>NW_027040879.1:0-600000 GCF_037179485.1 Ochlerotatus camptorhynchus
AACGAGTATCCGATCAATCCCAAACTCACGAATCGACCACAGCTGACAGCCACGCACCCGACTCTCGCACTATACGTTCACTGACTATTTACTATCAGAACGTTAGAGGGCTACGAACCAAAACAAACGACCTATTTGTTGCCCTCGCTTCGTGTGACTATGACGTCATTGTTTTTACTGAGACTTGGCTGAAGGATGATATTCTCGACTCGGAGCTTACAGACTGCTACAAACTCTATCGTTGTGATCGTAATTCTGCCACTAGCCAATTTCGTCGAGGTGGTGGTGTATTGATAGGTGTCAAAACCGGGCTGATGAGCACATCTGTTACTTTCTCGGAAGACGCTATACTGGAACAAACAGCTGTTTGCATTGAGTTGAAGGACGAAAAGATTTTTCTCTGTACAGTATACCTGCCTCCTAATTCTGACCCTGCGCTTTACGAAACACACTCCACTTGTGTTCAGCAACTGACATCGCTTGCTAGAGCATGTGATAAGATGATTGTGTTGGGTGATTACAATCTGCCAGGCTTATGCTGGCAATATGACGAGGACATGAACTGCTTCTTGCCGATAAATGCGTCCACGGAGTCTGAATTAGCATTGGTTGAATCTATGTTGCCTACAGGACTGCAGCAGCAGAACCATTTCGTTAATGACAACGATAGGCTACTCGACTTGGTTTTTACCAACAGTTCAGCTTGTGCAGATATGTTTGAACCACCCTTACCGCTGTTGCAAGTGGACAGACATCACAAACCGATCGTTTTAAAACTGGTTGTTGAGAACAATTTTGTCGAAGAGGAGTCTGAATGCTTTGATTTTCATCGCTTTGACTTCACTGTGTT
This sequence comes from Ochlerotatus camptorhynchus, assembly GCF_037179485.1. Classification (NCBI taxonomy): domain Eukaryota; kingdom Metazoa; phylum Arthropoda; class Insecta; order Diptera; family Culicidae; genus Ochlerotatus; species Ochlerotatus camptorhynchus. Next base: position 851 of record NW_027040879.1, read on the forward strand.
GAATGGGAAAATTCAACAAGTTGACTGGGAACAATTATTAAGAACAGATTCAGTGGACGAAGCAGCTGTTCGTTTTTACGGTGAGCTTTTTGGAATCATCCGAACTAGTGTACCGATGAGAAAACGCAGACGGAAACTTCACAAAAACCAGCCATGGTGGAACGCGGACCTTCGGCACCTTCGGAATCGTCTTCGTAAATCTAGGAAACGATACTTTAAACGCAGAAGTGAGTCACGAAAAACTGAAATGCGTGATACAGAGGCTCAATACAACTCTTTAAACGCAAGATGTTTTCGCGACTACATTCATCGCATCGAGGACAACGTGAAAGCGGACCCGAAATCATTCTGGAATTACGTTAACGACCGAAAATCGACGAAAGGGATTCCTCAGAACATGCGCTACCAAGGAATGACTACCACTACGCAGCAGGAATCAGCGAATATGTTCTCGTCTTACTTTCAAAGTGTGTCAAGTAATAACTCACCACCTTTGTCTGTAACGTACCTGGACAGTATTCCGCAGTATGATGTAAACGTGCCACGGATGAATTTTTCACCAAACGATGTACTGCTCAAGTTGCAATCAATCGACGGTTCAAAAGGCGCTGGGCCTGACCAATTGCCTCCATTTGTCGTTAAACATTGTGCGAATTCTCTAGCGTTACCTGCAAGCATTTTGTTCAACCGTTTACTTAACGAGAAGTGCTTTCCTACGATTTGGAAATCTGCTTCAATCACACCAATTCATAAATCTGGTTCGCTCAACGATGTAGAGAATTATCGTGGGATCTCCATTCTCAGCTGTCTGCCGAAGATCTTCGAAAGCTTGGTGCATGATGTGCTGTACCAGTCTACCAAATGTATTATCTCTACTGAACAACACGGTTTCATGAAAAAGCGCTCGACCACAACGAACCTGCTAAGCTATGTATCGACTCTTGTGAATAGGATGGAAAAACGACAGCAAGTCGACGCTGTATACGTGGACTTTGCCAAAGCTTTTGATAAGGTGCCACACATCCTTGCAGTTGAAAAGTTCAAAAGGATAGGACTTCCTGAGTGGCTGACACAATGGATTCTGTCTTATCTCACAGGGCGCAGTTCTTCGGTGAAAGTCGGTGAGTCCTACTCTGTTCCATTCCAGGTTCATTCCGGAGTGCCTCAAGGCAGTATCTTGGGACCTTTGCTGTTTGTTTTGTTCATTAACGACCTCTGCATGAAGATAAAATCTCCAAAATCCTTGTATGCTGACGACCTCAAGTTTTACCGAGTAATCACGTCGCTGGTAGACTGCTGTGCGCTTCAAACGGATATCGACGGACTTCTGGAATAGTGCAGTTTGAATGGAATGGAAGCCAATATCAAGAAATGTTGCGTGATTACATTCAGTCGTTCACGTACACCGATTGCTTTCGAGTACAGAATGGAAACTTGTTGCTTGAAACGTACGAGCACCGTTAAGGATTTGGGGATTCTCGTTGACAGCAAACTAAGGTTTGTCGAACACATCGCTTCAGTAACAGCCAAAGCGTATTCTCTGCTGGGATTTTTGAAGCGTAACACGAAATTCTTTGAAGATGTGTACAGTCTAAAGACGCTGTATTGCTCACTTGTACGCAGTGTTTTAGAATATGGGGTGCAAGTCTGGGCCCCGTACCATGCAGTTCACATCAATCGGATTGAACGAATTCAAAAGAACTTTGTTCGATATGCTCTTCGAGGCCTTCACTGGAGAGATAGAACGAACCTGCCATCATATGAAAGCCGTTGCATGTTGATTGATCTACCAACACTATCAAGCAGGCGAGTATTCCTTCAACGCATGCTCATCTTTGATGTCCTGACAGACCATATCGACTGTGCAGACATACTTGAGAAACTCCGCTTTAACACACCGTTTCGGGTGACGCGGCAACCGGAGTTCTTCCGCCGATCGAATCACCGTACTGACTATGGAATGAACAACCCTCTGGATGTCTGCTGTAATCGTTTCAACGAGGTTCCCAATATGTTTGATTTTGGTATGACTAAAACTGTGTTTAAGCTTAGAATTAGTAGATAAGTTATTTTTGTCTGTACGATGTTTTTATATATCGAAGATTAAATACATAAATACATAAATACATAAATACCATAAGAAGGAGTGTTCGCTCGATAAACTTTTCAGAAGACATTAAGTACCTTTAATCAACCATTTCAGCGTAAATAAAAAAGCGACACCCTTGGCACCACTGTGCGATGGTGATAATGGATTTTTAATATTTGATTTAATTATAGTATATTAATTATAAAATATGTAGTCTACAAAGGTTTGAGCCTCGCGCGCGAATAACGGATATAGAGGACTGAATTTAACATTTGATAAACAAACAAAAATGCAATTTTGAAGCTTGTTTGGAAGAAACCTTGAGTTATAAAGTAAGTAAGTTTTCTGCACCCAACCGGTGGATGTAAGATTCGCTTACAATTATGTGGGATTCATCATCAGAGGATGTAAGTGGAGACCGCATGAACCGAGGATGCGATATACCTAGCTGCGGTCCAATGCAAAAGAATTGGAGACCGAAAAATGTGGAGTGTATTAGTGAGTGAAATGAATTATGTCGAGAAAAATAGGAAAAAGGTTGCCGATTGGACTCGAACGACGAACGTTGCGATTACAAGACCTGTGCTTTCTCCACTGCTCTCTCCATACTTCTGATTGTGGGTATCCTAAAAGCAAACCCAAAGCGCTCATTTCCTCTCATACTCGACTTCGTATGCTTTTTCTGCTGGAGAGATTCGAGGCAAGTGTGTGCGTCGTTCTACCATGCTATACATGAAAAGCTTACTGGTATAGTCGAAAGCGTAGATAGAACACGAAATAAAAAAGACAACAAACCATTACATCGCTTGCAAGGTCAAGTTATAACATTCGCTGCGATGTTCATGAACAGAGGATGATAGGAAGTGGAACTAACATTCATTGTAATAAATTTTTGGTTTGCGTGCAGCAATTCGGTTGAAATTGGTGCAAAAGTGGGTTGGAACTGAACAAAAACAAAAACGACAGAAGGTTATCTGGCACCATCTCGTGGGTCTGGGTATACCCTTCCTTGTACGACGGGTGAAAAGGCAGTCTAATAAATGCTCAAACTTCCTACAGTGGTCAATGCAGCCCAATCTGATACTGATTGTCTCTGAATACTTGATCAGCCAGCAACCAAGGATCAATAAATGTTGATGCTCATACTGAACAGTTTGAGCACTTTGAAACTTCATGGGGTGACAAAAATATCACAGTGACTTATTTTGTACTGTGTTCACACGATTTTTTTATCGATTCTTATTCAAGCCGTTACACTTGGGACCAGATATTGGAATCCCAATTCACTTTTAACGTAAACATTTCGTAAATGTTTTTGTCTGTAAAAACACCACCGCATTCACACACCGTCCCGGAGTTTTGGTAACGTGTGGGAGTAGATCGAAAGCCTTTCCCTTATCGAGTTGCTCGTTTACAGGCATGTAGATTGTTATGCTTCCCGAGATCCATTCCCCATTGTTGTCTGCCAACAGACGATGCCAATATTGATGCCCTTCGGTTGAAGATGGTGTTCCATGATTACGTATCGATAATTAATTTGATCACGGATAATGGTCATCTACTCCCTTTCGATGCAGTAGTTCGAACGTCGTCGTCGCTGCCATCGTTGATTTTACCAGGCGAAAATCCAATTTGAAGCCATGGATGTCCGGCCATTGGAAGGGTTCGATGACGCTTAAGACAACATCAGCTAAGGGTCCGATAGTTGTTGTAGCATAGTTTACACGAGACTGATTGTAACGTAATTTCGTTACGGACAGGCTGAGGCAATGGCTAAGAATGTAGGTGTTTGTTGAGGTAGGTAAGCTTTAGGCATGTTCAATACATTTACCGCTCATTTCAAGAAGAGGCGATGGTGTGAAAATGCTGTTAAGGTGATTTTTCAACCTGCCACGTTAGCCCATCTTACTTCTACAGAAAGAGCACATCTTCTTCAGATGCACTCAGAAGAAGGTACTTATATTTCTATGCCTTAAGCCCTTGAAATGAATGTATTGAGAAAAGCTTCTCTCCAAGATGAATGATGAACCATTTTCTCTTTCTACAAAATGCATTCCCACTGCGCCAAGTAGATAGCAGTAGAGCGAAGCGAAGCAATAGGAAGATACATCAGCAGCTGTTGGTAGAATAGCTTCCTGCCAGTCAGTGCAAACGCGTGATGCATTGGGAGGTAAACATATTACATAAACTTAGCATCTAACTCACCCCCATTCCATCATCCAAATCAAGTTTTCATATGCTTTGCCGTGTGAAATGCGCGCTTTTTCCGTGCTTCTCTTCTTCCGTAGGTACCTATACACGAAGTACGGATTCCAAATGGATGCCACACATATCTACAATGTTTTTTTCTTCTTTTTGTTGTGCTCATAAAGTGGAAGAAAAACTTTTCCCTACTTTCCAAAAGTAGATATGTCGCGTGTGAGTAACGAATGAAGACGTTCAAACGAAAACTTTCCTATTCGTTTTGTTGTGAGGTGTTTAAAAATATTCAAGTTGCAACGGTGCTGTTATCTAGAAAATGTCATAATTTCTCATTAAAATTAATAGAGACCCGGGAAAGGAAATCATTCAGCCAGTTTTCATAAGAGCCCAGGAGAGGGTGCATGACGTTGGGCGTAAACACGATAGGAATAATTGGCCGGTTTGCATAATGTACGCTAGGTGGCATAACTAATTTTACACGAGACGTAATCCATATTGAACGTAAATCATGGATCGTAATCAATGATTTCATGTAAAATTAAGTGATATCAAACCGAAACACTGATTTTCTCAATTCTTTCAAATGATTATTATGTCAAAATGGCCACTTACATACGTCGGTCTCAGGGAACCAAACATTACATGACTTTTTCGTAGTGTGTAGTTTCTATTTTTCTTTTCACGTGAGCTGTTCTTTAAGAGCAACCAAAGTAGCCGTACACAACAAAAAAAAAAAGGAATTTTACATGGCATGTAAACAAAAACTATTGTTAAATAACATCGCTTGAAACCATGTTTTTATTTATTTTTGTATTTATTTATTTATTTATTTATTTATCGTCAATCAGTGTAGACCCTTTTTCAATTGTTGTTTTAGGAGCTATTTTTACAAATTTGTTTTTGTTTTAGTTTTTTTATAATATGTCTTGAGAACAAGTTAAAACATTACTTCTAGCTGACGTTATGCGAGGAATTGAAATATTGCTTTAATTTGCTTTTTGTCATTGTAAAGTCAATGTTATCACAGTGTTTATTATATGTATCCATAATTTGGTTCAACGGTCCAAATTTGGCATAATTCGTACGATGACGATTTGTAGCATATATATTTCTGTTTCGTAAATGCCTACATTGGTGTAGGGGAATTTACGTATTCTCGTCAATCTAAGCAGCGTCTGCACTTCTACTAGCATTTTCTCAGCGTCACGCACATATATGATGTGTCTGTTTGTTTACATTCATCTGATGCTTGCTTTTCTATCCATTCCAATCGACAGAATTTTTCAAAACGTTTTGAAAGCGTTTTTACAACGCTCCAAACTTCTCAGGTGAGTGTGACTATTGTCGGCAGCCTCTTTTTCTTCGGCAACCTTCCCATTATAACTGCGTGTTAATTAGCTGTTCTATTATCGGCAACTCGAAATCAACCCCATTTTGTAGTGCGTATGCTTTATTTGAAGAAAAATGTAGCATTACTGGATTGCTCGATCGTTCAAATATAATCAGATTGAAGCTGAAAGGCTAAACAATCGTTTGGACACATTCAGGGAAGTGCGTTGATGGGAAAACATAGTGAAATTAACGTTTAAATTTTGGTTGCCGAAAACAGTCAATGGGTGCCGAAGCCAACATTTACCCTATATAAATTTAAGGATGACAATAGTTCTATTGAATCAATGCGATGTGATACGATATCGTTTACGAATGAAATCATAGCAAATTCACGACGCTCTTTTAACATTTGGATTTTTATGAGCATGCACCGAGCTGTGTAAGATGGCAGAGGAAATACAGTCCAACCTAACTTGCGGAGTGCATACAATAGAAACTGCTTTTGAACTGACTCTATTCTTTCTTCGTGTGTGATTGAAAAAGGAGACCAAACTATGATGCAATAATTCTAATATCGATCGTACATATGCAATGTACAATGTTTTTATCGTATACGAATCGTGAAAGTTATAGCAGAAACGATTTATGAAACCAAGCATGTTGTTAGCTCTGTTAATAATTGTGTTATAATGATCTGTGAAAGAAAGTTTTGAGTCCAAAATAACACCTAGATCCCTGACTCTATCACACTTTTCTACGATATGGTTTCCTAAAGTGATTCTTATATCGGGTATGATTCGTTTTCTACTAATGGTAATTGTGTTACATTTTTTATATTTAATTGTAGCAGGCTTTTTTGACACCAAGTATGGCATCTTTTATTTCCAAAAACAGTTCAGTTTAATGTCGTCAGCATAGATTAAAACTTTCAATTTCTTAATAATGAAAGATATGTCATTGACGAAGAGAATAAATAAAAGTTGTCCTTAATGGGAGTCTTGAGGAACTCCTGAAGTGACATCAACGGGATTTGATGTCTTTCCTTTGTATTTTACTATTTGATGGCGGTCAGTTAAATATGATTCAAGCCACTTGAGCAGTGCGTAATGAATTCCCATTTTTTGAAGATTAAAAAGAAGCATGGGTATGTCAATTCGATCAAACGCTTTGCTGAAATCTTTATACAACACTTCTACATGGTTTCCGTTATCCATTGAATTCAAGGAATAATTAATTAATTCGAGCAAATTCGTAGTTGTTGAACGGCTTTCAAGGAAGCCATTTTGCATAGTAGTTTTTCTGTTTTTAATTTGAAGAAAGAGTTTTTCATTTACAATCACCTCGAAAAGTTTCGGAATGCAAGAGATAATAGCTATACCACGATAATTACGTATGTCGGATTTTTTACCCGATTTATAGATAGGCACTAAAAACGAGTTTTACCATATTTTAGGGAATTTTCCGGATTCCAGTGACATATTGAAAATCCAAAATAATGAAGCAGTAAGTTATTATTATTATTATTTAACTTTATTAATGAGGCTTTCAGCCTTGGGCTGGTTCGCCTCCACAAGCAGTAAGTTCAGTTTCTACAGCTTTCATAAAAACTGGCGTAACACCGTCAAGGCCAGGACCTTTGGATGTATCTAAATTGTTTAAACCCTTCAAGATATCATGAACCTTGATTTGACTTACGCTGATGTCACTTGAAAATTCTGGATAAGATTCAAAATATTCACGGTCACGATCCTCTTCTGAAAAAGTTGTATAGATTTCTTGGAAGAAATTGGCAAACAACTTGCATATATCATCCGAGTTCTCACCTACCCTATCGTCCAAATGCATCTTGGATGGAAAGTTATCAGATTTTAATTTGGTTTTCACATAATTGAATAAGCTCCCAGGACAAGATTTTATTTTAAGTTCAGTTTTTAAATTATATTCCTCATATGCCATATTCACGGCCAAATTTAACTGATCGCAACTGTCTAAATAGTCTAGACAAAGTTTCTTCACTATTATATTTTTTATAAAATTTGTGCACTTTTTCCTTTTGATTATTTTTTAATTTTTCAGTTCCCTGTTGTACCAAACCGGACTCTGACGTCTTCTTCTTTTAGTTGGCACTTATTCAAGTATTATTTCAAGCAACACATTGTAGAGTACGTCAACATTTCCTGCAGTTTTTAAACTTGCTTGCCAATCGACAATGTTCAATCTTTTTCTAATGTTATCATAATTTGCTGAAATGTAATCAAATATTTCATCAAATTCGCAGTCGTTGGTTCTTTCATTTATGTTAACGAATAAAGAATATTCTATTGCTGTGTGAATCATTCAATTTCTCTATATATGACTTAACGATTCAGTCACACAGAAATCTTCAAACTTATTTGTTGATTTCTCACATGGTTAATTTGATTAAGTCCTAAATTTGTAATTTTGTCAAAAATTTAATGGAGTGTTTCATTTTCCCCAACGACTGGAAGTAAGATGCTTTCATTGTCCATATCAGAAATTAAGTCAACATTGCGTTGCTTAAAGTCATATATGTACTTTTACTTCAGGAGGTAAACTAGACAAAATTTCTTCCGCTTTTCCAAAAAACTTATCACACGTTTCCTCATGAGCATTGTTCGGAGGAAAGTATACAGAAGCAAAGACATGTGTTTCGTCTGCTACTTGCGCTTTTACCCATCCATGTTCGAATTCTACTAAACCATAATGATTTCTGAATTCCATTGGGTCGAAATCGCTATTAATACTCCACCTCCCGATTTTTTTCCAGACCATTGAAAATTGCGGTCGTCTCTATAAACGTTATAATTGTTACCAAAAACTTCTTCACTATCATCCCAACTTGTTTCATTAGCCATTATGACAGAGTAAGTAGAACTTAATATATTTTTGTTAATTTCATTCATTTTACCGGCGCTTCTCATGCGGTTAACATATTGGCAATATACCAAAATTTCTGTAGTGGTATGAAGATTAGGTGAAGAAGTTGATGGTAACCTGTCATTCATAAAACTATTATCAAAATTATTTACCCCTGATCCATGTTCCGAATTTGTTTCGTTCTGCAAAGTGTCGTGATCTTCGTTATTTTCTTCCTCTATGGAGCGTGTCAGTTTTGTAGAAAAAAACGAGTGCCTCTCCTTGATGTAGAGAAGTCGTCAAGTCCTGGATAATGTTGGGGTCTGCCGGATCATTGTCTTCCTCCAAGGGGTGCGTCAATTTCGTACAAAACACGAATTCCTGCATTCCCCCCTCTTGCATGATGCAGTTGCAGCCATCCCGTTATGCAAGTGCGCTGGAACGGTACGTGGGTAAACATCGCACGCCGGGTAGGGGTTTAAGATTTCCCCTGTGGGTTGATAGTTAGCCGCCTGCGGCGGCTTGAAAAACTGATCTTTCGCTGCCGCAAGAAGCTCTCGATCAAGTGGCAGTAGGTTGTTTCTATTTTGACTAACACTGCTGTGGAAACTGTTACGGTTAGTGTTGTTGTTTCGATAATTGTTAGATATGTTTTTGTTGTTGTTGTTGCCAAAATTGTTGTTGTTGTTGTTGTTGTTGTTGTTGTTGTTGTTGTGCTTGTTGTTATTTTTGCTGTTGTTATTGTTGTGGTTGTTGTTGTTGTGGTTGTTGTTATTGTTGTTTTTGTTTTTGTTGTTGTTGTTGAGCAAGTTTTTTTTCCTTCTCCTTCGCCTTTCCTGCTATTTTTTGCTGTATTAAACGGCGTGAGTTTCGGGCATCGTACTCGGTCCAGTCTGCCTTCCATACCTTCCTGGTACCAAGTAGACGCCACCTCCAAGCTGGGTCACGAGTCAGATGGCGATTGCAAAGGTGCAGCGCTCCGTTTTGAGGCTATATTTGCTGACAGTGACTTCAGCTCGTCAAGAATATCGAGTTCCAGCACAGAGTTAGAGCTCATGGTACAACTTGCCGCAATGTCGAGCGACAGCTGGTTCAGTTGATTTATTTCATTACTGATATTTCGGAGCTCGGTGGATATATCTGACGTCACAGTTCTCAATGACGTAGACATACTGTCAACAAATGCCATCATTGCTGTATCGAAAAGCGATGTAGTGTGATTTTTGATGGCAACGACACTGCCAGCTAAGGTGCTGTTTCTGTTGATTGCGGACAGTTCATTTGTTATGCCTACCAGCCTCCAGGCCTTCGACAGCTTCGTGAACAATTCGAGGATTTTCTTGCTGCACGCGAAACAATGTGTCACTTCTGTTTTGGCATGCAGTTGCTCCGTTAGAAGTTTTTGTTGAGCCGTTAATTGATTGAATGCTAACTTTGCTTACAGATGCTCTTGACACGAGTCGCAGCATGGTAGAAGATAAGAATTAAAATCCCCTACTTTTTGACGTAGGACTACGTCTGTGATTTCTATATGGGGGCACACTTTTTGAAAACCGAATATGGAACATGTAACAAAATTATGAAAGATTTTGAACGTTAATAACTCAGCTGCCCCTGGACCAATTTCAATAAATTTATCACCAATCGATTAGAAATATATATATTTCTACGCATCTGTTAAATTTAAGGCTTTATCATTTTTCAAAATTTCACTATAGAAAATTGCATGAATGTGCAACTGTTGCTATGATTATTAAAATAATCACCGATTTCATGCGACAAGCGATTTCTCTAACAAAGATTTCAAAGTTTAATTCCATCGAGTCTCACCGAACGGTGTTTATTAAATCACCGCGTGGCGAGTGGTGGTATTCTTCAGTACACAATGAAAAGCTCCCCCCAAGCAGCTAGCTATCAAGGCTGGCCTCAACCGCTGATCGGATTCAGTTCCAATCACCGTGTGTGGTGGTAACCGGTCGTTGGCATCAGCAGCAGTAGCAAGTGCTTTCGGTGGGTGGCGTTGAACATTGTTCTCCAGTACACAACGAAAGGCTGTCTGCAAGCAGCGAGCTGCAGCCCACATGAGTATTCATAGAAGGAGGAAAAAGCCGCGGATCGGAATCAGTAGCTCTTCGTGAGTCGCTGTGGGCCATCTATGTCAAGCGCGTCCAACAAAAGAGTATAAACAAAGAGAACCCCGCTCAAATTCGCAGTTAACAAATAAGATTTATTATATAAGACCACGTAATCCTACGTCACCATTGCGTACAACCCCATAGGGCTGTCCCTTGTAGTTGGTGGGGTTGTGTTACAAGACACGACCGCATGGTTGACGTAGACTACGTTAAGCTGTGTAGTGAAATTCTCAAATACAGTAGAAGTAACCTATGATTGTACTTCTTTTAGATTTCCTACTTGGTTAAATTTAGAACTTCATAAAATTGCGAATATATATTCTATTATATTTGGTTCCTAAATTACAATCAGATATGAGTAAGGCTTTCTTCAGGTGATTCATTGCAGCGTCCAACAATAACTTCGAGATTTCTAGGACATAAATGTTGGCCGGTTGTGACATCACCCATGAAATTGGAACTTCTTGTGTATTGCACTGCAGCAAACGTGAAGTTCCAGTTTCTTTATTATAATTTTTGTGAGAGCTGATATTTGTGCTCTTGAAATTTTTATGCGGTACTGAGATTGATCAGAAATAAGGTTTCCAATGCGATTCAACTTCAATAACAACACAAAAAAGGAGTGCACAATTTTGCAGCAATGCAGCATTTAATAAGTTCTCGGTACATCTTTTATCTACCGATTGAGCAAAACAAAAATTACTAAATATTGCTGTTTTTTTTTTAAATTTCGTTTTTTTGTGGTGGGAAAAAAGTGACTCCCATATCTATCACAGATTACAAATTCGACAGTGAGCATGCATAAGGGCGTAACCGCGATGATCAATTCTCTCTTTTGTTAATAACTCACTTGGATTAACACATCTCGGTGGGTTTGCTGTTGCCTTTGATAGCCAATGCAACCTGTTACAGGTTACAGCTCTACATTGAACAAATTTCAGATAATATTCAAGCTGTCTCTTCGTCGACTTTCTCTTTCGTTAATAACTTGAGCACATAACCGTTTCTTGTTGTGTTCGTCGTATTAGATGCTAGATAAAAGCTTATTTTATCGATCTGTGCGATCTGTTCCATCTTCTTCTTCTTCTTTGCATTTCAAGCATTTCAAAACGACTCACAAAGAGCTACTGATTCCGATCAATAGCGGTGTGGCTTCTTCCTCCTTCTATGGATGCTCATGTGGGTTGCTTGCGGGGAGCCTTCGTTGTGGTAGAATTCAACTTTGAAATCTGTGTTAGGGAAATCGCTTTTTGCAGGAAATCGGTGATAATATTAACTATCAAAGCAACAGTTGCACATTCGTGCAATTTTCAATAGTGACATTTTGAAAAATGATGAAGTCTTGAATTTAACAGACGCATAGAAATATATCTGACCGATTGGTGATCAAATTATTGAAATTGATCCAGGGGCAGCTGAGCTATTAACGTTCAAAATCTTTCATAATTTTGTTACATGTTCCATTTTCGGTTTTCACAAAGTGTACCCCCATAACACATGAGACACGAGTCGCAACATGGTAGAAGATAAGAATTAAAATCCCCTACTTTTTTATTGTCCTTCCTGCGTAGTGAATTCCTCTGCACGGTCACTCCTACGCTGCATGGAATGTGCGTATGCAGCCAGTGCATTTCCACATCAGTGAATCAACGGAAGAGTCGAATGAACAAATTTCACAATTCATATTGAATTGGACGGAACCAACAGCTATCGCGCGAAATTAATACAGCGAGAACGAAACGTACGCAAAAAAAGCACAGAACGCACGTGGCTAGGAACGATTAAAAAACGGGTCCAAACCGATTGACGATCGATCGACTAAAAAATCTAAACTAATAATTAGACATAAATATAAGTCTGTTCCTGTGCGTCGGACAAAACATCTTATTTTTAATCGAAAGCGCATAACTGCTGGATTTGTTACATGACTGAAGATTTAAATTATAATCCATGGCTGAGTTTGTGCAATCTGATGTATTTCATCCAGCGATGTAAGCATCCTATTAATCTATTTTTAAACATCGTTATGCGGTAATAACAAATCTTTGAGGTCGCTTGATGTTACGCTTTAAATGTTTTCAACTAAATCAATAGTTTTTAAACTTCAACTTCACTTTTATTCAAAAGCACAATGGTTTGTTCTATCGGCAAAGCAACAAGAAATCAATGTTCAAAAGAATGTCAATATCGATCAACACAGCATTATACACCAAGGCAATGGCTACCTTATGAGAATCCTGCCCAGAACATGTGGAAAATATCATAAAAATATTATTGTGCCATCGTTGTGAAAGATTTAAAAAAAATCCACCAGAAAAGCTCAAAACTACCTCTTACTCATCTGGTCATATCTCAAAAACCATTTGTCCAAATGGTTTGCATTTGGAAACACATCAGCAAGACGAGTTTTCAAAGTGTGGTGAATATTTGAGCCTAAAATATTAAGAAATAAAAAATCCCGCTCATGGTGAAAACATGTATTTTTTTTTACAATTTGGATACCTGCCGGTAATCAGCCCATTTACTGTAGTTACTATAAAAAACATAATTTGGGTACACTTATAAGAATTTTTATAAAAAAAAAAAACATTCAAATTGAAGTTCTAAGAACACGAATAGCTTATTTGGTTCTGGAGTAATCTCTTCTGAAAGATGAAATTATTTAAAATCTCGAACATCCAGAGTTGTAGCCGAGAAGGATCTAGGCACTTCAGAGCAATATTAAAAAAGGAGTTTGTTCAGAATGCCTAAATAAGCGTTTTGGCCAAGTTTGGCTAAAATCGGTGACATCTACCACAGGTGGTGTACTCACTTGAGCTGGAATGACCCATATATGTGTCGGACACATAGTTCTTATGTGTGCACATAAAATGCATGTGTAACCACACATACTATTCATTTGACTCATAAATTTCTATTACCGGTGTACTAAAGATGTTTCGGCAGCCTTTTCTTCAGTTTGCTATTATTGATTCGACAACATTGTCTATGCAAAACTGCCCAGTTTAGCCCCGGTGTTTTGTAGCGTTGAGCTGGAGTACCTCCAAGTTCCAAAGTATTGCGCATCTTGCACGTTATCACATGTCTCTTTTTTTTTTCCTTTGGTTTGTTTTTTTTTCCGTCGATCTTGTTTTCCGTGCTGAGCACCAATGCTACCGACGTGCCAGGAAGGCAGCTCCCACACCTGGACCCTACCTATCGACCCATCAACTCATGAACCGGGGACCAATGGCTTTACTTCCCATCCGAAGGAAGGCGTGATCAGAGATGTTATGCCTCAGACTACCGTTATGCCTACACCACCGGCGCCCTTAGAGCGATTTTTATCACATGTCAAATTTCAAAGAATTAAAAGTTGTGATCGAAGGTAAACTCTAGTAAAAATATTTAACCCAAAACACTGGTAAAGAATAAAATCTTGGAGAAAATGAATCCTTAAACATGATATTAGTTATCAAAAAAAAAAAAAAAACTCAAGAAATGTCACCTACTTGAATAAAAAAAAAACTACAAGGGAGAACCCTGAAGGGGTTGTACGCAATGGTGACGTAGGCCTAAGTTGTCTTCTATAATATATATTATTTGTTAACTGCTGCAGGAGCTTGTGTTTTGTGCAGGAATAGGGATTTGAGCAGGGTTCTCTCTGTTTATAATCTTTAATATGACGCGCTTGATTCGCGAAGAGCTACTGATTCCAATCAATAGTGGTGCGGTTTCTTCCTCTTTCTATGGATGCTCATGCGGGCTGCAGCTCCCTGCTTTCAGGCAGCCTTTCGTTGTGTACTGGAGAACAATGTTCTACGCCACGCGCCGAAAGCACTACTGCTGCTGCTGATGCCGACGTTTGATTGGAACTGAATCCAATCAGCGGTTGAAGGCAGCCTTGATCAGAGCTGGTAAATATCACGGCCGTCATGTGAGGATGAGAAAACAGGTCCTCTCACTATCACGAGAAGAAACTACCTATCATAAGCTGTCTTGTCATTTTTCAATGATCAAGCACTCATGAGAATAATTCTTATATGATTTTGATATCAACATTTCTAACTGATTTAGATAAATTTAAGCAAACAACTGTATGTAATCGGTAGAGTGAATATATGATTAAGATTTCCTCGGTACAAGTAACTTTAATAGTATTAAATGAGCTAGTAATTACGATGATCACAACACTTTCACGTTCTGTCATGACAAAAAATTCGATGAGATTTTGAAGAAAATCTCTATCATCGTTTTCTCATTTGCCAGCCCTGGCCTTGATAGCTAGCTGCTAGTGGGAGCCTTTTTGTTGTGTACTGGAGAACATCACCACTTACCACGCGGTGATTGAAAAACACCGTTTGGTGAGACCGGATGGAATTCAACTTTAAAATCTGTGTTAGGGAAATCGCTTTTCGCAGGCAATCGGTGATAATATTAATTATCATAGCAACAGTTGCACATTCGTGTAATTTTCAACAGTAAAATTAAAAAAAAAATTAAGTCTTAAATTAAACAGATGCGTAGAAATATTTCTGATCGATTGGTGATTAAATTATTGAAATTAGTCCAGGGGCAGCTGAGTTAGTAACGTTCAAAATCTTTCATAATTTCGTTACATGTTCCATTTTCGGTTTTCACAAAGAGGTAGTACCCCCATATAGAAATCCCAGACGTAGTCTTACGTCAAAATATCAGTTATCTTTCCTTTGAAGCGATTCGAGCATCAATTGATGTAACGGTGATATTCAAATGAGTATAGCTGTTTTGGACTCCTAGCCAAAAAACTTCTAAAAAAATACTTTATTCATGCTTGCATCATGTTTTTCTCTTCATTGATTTGGATCGATTCACATCCATGTACGGATTTTGATTAATGACATGTGCAATTTAAATACTTTTTTTTTTCTAATAATTAAAGGTAATTTTAAGATCTGCTGTTTGCAAATAATACAAAAATAAAGATTAATGTAAAGGAAAAAGATGTGATACAGAGTAAACAGAGTTTTTACAAAGTCTGCTGAAAAGTGTCACTTTTCCACATTGTTTTCAATAACATAACGGACGACTTTTCCAAACAAAAATAACAGTGTCGGAAAGTGCTTCTTTCACCACCACTGCCTATTTTTTGACAGTTTTTTGAATGCATAAAATGATAAATGCAACTCGTTGCAAAATTGTATTTTCCCAACACTCGTCGCAATTATCCTACGACTCGTACTAAAAAAAGTCTTCTAAATACCTATTAGAAGACATCTTTGATAGAAACATTCGGTGTTGTGTTCTTAAAAAAAGTGTAAACTGTGGATTGTGCTTAGTATTGGCGTTGACGGAACCGTCGAAAATTTGCTCTTCCAGCAAATATAGACAGTTTCTTAAGGGAATATTCGGTGGAGTGAAAGGATAGTACAAAGTCCGCCATGTTTCACGCACAGTCTGACGTTTGCTTATGGATTTTCTCATAGGAGTAAAGAGCTACAGAGTCGCCGTCAACGCCAATTACGGGAATTAGATCTTATCTTTACATTAAAAGGGAACGATTTTTTTTGTTATGCCTGGTATGGCAATGGGCGATCTTGGATCGAAACACAAAAGATCGATTCTTTTGGTTCGATTAATCAATTTTTTGAATCTATCAAATGGGTTCTGCAAACAATCAGTGTGACAGTTTGTTATAAATATTCACTTCTTATGACATATTTCAGGTTCATCAGTCCTTTGCTATGTTTGAACTTGATCGCTTTGGGGCATATAAGCAGAATTACAAAATTTCTTGCATCAGCCTGTTTTTGCACGTTCTGTGGATCTTTTTCAAGCATGGGAGAAAATCCATAGTCAATATCTCCATGTAAATCCCATTGCTCGAGACTATTTATCAAGAATTGTAACAAGTGTTTCGTTAGAGAGGCTATTCTCTAAAACTGGTGAAACCACACATAATCGATATTGGCTTAATGCAAAACGTTTGGCTCAATTAGCTTTCTTGTGATCCTTTCGTATGAGTTTTGGTATATCTGAATTAAGTACATACTTTCCGTACTTACTTGCTTTTACACTCCGTCCATTTAATCGTTTTGTTTCATATGTTAATCTTTCGTTTTTTTATATCGTTCATTTAATACCAATAAAACGAATATTAAAGTCTGTTAAATCACTCACCTAATCAAGTATCCTGAGCAAAAACTTCCACATATCAAATGAAATCAAAATAGTAATTTACTATATTCTCAACATGTATGTATGTTACACTCGCAACTTTTCCGTACGTACGTACTACACAATTTATTTCTAAATAATATCAATCATCACACTAAATGACTGCTGAAAGTAAAATGTCATAACAATATAGCTTATGTAACGTAATATTTTGAAACATTTTTCTACCATTTTGAAAAATTGATCGATTCAAAATGATTGATTAAATCGGTATATCGATTACTTTCAAAAAAATGTATCGACTCACTAACATCGATTTTTGCATCAAGATCGCCCAATGCTAGCCTGGATACATAGTGAAATTCTTTTTTTTTCAAGTGCTGATCTCCCTTTAAATTCTTAAAATAAACGTGAAACGCAATTCAATAACCTTGAGAACCGTCTAATGGAGACAATGAAGTTTTCTTTATTCGGGACTCTGTAAGACTTGGCTATAATAGGAGACCATTCTAAACGCGGAGGGGTTCTCGGTCCGGTCTAGGACTCGACTCGACATCCCTTCCTGCAATGCAATATACGAATGCTCCGGATTAACAAACTGTGTATTTCATTACGACCTGTACTAAGTTGAGGGCAGACGTAAAGTTCCAGTTGCGACGAAGAAGACGATTATGCTTCCTCACCACAATTATTTTCATCGTCTACCATAGAAAGCATTCACCTGCCAGAACCGTCGATATCAAAGTTACTCCCCCATCTGTCAACGAAGTTCGTCTGATTCACTAGCTTCGCCTTTCAGCAAGCGGCAGCTAGCTTGGCACGTGGGCATAAAGTTTTATTCTGATCGATTTTCACCGCCTCAATTTCCGTCTACGAAGCAACGGCGGCGACCAAAAGGAGCTTTTCCAACAACAAGGAAGAAGTTTATGCCCGCAAATGTGCTTCTAATCACGGTGGAGGGAAAATTTATCTTCCAAAGTGCTTTCGCTCTATACAGAAAATAAAATACGTCAACGACCAACCACTGGAGGCAGTTATTCGGGGCGAAAGTGTATCGTAGAAAGTTGTAAATATCCCAGCCAATACCTACAATGCTAAACGATCGAAAGTACCGTAAGAATAGAAAATCGATTAACATTTCGGGAAACTTACTTCGAGCATTACGCACGGCTGGTGTTGTTCACACGAGCATTTTGAAACAAAACAGTACAGTTGAATAACGTTGAGTTATTCAATTTGCTTACAATTGTGGTATTCATCATCAGAGGATGTTAGTGGAGACCACATGAACCGAGGATGCGATATACCGAGCTGCGGTCCAATGCAAGAAAATGGAGAGAGAAAAATGTGGAGTGTATTAGTTAGTAAAATTAATCATGTCGAAAAAAAAAAAGTTTACCGACTGGGGGACTCGAACCACGAACGTGGTGACCTGTGCTTTCTCCACTGCTCCACTGGTTTTCCTTTTTGCAATAGTACTGCCCAAAAAGCTTTAGAACTTGCATCCACTGAAAGATTTACCGCGTCATTCACATCATAAAAACTCAAAACGGGAGGATATGTCATCAGACACTTTATCTTCGAAAAGGCGACTTCCTGTTCTTGGTCCCAGAACCATTCAACATCCTTGCCTTCAACTTATCTGGATCAGCCTTAAGTCCCTGCTGCGTCACTATATGTCCTAAGAATTTAACGGATGTTTCATTGAAAATACATTTTTCTTGTTCAGTTTGAGACTCGCCGATTCAATTCTCTTTAAAACGATACTTGTCAATTACCACAACTGGTCTTCCGTTCCAGCATGAATGAGTATATCATCCATTGAACTTTCGACACCCTCTAGTCCTGCCAATATCGTATTCATCAGCTTCTGGAAGACCTCCGGAGCTGAGGCAAACCCAAATGGAAGTCTTTTGCAAGTGTATCTGCCCCAAGGAGTAGAAAACGCCAGATATTTCAGTGAACGATCTGAAACAGGGATTTGCCAGAAGCCTTTTTTCAAATCTAGTTTTGTGAAAACTTTCGAATTATAGATTCGCGCTGGTATTTCTTCGATTGTCGACAGGGGATGCGTGTGACGAAGGAGGTTTCGGTTCACCTGAGACGGATCAATACATATACGCAGTTTACCTTTCTGTCTAACGATAACCAGTGTATTTGTAACCGGGGTTAGCTCGCTTATGGGTTGAATGACGCCCATTTTTTCTATCGAATCGAGCTCCTCCTTGACTGCCTGGTGCAGCGAATGAGGAATTTTTCGTGGAGGACAAGTTACGAAGGTCCGATTTTAGGCGAGATCTATGTCATACACAAACCCTTAACACAACCCAGTTTGAGACGCAATCAGGTTGAGACGAACACTGGTTCTTCTTCCAAGAATAGGAGCAACTTCACCGTCCACCACCTTGAAAACCGCTTGGTCGGTTTTGCCCCTCACTACAACCGGCAAGTGCACTTCCCCAGCTACGCTAACTTTGTGATTACTGTACGAGACCAACCTTTTGGTCTTAGATGGAATAAGTTCTTCTCCCAGTTCACTGAAAATACTGAGTGGTATCACGTTACAAGCTGCACCACTGTCAAGCTTAAACACCACTTTTTTGTTTTTTATGTTCACTTCTTCGTACCATGCCTCTTCAACACTGTCATCATCATCCAAAACACTTCCGATGAATAGCTCTTCGACTGAAAGCTCGTCTTCTTCTTCACAGCTCACTGTTTTTACAGCCTTACTCATCGAACCACTACTACTAGCCGGTGCACCAAAACATCGTTCAGCAAAATGCCCCACTCGATTGCATTTGAAGCATGTCTTATTGTAAGCCGGACAGGCGCCCTTTTTATGGTCTCTACCACACCGGTTACACCGAACCATTTCACTTTTTGCCACATTGCGTGTTTTCGCGCCGCTTTGCTTCGAGATAACATCCACTTTCACTTCAGACTGTTTCCTCATTTCCTGAGACTGCTTCAGCACGAGAGTTTCGAATGATATCAATGGTTTTCTGTAAATCCAACCCATCATCGAGCAACTGCGGAACTAGTTTCGCATATGACATTCCCGAAATCAAACGATCTTTCACCAGTGAGTCGTGAAAAATACTGAACGAACATTTCTTCGCTTGCTCACGCACCCGCGTTAAAAAGGCATCGAATTGTTCTTCCCCATACACATATCGTTCGTACGTAAGACACGACTTGGGAATAAAGTAGGCATCAAACTTTGTTTTCAACACATCGATATCACTTTCCTGCGCTTCGGTAAGTCCGAACGTATCCAGCACTCGCACACAGTCTTCGCCGATGCAACTTAGAAACGTGGCTGCTTGTGTTTGTGAAGGCTTTTCAGCTAGCTCCGTTGCCACCGAATACCAGTGGAATTGACGCCACCAAAGCTTCCACTTTGCCGCCATGTTTTCTTTTATCGGTGACGGCTTTGGAGGCTTAATTGCATCAACATGGCCTTTTGATCGGTCATCGTAACACTCAAATCACTTTCTCAAAAATTTCCGAAAACTATAACCACCACTCGCGGGACCGAAACGCGGTTCGCTCGTTTTCCAGCTATTCTGACACCATGTAAGAATGACGTGCTACTCGGAGGTGTGTCTTCAATCAACTGGTTTATTAATCGGTTTTTCTTGAGGTACAATGATAATAGGCATGTTTGTGTGCGTGTTCTACAAGAAGTATCTATGACCGAGGGGCTACACTTCGGTTAGCTATAGCTCATGTTACAATGTGGACTGCCCTTAACTGCTTTCACAATTAAGCTTCCGTGTTCCTCCATCTTTTGGTAGCGGCAATTTTCTTTACTACAGCCAAGAATCCATCGGACTGCATATGGATACCATGAGCCAATGTCTGCGATGATTCGGGCATTCACCGCTGTGGAAGAAGCATTTGAATTCTGAGAAACATCGAACCAATTTCGAAACCGATTGAGAAGATTGTGATTATTTTTGTAATCTGTTTATCTCGTGCTTTTTTGTGTATTATCTAAGTTTTATTCATTGAGACAACTACTGTCAGATGAATTACAATAAATAAATAAATAAATAAATAAATAAATTTCAATATGTTTTTGGTTTACGTGTATACATGTATCTTTTTGTTATTGAAGTTATTAACAGTTTTTTATTCAGTTTTTGGCAAAAATGTGTAATTTTTTTCAGTGCGTATTTTTATCTTTAAAGGCAACTCAGTTTCCTAAAATTTTGTCTCAGGCGTCATATCGATTGCATGAGCCGTTTTGACCTGGAACCGCTCACGTAATTAGTATTTACTGGACATTGAAGCGAGCCCTACGCGAATTTTATTTATTTATTTATTTATATTTAGGTGCCATCGAGTACGTTTTACATGAGACACGTAGCAATGAAATACTTTAGAGCTTACGCGATTTTTCGATAAGTTTTGACAACAATCAATACGAATCTAACGATTTTAAATTGGCTCACTACTTGACTAGCCTATTGGTCCCAAGCAAACGATTAACGGTTTGTTATAATTCGCTATGAAAGTTTGACAGATAAAATGAGGGGTTAGTGGATTTTCCTATGTTTCGAGGGCTTAATCGATTAGCTTGGGACCGAAGATAGTACCAGAGCTGAGCCAAAAAGTTGAGCTCATTTCTTCGGGACCTTCTGCTCTAAGGGTTACCTCTATGGTATTGACGTGAAAATTATTTTAAGTGTAGCACAATTCCCTTACGCTTCGCGGTGGCAATTTTCCAGTCTGTACACACCCTATCATAAATATTCCCTTTCTCACCAAGTCCTACATCAAATATCTCCTCCAGAGTGGATCCGCATAAATAGACTCACCCCTTTCACATGCCACCAAGATCTGTTGGTGATTGATTACAACGAGTTTATCATGTTTGCACCGGTGAGTTAATTCTTTTTCGCCAACTTTTCAAATTACACTCCCCACCCGTCGTCGTGGTGAATGCTCGAACAACACCCAAACATGAAGACACACTTCCGCCACAACGCCTCTTTCCTGCCACGTGCGCACCTATTCGGATGTTGCACGGTTCACGCTCGCACATACATATTCCACTCACGTAGAGCAGCAAAGAAGACGTCCTGGTGCGGTGGTGGAAAAGATTGAGCTTTCTCACATCATTTTCATACCCATTTTGGGTGGGTAAGTATACACGTCATTCGCACTCAATCGTTTGTTCTATCCTCTATGGTTTTTGCCGATCACCTGTCTACGCTCAATACGAGCTTGGTTGAGAAAAAGTTACACTTCGGGCGCTATCCCAAGACTGTCGATGGAAGACTTCTCCTATATTGAAGCTACTTTCTGTTCACTGATGGTGCAGGTTACTGGGAACGACTTTGGTTTCCTCTTGGAAACTAATTAATTGTGATAAGTTCTGTACAAGGACGGTTTTGTTTTCATTGAGCAATAAAATAATTGCCACTGAAGGGGATTGCTGAATTACGTAAGATTCACTCACAAATTCCGAGTTGTGGGGCCAACGTGAAACATTTCCACCCTTTCGCCATAGTCTTTTCCCAGGTGAAATTTCTGTCCATTTGCTTGGTTTCCTTGCTCAAGGCTGAATCTACCTCTGCTGTGATGACATGCCAGTTTCCAATCCAGCAATTGTTAGCAGATCTCGATTGTGACCCCTTTGTAATATGTGGTCAAGCGATTCCAAAATACCAGAAATCGACTATCTTCGATTTGGATAAGAATTGGCGCATATTTTCAGTATGATTGATCATTTTGACTCAAGAGTATTTTTTGAAAAGGGCCTATTTATTGTACGCATATTATTAAAAAAAATGTAGTTCGAAAACAGTTGGTTGTAGAGAAAAATTAACTAAGAAAGAGCTGTAGGGAACTAATAAGGTTTTGTGAAAAAAATATACATAGGGTAGAGAACTACTTCGGCCTAATCGCCCATTTTGGGCCTATCGAGCAGAAAACATCAAATAAATCCATGATTTCAGAGTTAACAAGTCAATTATGCGTTTGGTACGATACTTTAGTTAATAAGCTACGGAACGAAGTCAACGAGATGGCGTGATATGAAGGTTTGCAACCATTATTCCCAAAAACAAAAGAAGCGCTCCGACCGAATAAATTTTTATCTACATTCGATAGGCCGAAGTGAATTCATTAACGTTTCGATTGTGTTTCAATGCGTTAGGCCGAGTTTAGAATCCGTAGGCCGAGTTTGGCGTCAAGAAGCAGTGTTAGACTTTTGACAATATCTCAACGATTGGTTTCTCTTTATCAAATATTACGGTACATACGGAAAGGAAAATAAATTTGAAATCCATTAGTAATAATAGCATTCCGTTTGGTGCTAAGTTACGCTAGATTAAGAAAGATAAAGTTTGGGTATTGCTTAATAGGCCGGAAATGGGGTATTTAACCCTATTTTTAATGTTTTTTTTAAATAAAAACATGAAGAGAGAACGGACGTCTTGAGATGCAGCAACTTTTAATAATTTTGACGTAGGATTACGTTTTTCGGCAGCAGTTTGGGGTCCATTAAAAAAAAACAAAATCGACCGCGTTACGAAAAAGTAGTTAGGTTTTGACTACTTATAACTCGGTCAATAGAGGATGGATTTTAATTCTACACCAACTAATCGATTGGATTTTTTTCTACATATTTGCTAAAATGAACACTTGATCAATTTTCTATTGGTCACTATTGAAAATTACACAAATGTCCAACTGTTACAATGGTAATCAAAATTATCACCAATTGCCTGCAAAAAGTGGTTTGCCTTACGCAGATTTTAAAATCGAATTCCATCCGGTCTCACCGAACAGTTATTCAATCACCGTGTGTGGTGGTGTCTGGTCGGTCATTATCAGCAGTGAGCTGCAGCCCACATGAGTGTCCATTTACCAAAAATGGAGAAAGAAGCCGCACCGCTACTGATCGGATTCAGTTACTCGTCGTGCGTCGCTGTGAGCCATCTATGCCAGGCGCATCACCCTTGTTCCAAACAACATACAGCTCGCCAGCCTCATCCGTGTTGAACACAAACGGTCCATTTCACTACCACCATAAATTTGTTAAAGAGTATTTTCTGGACATTTGTCGGTCATCAATAGGATGTTAGTTCCCATAACATTAAATCTAACAAACCATGTATCAGAGTTGGTTGGAAATGCTTACATAAAGCTTTAGTGTGATAATTTATTAGCTAGAGAATGATCTTTAGAAAAGGGGAGGTGGATAGTTCCGTAAGAGTACGGCTGTACGAAAATTGAATAGAAGTTGAAAATGAGCGAAGGGCCATTAATGCGACAGTATAAAGACGAACGCACATCTTTTGCCTAACCCGCACGAAGTACGCGGAGACTTGAAGTATGTCTTCAAGTCTACAGGCAAAAGATGTGCGTCCTTCTTTTTCTCATTAATGACTGCGGCTGTGGAATAGTTCTAGCGACGTTTCATCACTACCATAAACCATGTATTTTTAAGGCAACATTGGGGGTGCAATTTCAAAATCCAAAGTCAGTTGTGGCATGAAAGTGGTCTGATTTTGATCCGCCGATTCAATTCTCATTAAAGCGATACTTGTCAATTCCCACAACCGGTCTTCCGTTCCGGCATGAATGAGTATATCATGCATTGAACTTTCGACACCCTCTAGTCGTGCCAATATCGTATTCATCAGCTTCTGGAAGACCTCCGGAGCTGAGGCCAACCCAAATTGAAGTCTTTTGCAAGTGTATCTGCCCCAAGTAGTAGAAAACGCCAGATATTTCATTGAACGATCTGAAACGGTATTCGGAGACGAGCCAGCCAACGGCTGAAAGTCTCCTTAATAAAGATATAAAAAAAAAGATCTGAAACGGGGATTTGCCAGAAGCCTTTTTTCAAATCTAGTTTTGTGAAAACTTTCGAATTATAGATTCGTGCTGGTATTTCTTCGATTGTCAACAGGGGATGCGTGCGACGAAGGAGGTTTCGGTTCATCTGAGACGGATCAATACATATACGCAGTTAACCTTTCTGTCTAACGATAACCAGTGCATTTGTAACCGGGGTTGGCTCGCTTATGGGTTGAACGACGCCCATTTTTTCCATCGAATCGAGCTCCTCCTTGACTGCCTGTCGCAGCGAATGAGAGATTCTTCGTGGAGGACAGGTTACGAAGGTCGGATTTTGGACGAGATCTATGTCATACACAAACCCTTAACACAACCCAGACCTTGATACAATGATTGCTCCATACTCAACTGATCCACCCTCGCAATCATGTTGAGACGAACACTGGTTTTTCTTCCAAGAATAGAAGCAACTGCACCGTCCACCACCTTGAAAACCTTGTGGCATGAAAGTGGTCTGATTTTGATCCAGGGATCATGTATTTGTATTCTTAATTCGCCAATCGATAGGAAATTTTTCTGCATATCTGTTAAAATTGCGACTTCATCTATTTTCAAAAGGTCACTATTGAAAAAAGTCTACAAGGAGGCCTGTTGCTGTTGATGCAGCTCCACTTGGTTATTTGGGTGAGATCATTCCTTTTTATTTATTTATACAGTAACCCCTCCATATCGTTAGGACATCAATTCGGCTTATCGTTTACCAAAACGAACCCTGCTGCAAAACCCTAACCTCTTACTCAACATCCCAGTGATTCCTCGTGAAAGTGCAGAGGATTTCTCCGCTTCCATCAAAGCGAGTGTCACGGCAACACATTCCTAACCATCCCTTTCTTGACCTGCGTTCTGGCGCGGCCAGCGCTGGTATTGCCTAGTTTGAGATCACCAGGTTTTACACATTGAGGATGATTGCTAGTCCCAAGCATCGTCTATTGGTTCTCTGTGTAATTACAGTGGATCTGGCAATAACAGAGTAGCAACCGTTGGCGGACAATCATGCTCATGCTTTCAAAAGGTCACTATTGAAAATGGTACAAATGTGCCACTGTTGCTATGATAATTAAAATTATCACCGATTGCCTGCGAGAAGCACTTCCTCTAACCCAGATTTCAAATCGAATTCCATCCGGTCTTGCTGAAAGGTGTAGCAGCAACAATCAATACGAAACTAACGATTTTAAATTGGCTCACTACTTGACTAGCCTATTGGTCCCAAGCAAACGATTAACGTACCCCATTCTAGTCGAAATTCTAGAACTACACAATGTTTGTTTTGATTCGCAATGCAAGTTTGACAGATAAAATGAGGGGTTAGTGGATTTTCCTATGTTTCGGGGGGTGAATCGTTTAGCTTGGGACCGAACTGGTACTGAGCTGAGCCAAAAGTTGAGCACGTTTCTTCGGGACCTTCTAGTCTTAGAGTTACCTGTATGGTAGTAGTGCTCTCGGTGCGTGGCGTTGTAAATTTTTCTCTATTACGCAACGAAAAGCTCCTCGCAAGCAGCTAGCTATCAAGGCTGTCACCAAGAGTCCTCGATTCACCAAAGAAGGAGGAAGAAGCCACACCACTACTGATCGGATTCAGTTGCTCGTCGTGAGCCGCTGTGGGCCATCCATACCAAGTGCGTCACCTTCGTTCCAAACAACATACAGCTCGCCAGCCTCATCCATGTTGAAGACCCTAATAGCTCAGCATTACTCAACCATCACGACAAACCGGTTCTTTTCAGGACCACCACTAATTATTGTTGCTTAAGAGAAGTGTTGGGATAATATCAAACAATCAAATCTCACCAATCCCCAAAATCACGCTTGATTTTTGTAGATAAAAATCAACATGCAAACAACTGCGGATGATTTTGCAAGCTGCTATACCGCAGCTCGGAATATCAAGCTTACAAAATTTACCAGCTGCAAATCTCACCAAAATGTGGTGAGATTGAGTTTAATGATTTTTGTTTTACACCCGAACGTAACATAAACATCCATAACGGCTGGCAGCAGTCACTTTGTGTCTGCCATCGGTGAAGAGAAAAAAGAGATAGCATTATTATACCGTCTCTTTCTAAGAAAACGGGGTGCAATGGAATCATTTTTGCGTCGATTCAACTCTCAGCTTCAACACTTATACACGTTGTGAATAGTCTCGCAATATCAAAGGAGCTTGTAAAATCAATATCAAGCATGATCATGCGTGATATTGAGAGTGTATGAGAGCGGAAAAATATCATTGCTTAGGAGTTAATTTTAATTGAACGTTGTCTCGCCTTGCTGCCAGCCACATCATCCCCGAAGCTCTTTGATAATGTACCCAGCAGCCAAACGATTTTGATCAAATGTATAACAGTATTAAAGTGGTGCATACAAATTCTCGCAATGACCGAATACCACATGACCTTGTCAGTTAACCAGACACACTTCAAATTAAGGTAAGGTTTTCTTCAGGACACTACAAAAGCAAACAAAACCTCTCATTCATATGATTGATCGCGAATATCTCGCGATTGCGAAGTTTTAGCATGGAATTACTCCAATCAATTTTCGCTTTTTATATTTTATATTGAAGAACCAGAAATTCCATGAGTTTTTTGCACGAAAATTCGTAATTTTGTCATCAGAAAACGATGCGTTTCCGTGCTGGGAAAATGTGGTTTCCCTAGCACAGTCACTGAATATTGATACCGAGCAAGTAATCCTACATCAAATCAGGCGAAACATGTCAGAAGGATCTTGGATCGTCGGTTTCTTACGAATGACAACATACCCACTCAAACTAACTAAATCATCTGACAGAGAAATGTTTGTTCTATGAGCTAGTGTTATCAGATGCCGTGGGCGTGTGGTCATTCAAGATAAATCGACGTTCAAAGGCATTATTTACGTTTCGAGTTATACCCTTCTGACATGTTCCCCCTGAAATCAACGTTCGTATCTTGGATACAAACCCTTATTTAGTTCTAAAACCGATGGCCGCCATCGTGGATTACAAAATACCCAACTAACAATTTTCACAATGTAAACGCTTTACTCATTTCATTTATACAGTCTCAAGCTGTATTCAAACGTTATAAGATATGAGGAAACCTTTACTCAACCTCTATACAAGCAAATTTGGCGAACTTAGTCAGCTACTTATGGCTGTTGGAACAGTTGGGAGAAGCTCTTATTGCATATCCATTAACGCTTCTATACAGCTGGTATCCTGCTGTTTAGTTGTGTGTGAACTTGAAAGGCGCTTATTCAACCTTTTCCCGGTTGTCCAATAATCACTACACAGCTTTCTCTTGAAGCCGGGTTAAATACTGTTTACGGTTTTTTTATGAAGGCATTTATTGAGTTTATTTTGCTGTGAATCAAATTAATCGAAATTATTTACAAATCATCACCAAATTATTTACCCTGCACCGGGAACCTGGAATCGAACTCGAGACGACCTCATTGGCAAACCTTGACACTACCAACTGTGCTACGCCAACACTTTGAACTTATGTAAACAAATCAACATTCCCTTCTACAACAAAATCGCTGAGTAGAGGCTTTATAATAGTGCACATGAATCACTTTTCTCGACTAGTTATAAAAGAGCAGAGTAAAAGTTGTAAAACTGCACACGTCTAAAAATAAACAAGTGGATAGTTGATTAGTATGTGTATAGAAGTGACATTAGCTTTTATTAGCTGGTGTTATTCAGTGCGAATCACAAATTGAATAATGGTTGTGAGAAAGTTGAGTAAACGCTCTCCAAAACTATTTTGCTAGCTTTTGCTTGTAGCTGTATCTGCAGCTTCTTTTCAGCTACTTTACAGCACAACGCTGGAAAAGTTGGCTTACAAAGCTGAAAATGTTAGTTGGGTAGTGTCCGCCATCGATTTTCAACCTCTACACGTGATCCCCGTTCTGAAAATATCCATATTGTGGGCATTTGACAATGTTTCCAAAACCATTGGATGCCATCTTGGATTTCAAAATGGCGGCGGGGATTGAATTTTGACATCTACAGGTCGTTCTCGTGTCTAATATACCCACAATGTTGGGTATTTGAAAGTATTTCCAAATCAGATGGCCACCATTTTGGATTAAAAAATAACATTCAACATCAATTTTCGAGCTCCCACCACGGGTAATTGGTACTCAATACTAAACTAGAACTACTGCTGTTTAAAATGTTATTTCAAACAGCGTCACACATGACTGAGCCTAGTTAATTTAGTAGTTTATTTTTTTTTCTTCATCGGACTTAACGTGTCTAAATGAAGCCTGATGGGGAAAGCCTACACCCAACCGGTGGATGTAAGATTCGCTTACAATTATGTGGGATTCATCATCAGAGGATGTAAGTGGAGACCGCATGAACCGAGGATGCGATATACCTTGCTGCGGTCCAATGCAAGAAAATTGGAGACCGAAAAATGTAGAGTGTATTAGTGAGGTAAATTTATTGTGTCGAAAAAAAAATAGGAATTTGGTTGCCGATTGGACTCGAACCACGAACGTTGCGCGATTATCAGACCTGTGCTTTCTCCACTGCTCTCTCCATGCTCCTGAATATGGATAGCCTAAAAGCAAATATGAAGCGCTCATTTTCTCGCATGCTCGACTTCGTATGCTTTTTCTGCTGGAGAGATTCGAGACAAGTGTGTGCGTCGTTCTACAATGTTCTACAATGTGCGTCGTTCTACAAGCTTACTGGTACCTATAGTCGAAAGCGTAGATGCAACACGAAATAAAAATGCTCGACTTCGTATGCTTTTTCTGCTGGAGAGATTCGAGACAAGTGTGTGCGTCATTCTACAATGTTCTACAATGTGCGTCGTTCTACAAGCTTACTGGTATAGTCGAAATATCCACGCTAACACGAAATAAAAAAAGACAAAAAACCATTACATCGCTTGCATGGTCAATTCCTAACATTCGTTGCGATGTTCATGAACAGAGGATGATAGGAAACGGAACTAACATTTATTGTAATAGATTTTTGGTTTGCGTGTAGAAAAGGCGTAAAAACCCCATATCTTTTCAAAATACATGAATCACAATAATGCAGTACAATTACAACGAACATTAATCAAGTCAATAGCATGAAAAAAGTTATCCTCCCATGGCATAGAGTTGTCCGTGAATCAGGTAGAAGTCCTCGTCATGCAGTTGAACCGGAAACAAAAAATAAACAGGTAGCACAATCCTTCACGTGTTCATTAAATGGACAGCTACTCACCTTCTCAGAAGTCTACGTTGAATACGGTGACGAAAGGTTTCCGCTGCACAGTTGAAGTCGAAAAACTCGTAAAACTCGTTAAAACGCCCAGACATGAACCGTATTGAGTCATGCAAGCTGTAGTTCGCAGCACGAGGTCCAAGATGCAGGAAACTCCTCGACCGAAGAACTCGTTCGGGTGCGTAGATTTCGAATTCAGCCAAGATTCCTGGAGAGTCGATATCACCAATAAGTACTTTCGCTGCGAACATTGCCTGATTAATCGTCCGCCTATGTTCTAGTGTTTCAAGACCTAGGAGTTGACAACGATCTTCGTACGGCGGAAGGTTCACAGGGTCATTCCAAGGAAGGTAACGAAAGGCATACCGAACAAATTTCCTTTGAACAGATTCAATCCTCGCTATCCAAACTGCTTGATACGGGCACCATACTACCGAGCTGAATTCCAAGATCGATCCCACTAGAGAGCAGTATAGAGCTTTTAGACAGGCAGGATCGTGAAACTCGTCAGCGATCTTGAAAATGAACCCGAGTTGCCTGTTAGCTTTCGCAACGATGCCCGAGTAATGAAGCTTGAATGTTAAGGCGCAGTCCAGCGTGATTCCTAGGTCACGAACATTGTCCACATGTTGCAGAAGTTGGTGATTTATCGTATAGTTGAATGCCACTGGTTTCAGCTTGCGATGAAATGAGATAAACTACACGCAAACCAAAAATCTGTTACAATGAATGTTAGTTCCATTTCCTATCATCCTCTGTTCATGAACATCGCAGCGAATGTTAGAAGTTGACCTTGCAGGCAATGTAATGGTTTTTTGCCTTTTTTATTTCGTGTTCTGTCTGTGCTTTCACCTACACAAGCAAGCATTTGCCTTGATTTTTATGTATAACATGGTAGAACGACGCACACCCTTGCCTCGAATCTCTCCAGCAGCAAAAGCATACGAAGTCGAGTATGAGAGGAAATGAGCGTTTCTTCCTTGCTATTAGGCTATCCTTATTCAGAAGCATGGAGAGCGCAGTGGAGAAAGCACAGGTCTTATAATCGCAACGTTCGTTGTTCGAGTCCAGTCGGCAACCTTTTTCCTATTTCTTTTTCGACATAATTAATTTACCTCACTAACACCAACAATCAATACGAAACTAACGATTTTAAATTGGCTCACCACTTTAGTAGCCTATTGGTCCCAAGCAAACGATTAACGTACCCTATTCTAGTTGAAATTCTATTACGACACTATGTTTGTTTTGATTCGCTATGAAAGTTTGACAGATAACATCAGGGGTGTGTGGATTCATGCACAACATGCAGGGGTGAGTGAAATAGCTTGGGACTGCTTGGGACCGTTGTTCTGGTACTGAGTGAGCCAAAAATAATAATGATTTTCTTCGGGACCCAGTGGTCTTAGAGTTACCTCTATGCTAATACACTCTACATTTTTCGGTCTCCAATTTTCTTGCATTGGACCGCAGCTAGGTATATTGCATCCTCGGTTCATACGGTCTCCACTTACATCCTCTGATGATGAATCCCACATAATTGTAAGCGAATCTTACATCCACCGGTTGGTTAATTTTCGACCTCTGCCCGTCGTCTCCGCTTCAAAAATATCCATATGAAGCAAGTTTAAAAGGTTTTTTTTTCAAAAACCGATGGCCCCCATCCTGCATTCCAAAATGGCGGTGGACATCGAATTTTGACACGTCGTCATCGTTCCGAAAACTTCCATATTTTTGAGTGTTTTTTACATTTTTTTTAAATCAATAGCTGCCATCTTGGATTTAAAAATTGCGTTCAACATCAATGTTCGACTTCTACACGTCGTCCATGTTCCGGAAATACTAACTTTGTGGGTATTTGACCGTTTTTTAGAAAAAAACCGGATGACCGTAATCTTGGATTTCTAAAATGTCGATGACATTGCATTGTGACACCTACAATGGCCATCATATTGGATTCCAAAATGGCGTCTCGCATCGATATCCAGCCTCTACACAGCCCCCTTATTCCGGAAATACTCACATTGCTCTGCAACATCCTATATGGGCAGTTCTCGAGACATAGCCTATTTAAGACATGCACACTAGCGCCAGGTAGTGAGAGAGTTCTGAACTAATATGAACACCATGTTTGCTGAAGACAGTAACCTTTTATATAACCATGATCTCGAGATACACAATGTACAGGAAATTCATATGCACACTAGCGCTGCGTAGTGTGAGAGTTCTGCAATTATATGGCCACCATCCGAAACGACTTGGTCTCCTGAAAAACTTTGTTTAAGATATAATATTCTAAATATATGGCCAGGATCACGAGATATTCTAAGTTGGACCATTCCATATATTATAGCGCTCGTCATAAGTAAAATGAAATTGAAGCGCCTCTAGCGGCGTAGTTTCCTGAATCGAATGGTAAAGGCCTGTAAGTCTAACCCAGTACATCAACTTTGTCGAAGGTAGTATAGCTTTATATATATTGAACTTACCTACTTCAGGGTACACCACCGGAGGTGCAAAGGGCCAACGTGAAAGACTTCCATCCTGGGCGGCTGCTCGCTTTTGCCTTGACCTGGTCAGATTTCTATCGACTTGCTTTATTTCCTTGTGAAGGATCCGCCACTCCTGGGTTTGCCTCTGTTGCGATGTCCTGCCGGATTCCAATCCAGCGCTGGCCTGCAGATATCGTTTCCGCCCCGTCGAAGTGTGTGGCCGACCCACCTCCACTTTCGCTCTCGAATCTCTGATGACATCGACGAAGGCGCGCGGCATTCGAGATCCAGTTGTGAGGCCACCAGGCACGAATTATATACCGCAGGCATCGGTTGATGAAGACCTGCAGCTTTTGAGTGTTCTCCGCTGATACACACCACGTCTCGCTGACGTATAACAACACAGATTTCACGTTCGAGTTAAAAATTCGGATTTTGGTGCGATGACTTATCTGGTTTGATCTCCATACGTTTCTTAAACTCGCAAAGGCAGCCCTAGCCTTCTTGATTCGTGCACCTATGTCGCTCTTGGTCCCGCCGTCCGACGCTATTTGGCTGCCACGATATTGGAAACTTTCGACCTTCACCACTGCTTGCCCCGCTACCGTAAATTTGGAAGGGTTGCCCGTGTTGACATCCAACGATTTGGTCTTGTTGACGTTGATGGTGAGACCCGCTGCAGAGGAGCGTTCCGCTAGGTCATTGAGCTTACTCTGTATATCAGAGCGCCGTTGTGCTAGTAGAGCAACATCATCAGATAAATCGAAGTCGGTTCTCGTCGATTACGATGAGGAAAAGTAGCGGTGATAGTATACATCCTTGTCTCACACTAGCGACTACCCGTAAAGGGTCAGACAAGGCTCCGTTATACAGAACTCTGCACGTGAAAGCCTGATACTGTGCTTCGATGAGGTTAACGATTTTACACCGGATTCCCTTGCGTCTCAGGGCGCCCCACGGATTCTCGTGATTGTGTCGGCCGAAAGCTTTTTCGTAGTCAATGAATACCAAATAAAGAGACTCTGGAAAATCATTGACCTGCTCCAAGATGATGCGGAGTGTGACAATATGGTCCACACAAGGATCTTCCGGCACGGAATCCTGTCTGCTGCCGCCGGGGAGTCGCGAAGATCTTGTCCTGTATCCGATTCAGGATAACTTGCACAGAACTTTGAGAACAATACACAGTAACATAATGCCTCGCCAATTGTTGCACACAGTCAGATCCCCTTGTGTGGGACCTTCACTAAGACGCCCTGCATCCAGGCGGTCGGAAAAGTCGCGGTGTCCCAGATATTACAAAATAGTTGATGCAAAGTTTGAGCGGATAGCATGGGGTTAGCTTTGAGCATCTCTGCTGATATGCGATCGACCCCTGGAGCCCTATTGGATTTCATGCTTCGGATAGCTGCTTCAATCTCCTGCAGTGATCGGGCCTCGGAATTGACGCGAGTGATGCGTTACAATGGCGATGGCTAGTTGGCCGTCGAAACTTGAAGAAGTTGTTCGAAGTGCTCAAACCAGCATTTCAACTGATCAGTGGGGTCGGTAAGTAACTGTCCAGTCGTGTCCTTCACTGGCATCCTCGGGTTCATCCTTGCTCCACTCAGACGTCGTGGGGAGGCGTATATCGCCAGTGTCATCGGCTTTCTCCCCTTCGTCGGCCAGGGAGTTCACCCACGCTCGCTTGTCCCGTCTGCTAGAGCGCTTGACTTCCTTTCAAGAGCCGAGTACCGTTGACGGGTTTCGTTCTTGGCTCCTCTGGTTCTCGCCCGCTCTATCGCGGCTTTTACTTCTCTACGCTACTCAATCAGTTATCCACTCTTTCATCTAGGTCACAAAACGAAATTATTTCTTTCGAAGCGGTAAACTTCCCCTTAACAACGTTGTTCAGTCCATTTACCATTAATGCTCGAAAAGCGGATTGTAACGCGTTACATTTTTCAATTTTAAACATGTAAAGTCAGAAATGAATATTGCATCAGAATGTTCGATTAGTATACCCAACCGGTGGATGTAAGATTCGCTTACAATTATGTGGGATTCATCATCAGAGGATGTAAGTGGAGACCGCATGAACCGAGGATGCGATATACCTAGCTGCGGTCCGATGTAAGAAAATTGGAGACCGAAAAATGTGTAGTGTATAAGTGAGTGAAATTAATTATGTCGAAAAAAATAGAAAAAAGGTTGCCGACTGGACTCGAAGAACCACGGACGTTGCGACTATCAGACCTATGCTTTCTCCACTGCTCTCTTCATGCTTCTGAATAAGATT
Organism: Ochlerotatus camptorhynchus; assembly: GCF_037179485.1. Classification (NCBI taxonomy): domain Eukaryota; kingdom Metazoa; phylum Arthropoda; class Insecta; order Diptera; family Culicidae; genus Ochlerotatus; species Ochlerotatus camptorhynchus. The sequence continues at coordinate 35,481 of NW_027040879.1, forward strand.
AGCCTAAAAGCAAACATGAAGCGCTCATTTTCTCGCATGCTCGACTTCGTATGCTTTTTCTGCTGGAGAGATTCGAGACAAGTGTGTGCGTCGTTCTACAATGTTCTACAATGTGCGTCGTTCTACAAGCTTACTGGTATAGTCGAAAGCGTAGATGGAACACGAAATAAAAAAAGACAAAAAACCATTACATCGCCTGCATGGTCAATTCCTAACATTCGTTGCGATTTTCATGAACAGAGGATGATAGGAACTGGAACTAACATTCATTGTAATAGATTTTTGGTTTGCGTGTAGGCATAATTAAAACCCTGTTTAAGCACTTAGTCATAAAGCTTATTTTCGATAGCGGGCCTAAAGTGTTAATACAAGTCAGCTCCCCGTGGTGTCGCGTTACGCTGGAATGTGTCACATGCAGATGCTCCTCACCCTTCACCGGGTAAGAATTGAACACAGACAGCCACTGACAAAAAAAAAACTTGCCACAGAGCCTTCATTGATTGCCAGCCCACTGGGAATGGAACGCCAGTCGTAAATCGCTCCGATGATTGTCCTTTCCCACCCCTTCGGTACGGCATTGACAAAGACCCTTCACGGTTTCTTTTCTCGCTACAGAATAAAGAGCAACGAAAATGTGAAAATCTCCCATTGCGTTGGCTTGGTACAGCGGGTGGGTTTATGAAAAGTTCCAGTTAATATTTTGCGCATTATTTACGACCTGGCGTTGGTTCTGAAAATCTAAAACGACTGTTTGGAAAACAAACCAAAAGCAGATAATGTTTGATTATTTTCATCGTCATTTTCGTTCAATTTGTGTTGGGCCATTGTCGTTCGCAAATTTACGATTATTGTGTCAAATCAATAGCGCATAAACATTTGTCTTCGTCCGTTGAAAGATTAATATCCCTTGGTTTTGTGTTACGGCCTTAAAAAGGAACTCGACCCTAACACATCCATGGACTTCATTTAGTTCCCTGTCGATAATAAGTATTGATGAAGCCAGCATTTACCTTTCCTCTTCCACTGTCAAAACTAGGCCGAATTTATTTGAACCTTCCTTGAGTGTTTACTTTTTTTAAAGAGTAAAGTTTTCGTCAACTTGCTCCGGAAATTTCTACCAGTTTCTCTAGGAGCTATCGTAATCCCATCGATGTTGTTTAATCACCAGCTGGTCATTACAAAACGCAAAGATTCCGTTCATCCATGGGCCAGCTAAGGTCCTCAACTTCAGATCATCCATAACGGTCCCGAATTTTCGGTTGATCTGATTTTGGTTGATTTTTTTTAATTCAGTGAAAAAATCGAGATTGTTCGGCTTCGACTTATCATTATATATTTCAAAAACGTGTTTGAACACAATTTTGGTGATGTGATGGCGACATGCCAATGGTAGCAAGTTTTTTTTCAGTAGAACTGGAAGACGGGTTATAATACAATTTTTACGCCAGAGTTAACAGTTGTATCAAAGCTCATTTCAACTCTTCTTTCTTGCAGACCCCACTCTTTGATTGTCTTTATTATCGTAGCTGTTTCAGCATCCGCCATTCCACTTGATAGGGAAGGTACCGAAAGAAGTTTAGACACCCGCTCCAGTAACAAGGATGGAAAGCCGATCAACGCGCTTTCTGTTGATGTCATGCAGAATCTTTCCATCCCAGTATACTACCAAGGTTAGCTTAGGTTATCTTTATTAGCGAGACTTTCAGCCAGAGGCTGGTTCCTCTCTTGTATACTACCAATGGTACGTCAGCTGCAAAGCTTTGCTTCAGAATTTATGAATTAAAGATTTTCATTATTTAATAATTTAAAAGTCTAAGAATTTTCGAGTCATATAGTTTTAAAACTTTTGTATTTTAGAATTAAATAACTTTAGAATCTTAGAACAAAACAAAAATATTTACTTCTTCGGGCTCCGCGCATGATGTTTTATTTGGAAACGGCGAATGGTCTGATAATTTATAGCGTAATCAGATGTGTTGGACGACTTTGTGGATTGTCTTCAATTATTGCTTTCAAAATCAAACTCGCATTTCTATTAGATATTCCAGTTCTTTCAAATGATGCTGCAACATTCGGAGTTGTGATGTTCATTTTTTTAACTGGGGTACCTGTGAGTACAGAAAAAAGAGGAGAAAGATAATGTCCTAGTGTCTTTGGGAAAGCTATTGAGCAAATAGATGACCGCTCATCCTCTGGCGAAATATAGCTTCACCCTTGCATTAGAGTACCAGCTGGTCCTCCAGGAAACTCGGAACAACTGTAAAAGTGGGTAATTTATGAAATTGTTCTTAGAATTTCGGACTTGTGACCGTAAAATGAACACTGGAGGCCACTGAGTAACCTTCCGGATTATCCGGATAGACATGGAGTAGACAATTATGCAGATAGACAAATCCAGTGGAATGAAATTAACGGAGTCTTGAATTCCCAAAGGGTGTCAATGATCTATTTCCGACGTTTACACGTCGTCTGCGTTCCTGAAATGCCCATGTTGTGGAGTATTTGAACCTTTTTTATGAACAGGTAATCACCATCTTGGATTCCAAAATGGCGTCAATTATCGTTTTCCGACTTCTAGACATTGTTCCCGCAAAAACCAGAGGTCACCATCTTTGATTCCAAAATGGAGGCAATAGTCGATTGCTAGCCTCTAAAGGTCGTCCCCGTTCCGGAAATACCCATATTTAGGATTATTTTCCGAAATTTCACCCCATGATCAGAATTATGTTTTTTTTCGGTCGCTGTTTTTTCGTTGACTTCTGTCGCTTTTTTTTCAAACATTTTTGCATTTTTTTTTATAAATATTCAAAGCTATACTGTAGGAAATGAGTGCCTTTGAATTGAACTTTTGATGTGTGCTGCTGCGAAAAAAGCATCTACAAGCAAGAGGAGGAGGACGATGGTGACAATAATGTCTTAAGACAGGATCTATAGACACATCATTTGGTGAGATCTTTTCATATTATTTTACTGACAATGCACAGTGGTCCAGAATGCAGATTTAGGTGGAATGATATGTTTTGAGCCTGAAATTGGAAGTTTAGACTAAAAGTCTCTTCTACAAAGTTGTTCCTTATAGTTAGGCCCTCATTTTTATGACAATGAATTCTAGGGTGGTTCCTATTATCATTAAAATCAAAAATCTACGTGCAAATCAACCAGTAGAAACACCAGAGGAATACTATCGAAGAGCAGTTTTCATTCCATGACTCGATGGATTGATCCAAAACATGATGGGACGTTTCACAAAAAATGATGACATCCTTTCGGTGTACCAAATATTGTTGCCTGGTTTTACAGATATTGGAGAGTCATCCCAACTTGACAAACTTAACTGTTATCTCTGTGATTTCACCAGCGTGGTTGCCAGAGTTGCGACCTATCACAATCACGATCGCCAAACAGTTGATGGTAGTAACGCTTTGTACATTCCTATCAATGTGCTCGTCAAAGCTCTCTCCATGAGCATCCATCAAGTTGACGAAGAAGTAAAAAGCAACTGGTGAACGTCGTCTTCTGTTGTGATCCATCACCGATCTGGTCATTCCCGAAAATCACGACACTCATCTCTGCTCGTTTTGAAGCAGTTGCTGCTTTGCTTGCTTATTTGAGTGTGTTGGTGAGTGAGCCCAACAGCTTCCGTTTCATGTTGCCTGCTTTGTTTGTAACTCACACAGTCGCACCTGCCGAAACGAACTTGGAATGCGAAGCCATTGTTTTCATTTTCTTCTGTCGCTTCACTTTTTCTCATCATCGTACTGCAGAATTCTTCACTGTTTTCGTTGTGCTTTTCATCATCAGCAGCGAGTGTAACGTTTTGCTTGTGAGCAGCGACCATTACTGGTGATTGTTGTTTGCCATAGCTCTAACTCTCAGAGCGTGACAAAAGGATCTGTCAGCGATAGTCGGTTGATGCGAAGACGAGTGTCACGTGAGTGTCATGATATTTTGCATCACTGGCTGATTGCAGGTAAAGGTGGAATACGAGCTTTGGTGCCGGACATCCATACATATTAACAAGAATTTTGAGGCATTTGGGCTGCTTGATAAATGTGATTCGACGTATTTTCCAACAATCAATGTTTTGTTGAAGATTTTGGTGACACTCCCGGTCACTACAGCCAGTGTGGAAAGATCTTTCTCCACACTGAAACGAATTAAAACTAATGGGAAACCAGCGACTTTCGGGCTTGGCTATAATATCAATTAACTGCTTAGAGTAAAGCTAGAAGATTGCTTTTGTAATAACCAGGTATAATGTCCAGGATATGGCTCTACGTTGTGTTTAATTTGTTGCTCAGATTTTTGGACAGCAGTTTGGAGATCGGCAACTGATTCAAATGAAGTAAAATAATATATTTCTCATTCACTATTTATTACCTCCTTCAGGCAGCACCCTTATCGGAAGTCAAATTCAAACTTAATCTAATTTCATTAAATATTTGCACTTATACAGCTAACTGGAACAATACAAAATATCACAGAATAATGATCAATTCAAAAACAAAACAAAAATACAGTGATGCTAAAACAAAAACTTAAAAACATACAGAATAATGAAGGCAACAATATTCGCTGTACGTGTTTCGTGTTCGTGTGGATGACATTGCTACCACTGCATCGAAGGATGTTTGTTTTTACCGCCTTCATAAATTTAAATGGATTAGGATCCGGTGCCGGTGATTTTATGATTCAACACCATTCAAATCTTAAAATAATTATGTTTTAAAAAATATGTAACATATTTTTGTCTTTCTTAACAGAATGCAAATCTTGATCATCATTGACAACAGAAAACAAATTAAACTACAAATATTTTCTTGAATTTCATACATTTGTTTATTTTTTCTCATAACTGCGTATTAAAGAGTTTGAAAAATTATTATTTTACTTTCTGATGGTTCATTTTTCCGATCAAAGATTAAAACAAATTAACAAAAAAAAAAAAAAAGAAAACAAAAATGATGACACATGATTTTGAACGATTTTGGTTAAGGTAAAACAAAAAACAGTGTATCATTCGATGTTCAGTTATGTGCACATTTTATAAATCATTGAAGTTTTTATGTCATAAAATTAGCTCCCCCCGAAACCAAATGTTGGCTACGGGCCTGGTACATACATACATTTATTTGTACAACATCACATTTAAGATAAGACATAATCAACAATAGTACGCCACAATACTCGGTTTGCGGCTGCCGCTCTCCATCCTCGGTCATGCCCAATGCTCGCTAGATCACGCTCTACCTGGTCCGCCCATCGTGCTCTCTGCGCTCCACGCCTTCTTGTGCCAACCGCATCAGTAGCGAACACCAACTTTGCAGGGTTGTTGTCCGGCATTCTTGCAACATGCCCTGTCCACCGCATCCTTCCGGCTTTGGCCACCTTCTGGATGCTGGGTTCGCCATAGAGTGCAGCGAGCTCGTGGTTCATTCTTCGCCGCCACTCACCGTTCTCCTGCACACCGCCGAAGATCGTCCTTAGCACACGTCGCTCGAAAACTCCGAGTGCTTGCAGGTCCTCCTCGAGCATAGTCCATGTCTCGTGTCCATAGAAGACCACCGGTCTGATTAGCGTTCTGTACATGGTACATTTGGTGCGGGGGTGAATCTTTTTTGACCGTAGTTTCTTCTGGAGCCCGTAGTAGGCACGACTTCCACTGATGATGCGCCTTCGTATTTCACGACTCACATTGTTGTCAGCCGTCATTAAGGATCCAAGGTAAACGAATTGCTCCACTACCTCGAAAGTATCCCCGTCTATCGTGACATTACTTCCTAGACGAATCCTGTCATGTTCGGTTCCGCCTACTAGCATGTACTTTGTTTTTGACGCACTCACCACCAGTCCGACCTTTGCTGCTTCTTGTTTCAGGCGGGTGTATAGTTCTGCCACCGTTCCAAATGTTCTTGCGATAATGTCCATGTCGTCCGCAAAGCACACAAATTGACCGGATTTCGTGAAAATCGTACCCCGGCTGTTGAGCCCGACTCATCGCATTACACCTTCTAGAGCGATGTTGAAGAGTAGGCATGAGAGTCCGTCACCTTGTCGCAGTCCCCGGCGAGATTCGAATGAACTGGATAGTTCACCCGACACCCTTACGCAGTTTTGCACACCGTCCATCGTTGCTTTGATCAGTCTGATCAGCTTCCCAGGAAAGCCGTTCTCGTCCATGATTTTCCACAGCTCTGTGCGGTCGATACTGTCGTATGCCGCCTTAAAGTCGATGAAAAAATGATGCGTTGGGACCTGGTATTCACGGCATTTCTGGAAGATTTACCGTACGGTGAAGATCTGGTCCGTTGTCGATTGGCTGTCAATGAAGCCGGCTTGATAACTTCCCACGAACTCGGTCATTTTAGGTGATAGACGACGGAAGATGATCTGGGATAGCAATTTGTAGGCGGCATTCAAAATGGTGATGGCTCTGAAGTTCTCACATTCCAAATGGTCGCCTTTCTTGTGAATGGGGCAGATTACCTCCTCCTTCCACGCCTCCGGTAGCTGTTCTGTTTCCCAGATCCTGACTATCATCCGGTGCAGGCAGGTGCCTACGTTCTCCCTGCCATTCAGGTGCGCATCGAAGTGCTGCTTCCACCTTTCAATCACCTCACGTCCGTCCGTTAAGAGGCTCCCGTCCTTATCCTTGCACATTTCGGCTCGCGGCACGAAGCCGTTGCGGGATGCGTTGAGCTTCTGGTAGAACTTCCGTGTTTCTTGGGAACGGCACAGCAGTTCCATTTCCTCGCACTCCGCTTCTTCCAGGCGGCGTTTTTTCTCCCGAAAGATGCGGGTCTGCTGTTTCCGCTTCTGTTTATACCGTTCCACGTTTTGTCGGGCTCCATGCTGCAGCATTACCGCCCGCGCTGCGTTCTTCTCCTACAAAATCGCTCTGCACTCCTCGTCGAACCATTCATTCCGTCGACTTCTTTCCACGTACCCGATGGTGCTCTCGGCTGCGTCGGTGATGGCTGCTTTTACTGTACTCCAGCAGTCCTCTAGAGGGGGTACATCGAGCTCGCCCTCCTCTGGAAACGCTGCCTCGAGATTCTGCGCGTATGCTAAGGCGACATCCGGTTGCTTCAGTCGCTCTAGGTTGTACCGTGGCGGGCGTCGGTACCGTACATTGTTGATGACGGAAAGTTTTGGGCGCAGTTTGACCATCACCAGGTAGTGGTCAGATTCGATGTTAGCGCCACGATAGGTCCTGACGTCGATAATGTCGGAGAAGTGCCGTCCATCAATCAGAATGTGGTCGATTTGTAATTCCGTCTGCTGTGGTGATCTCCAGGTGTAACGATAGGGGAGGTGGTGTTGGAAGAAGGTGCTACGTATGGCCATGTTCTTGGAGGCGGCGAAATCGATGAGTAGGCCGTTCCCGTTCGTCAGCTGGTGGGCGCTGAACTTTCCAATCGTCGGTCTGAATTCCTCCTCCTGGCCTACCTGAGCGTTTAGGTCTCCTATGATGATCTTGACGTCATGGCTTGGGCAGCGATCGTACTCGCGGTCGAGCTGCGTGTAAAATGCGTCCTTGTCATCATCAGTGCTTCCGGAGTGAGGGCTGTGCACGTTGATTATGCTAAAGTTGAAGAATCGGCCCTTGATCCTCAACCTGCACATTCTTTCGTCAATCGGCCACCAACCGATCACGCGCTTCTGTATTTCGCCCATCACGATGAAAGCTGTGCCCAGCTCGCGTGTGTTGCCGCAACTCTGGTAGATGGTATGATTACCTCTGAACGTTCGCACCATGGATCCTGTCCAACACACCTCCAGCAGCGCTACGATGCCGAATCCGCGGTCCTTCAGTAGATTGGCGAGTATTCGGGTGCTCCCGATGAAATTGAGAGATCGACAGTTCCACGTGCCGAGTTTCCAATCGCAAGTCCTATTTCGTCGCTGGGGTCGTTGCCGTTGGTCTCGGTTCGTATTCCTCTATTGCTGATTTTCCGTTGCAATGCTTTTTTTTACGGCTGGCTCGCAGGGCCTGACACCAACCCCCTAACTTTCCGGAGAACCAGGGTGCACAGTTGTGCTTAGAGTCCTTCACTGGCACTCGGACATAGATCAGCCGCCCCTAACATGGGAACAGACGCTGTTGTGAGCCGCTCCTCCTGGAGAACAGACGCTCAGGCTTGCCGAAGCAAACCCTCCCCCTTCTTCCCTGTCAGCCTATGACCAAAATTCCCACCGGGGTTGGTTACCCGATCTTCCCTAAGGTTGCTCACAGTTCCCGGCCGGCTAAGGGCCTGGTGTTACACTCAATTCTGTAACGCGATTTTTTTTTTCGTCTCTATTTTTAATCGTGCAATCTCAAATTGCTAACAAGTGCAATGCAACATGTTTCAAAACATAAAAAAAAATAAGAATAATATGATGGATTAAAAAAAATGTGTACCCATCCTGCATAAGGGATAAATAAAAAATTAAATAGCGTAAAACATAATTGAGTGTTATTTGATTACAATTTAATAACAGATGGTCATAACCTACTTCGATGCCACGCTTGTATTTGCGTCGAATAATTTTTTTTTTCATTAGACTTGATATCAAAAAACATAATTTTGCACTAACTTTCGAAAATTTCCGAAACATAGGGATGTGATTTTTGATAAAGATTCCATTAGACAATGCCAAATTGGAAGAAAAAAATATCGCTTTGTTTTCTGAGCACAACGATATTTTTTTCGATCCCACAGACTTTTATCTCGAGTTTTAAATCAAGATTTAATGCAAGACAATAACTTCACTGTTTGACACTCAACTATCAAATTGACAGCCCGCTCCCATACAAAGTTCCACCGAGGGACGCGGTTTTTCGAAGGTGCCGTCAACGCCAATTGTGAGCACCGAAGTGATGATTCGCGGTAGTGGTAGAAGGGCTCTTCGCAATGCGCCGTGGTATGAGAGGTCCCTTTTGTTCCCCCGTTGTTTGGATGGAAGATGGACTTTGACGTCAAACTCCGTCATCCGTTTGATCGGTCTTTGTCATGAAGCAGGATCTAAACTCCATTGATGACCAGAGATGAACCAGCCGATGGCTGAAAGTTTATTTAATAAAGTTTATTTAATAAAGAAAGATAAGATAAGATCCATTGATGATGATGATGATGATAATAAAAAACTTCTTTCGGTTGTTCTGCTACAGTCAACTATCCATAACTCTATGATCCCTTCAATATCAATGTATAAATTTAATTTTAATAAATGAAATTTAATAAATTCATATTGATCTTCGTCAAGTTCGTCTACAATTTGGATTTCTACATTAACACATGTCAAGCAGCTAAACTTGGTGAGTTCGTTCCATTTGGTAAATTTTTATCTTTTCAAACCAGTAGCGTTGGGAGATCACCTTTTTTTGTGGTCCGTTACTGGTATAAGATCTACCACCGAACCCTAGCCGTGACAAATTTAAACTAGGGAATCAGGATTTTCCAGTTATCAAAGCATAACATTTTTTTCCTTGTTACTTTTTATGACTTGATCATAGTGACAAGACTCGGGTAGTGACCACCGCTGTTATGCATTTCTATATTGTATATTTCAAATCAAAAATATTGTTTATGTTCATAGATTTCACATAATCCTTTTCCCTTTGTCCTTCTCCTTTTCCTTTCCCTCTTCTCTTTTCAGAAAGCGAGTAATGGCGGTATAGCCATAAGTCATAAGGGTTTATGCATATATTATGTCACGTTCTAAGGGAGGAGGAGGGGGTCTAAGATTTTGTGACAAGCAATGTATTAGGTATAAGAAAAACGTCACGATAGGGGGGGAGGGGGTAATTTTTTTTTCTCGATTTAGCGTGACATAAGTAATGCATGGGCCCTAAAAGGCTAGGACAAGAGTTAGTGCTCATGTCGCAACCATCAGAAGAAAATGGAGCATCACTTAACCTTTCTAGCTTTGATGCTTCCAACGACCAACCAATCATATAATTACCAAAATCGGAACGTACGGTACGAGATGTCCACGTTTCATCCATTTATTGGATTCTGAAGCATCGTGTTTAAATCTTCGATTTAAACAGGCCCGATGTTTTTTAATCACCTTCTTCTTCTTCTCCGCATTTCAAGCTTATTGCATATCGCATATTAGCTTATTGCGTGCTCTCAACTTAGTGTTCTAGATGCACTTCCACAGTTATTAATTGAGAGCTTTCGATGCCTGTACCATTTTTGCATTGGTATAATTATGTGGCAAGTCCAATCATACTTCTATGCCCAGGGAAGTCGAGAAATTTTCCTACCCGAAAAATTCCTAGACCGGACCGGGAATCGAACCCAGCCACCTCTAGCATGGTCTTGCTTTGTAGCTGCGCCTTTACCGACTGAGCTAAGGGAGACCCCTTAAATGCTGCACAGTAGGCCTGGCCGTTTTGATATGTGTGACGCATCTTCGATGTGAAACATATATCAAATAGACAAGAAAAATGATGTAGGTTTATAAATCATTTTCCAGGATGCTTTCAAGAACTGGCTGTGTTGGTGTTAGATTATGTAGATTGGATTAGATTTTCCGAAAGTTCACCCCATGATCACTAGGGTTCTTTTTCTGGTCACAAGTCCAAATTATTTGTATTGAGTCCTCTTTGTTGTGCTTTCTAAAACGCTGAGTTCTATTATGAATTGACCACTTTTACTAATGTTCCGGATTATTTGGAAGGTTACCCAGGTTCCGGTCACAAGTCTAAATTCATTATATTTAAGGCCCACGCACATTAGATCCTGATCGGACGCGTTACGACAAAGTGACAGCTAAATCTATTGTCTAACTGTCAAATTTACGTCAACGCAACGCAAACGGATCTAATGTGGGTGGCCCTTTAGTCTTCTAGAAGTGCTTTCGAAAAAAACACAGAGCTCTAAGCCCAGTTTCATGAATTGACAATTTTCGCTGTTTTTCAGGACCTTCCGAACGCTCACCCAGTAGATTTCAGTGTCTATTTTAGGGTTACAAGTCTGAATTCATTCAAATGAATCTTCTAGAAGTGCTTTCTAGGACCAATTTTATGAATTTATAACATTTAAAGCACTTCCTGATCTTCCTGACCCCGGGGTCCATTTTCCAGTCACAAGTTCAAATTTAGTCTTATGAGTCTTGTATAAGTGCCCTAGAAAAAAAAAACCCAGGGCTCTCGGACCAGTTTCATGAATTTACCACTTATACGGTTGATCCGGCTTTCCCGTAGGACCAGATGATGGTGCCCTAGAGAAAGTTAGATTTTGTCAGCTAATGGCCATTTATCTGCTCTACAACGTTCTAAAAGACACCAGGATGTTATCTCGTCAAATTATCCCAAAATCAGAGTTAGGCCCCAATTAACTCAAATCCCATGTGCTACGCGTATTCGTTCCGTCCACCAGCAGTCCTACGTCAAGCTTCCGTTCGTGCCTCTAGATTTTTTTAAAAAATATGTCGAGCCCTGATGCCTTCAGCAACTTCTCATGAAATTGTATGATCTACAACTTTGCCAAAAACGGGTAAACCTCTAGGATGCAAAATAAGTAAGTGTAGATTTTGCTGTACCATATAGACGGCAAACAATTGAACAATATTTTTCCTCTGATTTATAGTCCTAACAATGCCAACAAACTTTGTTGAACACATCGACTTAATTGGACGCAATCCCAGAGCGTTACTAATTTATTCCTGCTATATTGTCACTTTGAAATTGCGTTATATTTTATGACTGGACCATTGAAAGCATATATTCCCCCAAATTAAAAATTTAATGTATTGCTATCACACATTCATTGTCCGCAGATTATCACGCTGTTTGCTTCCTTTACGGTATCCAGGCCACACAGTAAAAAAATCTATTACTGAATTATGTGTAGGGTAGAGCACTACTTCGTCGTAATCGCCTATTTGTGTTCTATCGAGCAGAAAACATCAGTATAATCAATGATTTCACCGTGCACAAATCAGTAATACTGTGTACCGATGCGTAAGTTCACAAGTACTGCAGAAGTCTTCACTGTTTTTGTTGTGCTTTACATCATCAGCAGCGAGTGTCACGTGTTGCCTGTGAGCAGCGACCATTACTGATGATTGTTGTTTGCCATGGCTCTACCTCCCACTGCGTGACAAAACGTTCTGTCAGCGATAGTCGGTTGATGCGTTGACGAGTGTCGAGTGAGTGTCATGATATTTTGCATCACTGCTCTTTGGAGGCGAACCAGCCTAAGGCTGAAAGCCTCCTAAATAAAGCTAAATAATAATAATAATCACTGCTCTTGGATTATTTAGTGTGGTGCGTCATGAAGGCCAAGGCCTGTGTCAAACGCCACTCCAGTACAGCAAGCCTCCGACAAACATTGACCCGTACCTGGAGAGATATGGATCCGGACTATATTATTGTCGATATGTCGAGCATTCCGAAAGTGTGTTGAAGCCGTAATTACGGCAAATGTAAGTGCTATCGATGATCAATATAGGTTTAAGTTCTTACAAACATTTCCCTTTTTTAATATTTTTTTCAAAAATTAGATACCTATCTAATTAGATAGATTAGATAGATTTAATAACTTATTATATAAGATAAGATAAGATTGGATATTATATTAGATCAACAGAAAAAGATACCATGACTTCAATTTACAGATATGTAGCAGATTTACCAGCTGCACCATAAAACCAGTTTTATTAGCATTACTACATATAGATGTCGTCATATCTCTTTGGCATTTTTACGAAGTATTAGACAATAATAAAACACACAACTTTTCGAAAGACACCAATGCGATAAACCAAGTCCAGCCAATTTTCAAGATGTTATAACCAAACGAGCCGCAACTTTCCAAACATGCACCAAGTAATTTAATTGAACTCTCTACAACTCGATATTAAAGAGACAATCGAGTTATAGAATAAAAGAGTTGTAGCACAACAATCCATTTTTACTATGGCTCTATAGCTATCGATATCGAGCTATTGGACATTGATATGTAGAGAGTAGACTTTATGTATTTTTTGTTGTTGTGGAAATCATAAAAAAAAATCAAAAAAAATATGGGGATTGATGAGATTTGATTTTTTGATATTTTCCCAACACTGGCACTGACCATATACCATACAAGGATTCCAGAATATATTTTTTAAAAGAATTCAAAAAATCTATTTTTCGTATCATCCGATAAAAAAATCATCCGGCTATCGAATCACTGTCACACTGAAACAGGAAGGTAGCAGTAATATATAATGAGACAAGTATTCCATTATTATGAAACGGGAGTTTTTTTACAGTGCACAGCTACAGACGCAGACCGTAGGGGGCATTAAATATCCGGTGTGTATTGAATTTTCAACCGATTTTACGACCATTAAAAGCATTAAAGAGTTTTGCACAGCACCTCGATAATGGTATGTTGAAAATCAGCTCGCAGCCTCACCACTGCGCTTGCGGCCGTCATTCAGTGGGAAAAATTGAACGACTCGAAACAGAACAACGTGTTTGTTAACCACATGTTGTTGGTGTTTTTTTTTTTTGTTGTTGCTTGAAAATCATGTATCAGCCGACTGCTTGGCTGGTGGCTGGAATGTCGCGTTTGGTTGTGTGCGGTGCTTAAATAGGTGGCAGTGAAATCGATCAAACCACAATGGAATTCATACGTCGGGTGGCAGCTGGGGCCTTCCTGTGGAGAGGAGTCATGTGAAGATTTTCATTAATACTTCAACCGGGGAATTTGAAGCCATGCTCGGTTTAAAAATTTGCAAATTGTTGGCATGTAATCAACAGCTCAAACGATCTTTTACTGATGATACCTTTTGCCAGTTGGAAGGATCCCTACACACAAATTTACATCAAACCATTACCATCAAGCAAACTCATGCTTCCATTTGCATGAACGATACTATTTTGCTGATTTAAGCTCAGTGTTTTACTGACGATCTGTAAAAATAAGGTATTCACTATGCTGCGATGCAGTCGTGATGCTATTTATTAAATTAATCGTCAATTCGGAATGCTTTTCGTTACAATTACTATCGTGTAAAATTCCATTTCCATAAATTTCACCTCTGAACGCATTATCAGCTCCATCAGCGTGAAACAATTGCATTATAGTTGGAATTTTTTCTCGCTAATTGAAACACTCTCACCAGTTATAGGGTGTACCGGAAAGTTTAAATTCAATTTGATATGAAAACAAGTACGATTTTTTTAAAATATTTTTTTTTATTTATTTTGTCTATTGATTAAAAATATGTTGCACAGACTTGAACCTAATTCCTGTTATATTCTTGATTTAAAAGCATCCTTGCCAAAGTTTTAAATAATACAAGTACTACAAACTTCTAGACGGGTTATTCTGTCCATACAGTTGGTGATGTGCGGAGCGTCAACAAAGTGGGTTCTCCGCACAGACCTTGAAGGAGCATTGCTAATAAGCTTTGCCAGACGTTCAGAATAGTCAATGTTATTTTCCAGCAGGTGGAACACGAAAAGTTGCTTCAGCTCAGTGCTGCAAAATATCAATATCAATACCTACAAAATGCTGGATTTCATTAGCCACCTGATGTCAGTATCAGTTGACACAGTTCTAATATCCATATCATCCGCACAGTGGTTGAAAAGTCCATTTTGACGCTCTTAATTAATAGCACCATGGAGAGTGGATTTAGAGTAATGACGTCTTGAGCAAAGTTGATAGGTATAACATGCTTCATCTTTTGAAGGCATGGGTTTTGTGATTAATCCCCCTAAAAGTGAAATGAAAAATTTATTTTTTCTCAATGTCGAGATAAATGGTTGACGTCCTCAGCAATGTTATAGAAAAAATAGTTTCTAACAACTTTGCTCAAGACATAAAAGTCGTAAATTCCACTCAAATCGAGATAGAGAGCGTTGTTTGAAGACAGACCCCCCAAAAACACGTTTTTCATCAAAACACATATTTTCTTTAATTTTAGGTCTTCACTATGTTGAACAAAGTTGATTGGTATACTAAAATACACATATTTCTAGAACACACTATACCTGCATCATTTTAGTAGATTTCAGTTATTGATAAATTTTCTTCTATTTTCCTCATATTTTGGACTTGCTTATCTTTCTTAGGTGCAAGAAGGTGCAGATGAAGTTAAATGCATCTAAAACTACATTAAAAGAGTTTTCAAACCGTGGTAAACTTGTCCGTCCACGACCGTCTGCTGGAGAGTGGTTATAAAAACAAACACCCGTTGATAGGCTTTATAGAAGTCATGTAAATAACAAGGGAATACTGTGTTTTCGACCGCGTAATAAATTCGTTTCCAAAGTTACCGGCTCCATGAACACTTCTCAGAGCTTTTAAAATTCAAGAACGGCACATTTTCTTTTAAAACGGTTCGCAGAAGACAAAACTAAATCATCAAGAACGAAAAAATCTATCAAAATCAGTTAAACTTGTAAGTCGATAAGTGTTTTTCCATAGTGCTCATCACTGTTTTTCATCAAGCGTGAAGAAATTGTGAAAGTATATTAAAGAATGTAAGATAGAAGAACTGCGGAAGCCAAGCGAAGGATAGAGAGGGACTAATTCTGCTAAAGAAACCGGACAGCAGAAGAAACTACGAGAGCAGGACTTTGAAGTAAAATTGCATTATTTGGTAGGGCTTAATTTATTTTATTTTTTTCAATTTATCGTTAGATCACAACAAGTGCTAATGATTTGATTTTTCTAGATTAAATTTAAGTTGAAATTGATAAGCGTGATCTCTTGTCACTATGGTCAAAAACGAGTAGAGGCCGATCATCAAAATTCAACTGCGTTTATGAGACGGTACTCCAGTGTTATGTCATAAATGTGAATATTATGTCGGATGTGGCTAAACATGTCGGAAAATCCATGAAAACGATGTGTGACTTTTTTGACGTAGGACTAGGTCTTTGATTTCTATATGGGGGTACACTTTGTGAAAACCAAAAATGGAACATGTAACAAATTAAGAAAGATTTTAAACGTTAATAACTCAGCTGCCCCTGGTCCAATTTCAATAATTTTATCACCAATCGATCAGAAATATGGCTACGCATCGATAACATTGCTTCCGAATATTGATTTTCGACAAGAAACTATTAAAAAATTGGTAAATGTCCAGCATTGTTCAAAAGCGTCGAATTAACTAACAAATCCACCAATTACCTACATGCATATGCTGCTTCCCCAGCACAGTCGTCAGAGAGTAGTTAGTAGACGAAGAAACAAGTCGAAGTGGTATTCGCCTCCGATTCTCGGGCGCGATAACCACCATCCGTCGTCTGGCTCGCAGTGGTGGTGTCAAACGTATCTCCGGTCTGATCCACGAGGTGTGCTGAAGGTGTTCCTGGAAAATGAGGTCCGTGGTGCTGTCATCTACACTAAACACGCCATCAAGCTTACACAAGTAAAGAGTTGGAATAGAATTTATCTCTGCTTGTTGGTCCATATTCATACACAAGCTCCCAACAACTACACAAAATGCTCTCCAGAGTTGTAATCTTGTAACCAAACTTGGAAGCAGGGATACAAGTGATTTTGATTGATTCTCTTAATCAACTTTCTCTTTGAAAAAGATTGCTACAAATTTGGTACGCCTACAATTAAAAAACGGAAAGAGTTGAGATAATAGATAATTGATCAATAAAAAGAACTAAATGCTCTTCACATTTATTCCGTCCACTAGCGGTCCTACGTCAAGCTTCCGTTCGTGCCCCTAGGCACAGACCCTTCTACTTTTTTTCAAAAGCCCTGGACCAAACATGCTCGTGCATGGTTGTCAAGTGTCACACCGAGTATTTCAGTAAGCCATTCACGCTTCCGGAAAACGTTTTAAACTTGCTTTCGTCTACTTCTGAAAATGCGAAAAGTGTGACAGGACGGAAGGTTGCTCCTTTCGAAGAATGTCTCACGCAAGTCCTGCAAATGAAAAAAAGTTGGTTCATTCTTTGAAGAAGTCCTTGAGCAACCTTATACCCAAATACACAGATCTACAAGCTTTGGCTTTGTTAATCGACACCAACCTATCGAACCTGGTAGCCTGGAAACTTTTATTTAACAGATACCGAGAGTTCAATACCCGCCAGCAATCAAGATCGCTTAAAAATCGTGATCTATTGAACTAGCTCATCAGATCCATTGATTACTAGCATTCGTGGATTGCCTAAAAAGTACGAAAAGTCATTGTCGAGTGATCTAAACAGATGCTAGCAGAAGAAGCTAAAGGAAACGAAAATGATTATATTAATGGTTATGATTATGATAATAATGATGATAATTGAATACAATACAAAATATTGACAACAAAATGCAAAACCAATCGAACAAAAAGATATTAATTAAGAAAAATATGTGGATATATTGAAGTTGATAATCTTTTTTACTCTGGTTATATCATATAACAGAATAAAGATATGGATACTTGTTTTGATCACAACTCCCCAGCAGACGGTTGTGGACGGACAAGTTTACCACCGTTTGAAAGCTCTTTTAATGTAGTATTAGATGCAATTGATTTCATCTGCACCTTCTTGCACCTAAGAAAGATGCGCAAGTCCAAAATATGAGGAAAATAGAAGAAAATTTATCAAAAAACCATCCTATTAAAATGATGCAGGTATAGTATGTTGTAGAAAGGTGTATATTTTAGTATACCAATCAACTTTTTTGAACATAGTGAAGAACTAAAATTAAAGAAAATCACTAACAAAACAGAGGTCAAACAAACGATCGTTTTCGTTCAAGACACCGTTCAGCTGTCTACGGCAAGCTGCGCTGCATGCGTCCAGCAAACATCCGGATGTGAAACTATTCCCGGAACGAGTGGCGTTAGGATAGAAGAACCCATTGGGGTCTAACTGCCAAGTGATGCCACGGAGGTTAAAGTCCCCGATAATGATGATGTTATCCCAAGCGCTCATCTGAGAGACAACCCAGTTAAGCGAGTTGATATGCATTTCTATGACATCGACATCATTGACGCGCTCAGGAGGAAGGCAGATGACACAGATGAAAGTGCTCACGCCCGACAGTAATATGCTGCAACCCAGAGTGTCAAGCAATTACCTGGAGGAAAGACCTGACGCGAATTGATGGTAGAACGGATGGCTAACAAAACGCCACCACCAGAGCCCTTGTCACTGTTGGTCGGGGAGCGATCTTGTCTGTATACAATGTTATTATATTAGACAACGTAATTGATTAGACAACGTATCATTCAACCAAGTCTCCGTGAAAGCGTATATGTCGTAACACGCATCGAAGTATACGAGTTTTTAGTCAGATAGAGAGCTATTGAGCCCTCCGACGTTCTGATAATACAGCAGCAGGTCTGAAGGAGCAGTTATAGCTTCAATACGTCCTAGAGTCTGAGCGGCGAATATTGGCTGGAAGCAATGGACGGATCAGGAGTCGTCGAATCGATAACAGAAGTTGACTTGCCTATGCTGTTGAGTTGGAAGACCCTGAATGCTAGCTGGAATGGCTCGTCTATGGTGGGAAATACAAGGGCGTCCAGGAGGCCAACCTTGGTACGTCCCAGTGTCCGTTTGACTTCTTCTTCTTCTTCTTCTTCGTCTTCTTCTTCTTCTTCTTCTTCTTCGCATTTCAAGCTTATTGCATATCGCATATTAGCTTATTGCGTGCTCTCAACTTAGTGTTCTAGATGCACTTCCACAGTTATTAATTGAGAACTTTCGATGCCTGTACCATTTTTGCATTGGTATAATTGTGAGTCCGTTTGACTTGTGATGGCTGAAGAAGTAAGGCTGTCGGAAATTGGCTGCAAGCGATAAATGGATCAGGATATTAAATAAAATAAACACAGATTTCCAAGAGCTGATCACATTTCAATCAAGCAGCAATCACTTTCCGTTCTTTTGCCGTCTGATCAAAAGTAAATAGATAGCAATCGGATCGTACCCATCCAGAAAACATTTTCCCACAAGGAAAGAAAAAAGTACCTAATTTTGAGTTCTTTTCACCCAGGTTCGCAGTTCCGTACGCCAACTCAATTAAGAGCTCTAGCACCTACTCAATTTTGAGTTGTTGTTATTCACTCGCATGTAAACAGGATTACTTACTTTTAAGTTGTTTTCACTCAACGTCAAGTTCAAACTAGTCAACATTGAGTTTTAAACAAGTTACTCAATTTTAACTTGGCGCATGGAACTGTCCAGTTGGGTGAATAGAAATCAATTTCGGGTTGTTTTTCTCTTTTCGTTTTTGACAACAACAAGAGAGCAAAAGGGAGGCATCTACTCAAAACTAAGTTTAAGGAACTCAACCGTTGAGTAGTTTTGGTTCTCCGTGCAGCATTGCAAAAGTAGATGCAGCGAACGATGCAGGGAGTGAAATCCGACTATTGCGAAAAAAGTACTGTTAGCTTGTCGACCCGATATCACCCCTGGAATCCCGATGAGTGTTGGTGTTAACCCTGCAGGGAAGTGACAGATGCCAATGTCACCACATCTAATGAGCCTGAATTTATAAAGAGACGACATGTCAAAATTGGAACAATCGATTGTCAATCAAATTCATACGAAAAGTCATTCCAATCGAGCAGAAGACCTGTCAAATGGATAAGATGTCGTCTCTTTATAAATTCAGGCTCTTTAACCACATCGACTCGTGAGTATGAAAAAAAAACGTGACGTAAGACTACGTGGTCTTATATAATAAAATCTCATTTGTTAACTGCAGCAGGAGCTTGTGTTTTGTCGAAGACATCATGTCAAGAAGACTGGTAACTTTGCCAGTGTAAATTTCTGTTCAATATGATGCACATAAATGGAGCGTCACATATCATATAAGTTTACATTATAAATCATGTAAAGTCCTGAGACATTTCATGGAATGTAGGAAATATTGTATACAAAAGCCCATCTTTGTAAACAACATTGTTTACAAGTTGCTCGGTTGCGTGAAATAAAATTCAAGTTTACGTGGATGAATGTTTACATCACAATTAAAATTCAGAATTTTTTTCTGTGCGCGTAGAAAAATGAGCAAATACAAGAACTTTTCTTCTGAGGATTAATCTTTGCTATCAAATTAGTTCGAAGCATTTACCTTTGAGCGGCAGGTAACGCGATTGTACCTGTCTCATAGCGTTCGTATGAGAAAATGGAAGAGTTGCCAGTCTTCTTTATTTTTTGTCTTCGTTTATGAGTAGGAATAGGAATTTGAGCGGGGTTCAATCTGTTCATACTCTTATATTCATAGCAAAAGGTTCTTTCAGGACAATCATAGTTATAGATTGTCCTGAAAGAACCCTTTGCTATGAATTTTAGTTGGGACATGTTCAGAAATTTAACTCTTCTGTAAAGTCTTGGTGGCCCTGAAAATGAACCGATGGTAACACAGGTTTAAAGCCTTTGGAAGATGATGATGAGTTGCAGGCAACTGGATCAGCAAATCAGACCAGACAATCCCATATTCTTCGGTTCAATAATTGAGCACTCAAAAGAGTCTCGGCCCGTCTGCTTCTGGACAGGGGTTGAACTGGTGTATTCGACAGGTTGGAAGGCCACAGAATATCAGTGTTCACCCAGCTAAAGCTCCTCCTCTTTTTAGTTTTTCTCGTTAAACTCCTTATTCTATTCAAAGTGTTTTTATGTTATTTCATACGCGCGTATGAAGTAACATAAAAACACTTTGAATGTAACAACTCAAGGTGGGAGTAGCCGTCAACAATGCTGATGATGGTACAGCACGCAACAACCACCCTACTGCTATCTCTCTGAGATGACCACGTTGGTCATGACAAGAGGAGCAACACACACCATCGACTGGAAATGCTTTTGCAAACGTGGGGCTTTAGGTAGTGATGAAACGTCGCTAGAACTATTCCACAGCCGCAGTCAGTTATGAGCAGAAGGAGGACGCACAACTTTTGCCTGTAGACTTGAAGACATACTTCAAGTCTCCGTGTACATCGTACGGGTTAGGCAAAATATGTGCGTCTAACTTCAAAAACTGTCGCATTAATGGCCTTTCGCTCATTTTCAACTTCTATTCAATTTTCATACTGCCGTACTCTAACGGAACTTTCCACCTACACTCTTCTAAAGATCATTTTCTAGCTAATAAATTATTACACTAAAAAGCTTCATGTTAGCATTTCCAACCAACTCCTTATTCCAACAAGTTGGTAAATCTTAGCCTTTAGCAGAAAGACGCTTAACTCTAACTCTATGCCTGTTCAGATAAATTAATACTTTATTTATTTTCTCTACTACGCTAGATCAAACGAGTAGACGTAAGAAGAGATATCGGTTACGCTCTCGAATAATTAAAATCGATAAATATTCTTCTGGAAAAATCTTTACGATTAATAGTTTAACGAATAATTGGACTTTTATGCATCCCTAGAAATAGGGTAGTTTCATGTTTTTTGTGGTCCTTTGAAATGTCGAACAGCAGAATTGCAACTAGCAAGTGTAACCCGAGAACCAGAGAGCAGTGCGATGATAGTTTTCGTTGATATGACGACGACTGAATTAAAGGGCTTAGAAGCAGAGCGGTGAAAGCCAATTCTCTTCATCGATTTCTTCTCTTGATGACCATGGCTTCAGTAACTTATTTCACACTATTTCCTCTATGCTCTTCCCAACAAACATTGAGCGCTGAATAAGAGCTTATTCAGGCAAAAATATGCTTCTTCAGCTAATTAATAGCTTATTTAGCTTTTAATCAGCTCAAATTGTTTGTTGGGTTCTATCATCCAGAATAATAAACGTATTAACGCCCGAAGATCGGAAGCGAACGCCACTTCGACTTGTTTCGTCTAGAAACAATTGTCTGATGACTGTGTTGGGGAAGCAGTATATGCTTGTATGTAATTAGTGGATTTGTTAGTTATTTCGACACTTTTGAACAATGCTTGACATTTACTAGTTTTTCAATAGTTTCTTGTTAAAAATCAACGGTAAGGTATCGGCATTGGTATCAATGCAAAGAAATATTTCTGATCGATTAGTGAAAAAAATTGGAATTGGTCCAGGGGCAGCTGAGTTATTAACGTTCAAAATCTTTCATAATTTCGTTACATGTTCCATTTTAGGTTTTCACAAAGTGTACCCCCATATAGAACTCACAGAGGTAGTGCTACGTCAGAAAAGCACAAATGATAAAAGTGAAAACTAGCAGTACACATTTTTATGCGATAGAATTTCAAGTTTTGTTACATTTATAATTGAATTCAAATGCTAAATTAGTTGTTAAACCTAAACTATTTACATGAACTAAAAATATAGCCTACAAACGAAGAATCAGTACGATCACAATTGAACACAATAACCTAACTTTAAGCTAATCTGGATGCACACCGGTAAGAAACTAGTGACAAACTGCTTATTTCTTCTAAAATTAAAGATTAAAACTAGTTACAGCAAGAACGAACTTAAAACCTAACTAGAATTAGCGAAGTTAGCGATTTTCAAAGTTGGTTGGAAATGCTAACATGAAGCTTTAGTGTGATAATTTATTAGCTAGCGAATGATCTTTAGAAGAGGGTAGGTGGATAGTTCCGTTAGAGTACGGCAGTATGAAAATAAAAGGGGCCCTGATCAGTGTTGGAAAAGTTCACGATATTTCACGAAGTTCACCATGGGAAAAGTTCGCGAGTCATAGTGAGTTTTCGCGAACTTTTCCATCACTGGCCCTGATACACTTCCCTGGTGAACTCCAACTTCCCATGGGATTGGAAATAGAATCATTAAAAACATTCATTTGAGTGCTGTCGGTTAAATAGCTTCCAAACCATTTATATGCAGTACTCATCATTCCAAAGCGCTTGATTGTAGTTTACAATAAGGGCCTATAAATCGCTTCAAAAGCGAATCATTCCTTACGCTCATAGTTACTTTTCACTTTGCTAACATCAAATTAAACGCAGTTTCACAATATACTTTCTCGATATCGTGATTGTTCTAATATCAACAAAGAGTTGCTATTCAAATACTACGATATTATTTAAAAAAAAAAACAGATTGGGAAGGAAAAATGTATATACAACTTATTTTCGATCCAGTCCTTAAATACATTCTGGCACACCCTACATTTCAAAACCACATTGGCACACAGTAGTGCCTGTAGTAAAAATAACGCAATGATCTCGAAATTCAACCCGGGTGAGGGCAAGGCACAGCCCGAAACATAATCGAATCCTCCAGATAGATCATTGGCGGTAATTTATGTCAATTTGGGGACTGATAAATTATCCAATCATACGATTCTGTTTCAGGCCGTCTCTTTTCAAACTAATGGCGCGGATGCCGATGTTTCCGATATTCGATGCTCAGCTGGTACTGATATGAATTTATGAGGGGAGCAAGTTGCACCGAAAAAGCAAAAGCATGCCTACCCACCACAATTGGGTTGGTTTTGTTCGAAACGGAAAGCGAAACTAGACGTGGTCCCAGGAGGGGGCGAGCAGATTTATTTTCCAGGGGAGAGATATGGTGAACAAGGCTCGTTGGATGTTGTTGCTGTCAGTAGGTAATATTGGATTTCTGCTATCTGGGCTTCATGTAGATTCGAACAAGCTACTGTCTCGACTCAAATTCCGAAAACTTAAACTCTGAACCACACACAATGTATAATATTACAGCAGTTGCAGCTGAACACTAGAAAAGCCCGCTAGCTTTTTACTCTCGTTCTATACGTTATACATAGTGTCGGAAGTAGTGCGCTGTAATCGCTTGTTCTTCTTGAATTGATCAAACTCATTCTTCAACTTTTCATCACAATAAATAACGCGAGTGAGACCTTATTACTTTCACTCTGAAAACATGCCACTTAGAAACCATGTGAGAACATCGTACTTCGCTTGATTCATTTTGTTTCCCTATATGAATTTATCATGATTCGTATTCCGATAAAAAGAACTACACCCCCCAACCCACGTCGGGTTGCACAGGAATAAAGTGATTAAACTGAACGCAGAGAAATTGAGATTTTATAAGTTAATTTTCATGAAATGATTCATTTTATGCGCACATAAATCTTCGTAATACGATCCAAGCGTCAGTCCGGAAAGCCTCCATCAAGAGCGAAAACCCAGATTGACACAGCCTGCGACGACGACGACGACGACGACGACGACGACGATGACGACGATGGAGGAAGTTCAACACCAAAGTCAGCGGAAGTCACAAAGTGTCAACCCTCTGCAGCATAGCATATCGCTTTTCGCGCGCGTGGTAAGGTTAGGCTTGTAGGCAGTCCGCTGATGATGGCACTTGATGACGGTGGATGGCCTTTTGACTTTTCATTCGCTGCCACCTTCATCCTTCATTATGACAGTGAGCTGCAGCGGTGCACTCCAGGTACCTATGTATTTTTTTTGTTCCCCTTTGAACATCAAATATGAGTAAGTTTCTACATCAGTGATCAAAGGTTTAACACAAGAGTGCACAGCAAAATTTAAATAATTTCATATTTGGTTTGATTGTTAAATTAAACTTTAATTTTACATGCATTTTACAATATCTGTATTTCTACACGGCAATGGTAACCTACGTGGTGCTATTAAGCAAGTGGTTTCTAACGTATTTTAGCTTCAAAATTGTCAATGCAATTTGTTCTTGATTGAACGTTTGTCTGTGGTATAACTGTCAGATTTGCCACAACGGATCAGATTCAGACGCATTGTACGTGGCTCTTAAGAATGGATAGGGGAAGACCAACCCATAATGCTCCCCAGTGATAAATTGGCCCGCATGGTGTACGCTGCATAAATCACGACATTATGTGCGTAGTAAGTGAGAAAAACATCCATGGCACATGATTTCCAGAAACTACCATAATTACAAGAATCTAAGAATTACCGAAGTATCAAGCATAGGGTAGAGCGCTACTTCGTCGTAATCGCCCATTTCCGTTCTATCGATCAGCAAAGATCAATAATATCAATGATCTCACCGTGCACAAATCAATAATAGGTATGTGCCGATGCGTTAGTTCATTAGCTACAACATAAATCCTATTAGAGCGCATTGTATGAATATTTACGCTCATTGTTTTCAAAACAAAAGAAGCGCTCCTAGCGAATTCCCTTTTTCTACGTTTATCCGTAGGACGAAGAAAATCTAATGGCGGAATTGAAACTCGTAGAACGGATTTAGAATCAAGAAGCAGTGTTAGATTTTAGACAATATCTCAATAATTTGTGACTCTTTATCAAATCCAATGGTACGTATGGAAAGGTGAATAAATTTGCAAGTCATCTTTGACAGAAATACTCCCCTTTTTGTTTAAACTCGTTCAGAAAAGAGAGATAAAGCAAGGGTTGTGCTTAGTACGACGGAAATTAGATCAAACACCCTACCACCAAATTTCGTTGCTCTGATCTCTTTTAAACATCAGTCTGATATACTAGCTTCGACTAACAGACTGTGATGGAATAGTTTGTTGCTTATGTAGACAGTATAGACTGTTTGGTAAGAGTCTATGGTCTGTGTACATTTCTTAAAACATATGTTGATGATTGTCAATCTTATCGCCCTGGCGCGTGTTTTTTTTTAATTTTTAGTCCTGAAATAAACTGCTTGTAAACTAGACAACTATCCGTTTAACTTTGAAGAAGCCCGATACATAATTCTACGATAACGCATATTCTGTCTTATCGTAGCTCAAACTGTCTTAATCGATTCCATCAAGAACACTTGCCCAATCCATGTACCCGTCAATTGGATTGAACCGTTGCATCGTTCGTTAAGTTGTGCTCGGAGCTAGACAAAGCACCAAATTAATCGACCATCAATCAATCCAGCTTCCAACAAAGTGTGGTTAATTAGACTCCACAAAACCGAAGGATTTGCTGGAGTGCTTTCTCTGAATTACACATTACACGTCAATCAACTGGATTAAACAGAGTGTTGCTTAGAAAGAACAGTTGTTTAATGTGTTTGCCCCGAACTAGTGGTGAATGTAAAACAAAGGACACATTGATTCCTCGTCAGGTCATGTGGATCAAAGAGATGGAAGAGGAGAAATTTCATCATCACCTTCACTACTCCTAGCCTACCTGTAACTTGTAGTTTAGTATCACTTCAACCGGCGCACATCCCTAATCTACATCAAGGCCACATGCCTCTTCGCTTCCTCTCAAGTTTCCCGTTTTGTAGAGTGAGTGTGGTAGGCAAACAAGCCATCAACATTATAACGGCTGAAGCACGCCTGCTTGCTAGAAGAGGAAAGTCATCATTGACACCTTGGAGCCGACAGATATTTTCCACTTGGCCCTTATTGCCATTTTGCCTTTGATGGGGTACATCCTCTCCAAGGATAACGGCTCTCGTGATTGCTCCTGTGCTAGGAATTTTCCATGTCTTTGTGATGAATACTCCCGTTGTTGGTAACGTAGCGGTTGAAAAAATTGGGAGTGAGAGCTGTTCATTATTATTACAACATGCTGTCGCACTGTGGAGGCTTCTGGTTGCTGCAGTTAGAATATAAAAAAATCT
Source organism: Ochlerotatus camptorhynchus (assembly GCF_037179485.1). NCBI lineage: Eukaryota > Metazoa > Arthropoda > Insecta > Diptera > Culicidae > Ochlerotatus > Ochlerotatus camptorhynchus. The sequence continues at coordinate 61,915 of NW_027040879.1, forward strand.
TCGCTGCTGTTGATTAGCTCTATGGCACGGTTCGTCATTCTTTCTCATTAGACGTTGATAGCGAAGGTCGTTTTTACCTTAACAATGAGTAAGTGTTCCACAAGGTGACCACAGCTCTTTAAATAGTTTCCAATGTAGACCACACAGTTCAGTTTATTTTTCAATATATTATAGTCACTTTAACTCTCTTGGGTCATTCGTGACTGGTCCGAGGATGGGATTTGTACTCGTGACTTTGGCGTGAGAGGTATGGATGTTAACTACTATGCCGGAGCTGGTCTCCACACAGTTCAAAGAAGAACACACAAAATGATAATCAAACAGAGAAGGATTATATTTTAATCATCTAATGGATATGCAATATTTATGCATTGATCTGATTAAAATTTTCTGCAAAACTAGACTAAGTTGAAATAATTCGTCATGACTTCGATTTTTACACGCTGCAAAACATCGTCTCCTCCGTGGAAATTTTCATTGCGTATTCTCATTAAGGCTCAAGACACTGTCACTCAATTCAGGTTCTTCTTCTTTTTTTTTATATTCTTTAATCATCGTCATAAGTATTATTACACATAAATTCACATACTAGCCATCCGGATATGTAATGCAAGTAAAGGGTGTTACGACCAAACTTTGGTCGTCTGAAACTTGAACTATTTCTTTTAATCGAGCATTTCAAAAACCTGGGGTGTCCATATTGTAGGAGTGTGCATGCAGAGTGATGCCTCTAATTTTTTAACTCTTTATTTGTTCCAAATTCAAAACTAATTACATTTCATAGTAACTATAGAAACTTACCAGCCTTAATTGTTATGATATATATCTAAGTGTTTTTGTATTGTTCCTGTCTTGGCAATTCAGTACTTTAAACAGGTTTTTTAAACCTACATGTCAGTATAACAATTGATATCTTAAAACTAAAAACTAAAAATAAATCTTATCTAAGTATAAAGGGAATTCACCGTTGCAATTGAGGATTGCAACGATTTTTTCCTGAAATGTTCAATTATGTTGTTGGACATTTGCTCTAAAGTCTCAACATTCGAAATTCTATGTACTTCGGTAGTACTGTACCAGGAAGGCAACTTCAAAATCATCTTCAGAACTTTGTTCTGAATCCTTTGAAGTGCTTTTTTCCTGGTAGTGCAACAACAAGACTATATTGGCACAGCGTAAAGTATGGCCGGTCTAAAAACTTGTTTAAATATTAGAAGTTTATTCGTCAGGTAAAGTTTGGATTTCCTGTTTATAAGAGAATACAAACATTTTATATATTTGTTACATTTGGCTTGAATGCCCTCAATGTGATCTTTAAAAGTAAATTTTTGGTCAAGTATTAATTCAAGATATTTCGCTTGGTTTGACCAGGAAATTGGAACTCCGTTCATAGTGACTAAATGACTACTACTAGGTTTCAAAAACGAAGCTCTAGGCTTATGTGGAAATATTATAAGTAGAGTTTTGGAAGCGTTGGGAGAAATCTTCCATTTTTGTTAATAAGAAGAGAAAATATCTATAGTTTTCTGCAGTCTGCTGCAAATAACACGTAAGTCTTTCTTTAGCGGAAATTCCTGTGTCATCAGCGAACAAAGATTTGTGGCAACCCTGAGGCAAATCAGGGAGGTCCGAAGTGAAAATGTTATACAATATAGGCCCAAGAATGCTACCCTGAGGAACCCCTGCTCTAACAGGTAGTCGATAAGATTTGGAATTTTGATAATTTACCTGCAGAGTTCTGTCAGTTAAATAATTTTGAACTAATTTCATAATATAAAGTTTTAGCAATCAAACCTTCATGCCAAACACTGTCGAATGCTTTTTCTATGTCTAGAAGAGCAACTTCAGTTGAGTGGCCTTCAGATTTGTTTGAACGAATGAAATTGGTAACTCTTAAGAGTTGATGAGTAGTTGAATGCCCATGGCGAAATCCAAACTGCTCATCTGCGAAAATTGAGTTCGTATTGACGTGAAGAATCATTCTATTGAAAATTAACTTTTCAAAAAGTTTACTTATTGAAGAAAGCAACGGTAGCTAGAAGCTTCAGCTGGATTTTTATCCGGTTTCAAAATTGGAACAACTTTTGCATTTTTTTCATTTATCAGGAAAGTATGCCAAATGGAAACATCAGTTAAATAATTTTACCAAGAAAGACAAGGTACTCTCTGGGAGTTTTTTGATGAAGATATAGAAAATTCCATCATCACCTGAAGCTTTAATATTATAAAACTTTTTAGTTATAGATCTTACTTCGTCCAAATCAGTCCCCCAGGAATCATCAAAAATATTTTCCCGTGGGAAAATATTCAGAAAATCCCGAGCAACCTGATTCTCAATGGGACTTGTAAGACCTAAACTGAAGCTCTCGAATTGCTTAGCAAATTTTTGAGCTTTTTCCGAATTTGTGATCAAAATTTTACCATCTTCTTTAAGCGCTGGAATAGGCTGCTGAGGTTTTTTCAATTTTTTTTGAGTTTCCAAAAGGGTTTTCAACTCGGGTCTAATTTGGAAACATTATTTTCAAAAGTTTTGTTCCTCAGGGCAGAGAATCGCTTTCTAATTTGTTTTTGCAAATCCAGCCAGATAACTTTCATATCAGGATCGTATGTTCTTTGATATTGTCTCCTACGGACATTTTTAAGACGGATCAAGAGCTGAAGATCATCGTCTATTATAATTGAATCGAATTTAACCTCGCATTTTGGAACTGAGGCAGCTCTTGCTTCAACTATAGAAGTAGTCAGAGATTCAAGAGCATAATTAATTTCATCTTTGGTTTGCAAAGGAATGTTTGGATCGAAGTTATATTCCATAAATGTTCAATATTTCTCCCAATCAGCTCTATGGTAATTGAAAATAGAGCTGTTGGGATTAGAAATTATTTCTTGGGATATTTCTAAAGTTACCGAAGTCAGCATGGGTAAACAATTGGCTACAAGTTCGACATGAATCAGTTAAGACCAAATCAATAGTTGAGGGATTTCTTGCAGAAGAAAAGCATATTGGGCTGTTTGGATATTGAATAGTGTAATAACTTGCAGAACAATCATCAAACAGAATATTACAATTGGAATTGCTTTCAGCATTATTCCATGAGCGGTGTTTTGCATTAAAATCACCAATTTAGACCTATGACGGGTAAGTTTCTGAAGGTCACCCTTGAGAAAATTGTTTTGCTGGCCTACGCATTGGAAAGGCAAATAGGCAGCTATAAACGTACGTTGTCCAAATTTTGTTTCAACACAAACACCCAAAGTTTCAAAAACTTTGGTTTCAAATGAAGAAAGAATTTTATGTTTGATTCGTCTATGAACAATGATGGCAACGCCACCACAGGGTCCATCAAGACGATCATTTATATAAATGAAATAATTTGCGTCCTTCTTAACCTTATGGTCAGGTTTAAGGAACGTTTCAGTTATAACGGCAATATGCACGTTATGAACTCTCAAAAAGTTGAATAGTTCGTCTTCATTATCTTTAAGAGATCGAGCATTCAATTTACAATATTTAATGCTTTAAAATCCATTACTGAATTTTAAAGTCATGTCAATATTATTAGCAAATTTTACTCCAGTTTGAATAGCATCAAACATGGAGTTAGATTTGAGCATATCAGAAATCATGTCAATTAATGATTTCTGTAAAAATTCCATTTTAGGAGCAGTAATGCTTCCTCAGTAAAATTTTTCAAAATTTCCGTTAGAATTACGTTGGTTAGTATTTTGATTTCTACCCGCTGCAATAGCAGCAAAGGTAGCTCCATAAACTCGCTGAACATTGTTAGCAGCGAGGGGAGTAAGTATAGATGAAAATTTTTAAGCAGGGGTGATATTTGTACCTACGGAAACGATTGTGGAATTTGTTCCTCGCTGACCGTTGTTAACAGCAGAGGGATTTGTACCTGGTCGGGAACGTGGAGCTTAGAACGAGAATGTAAGATCGCTTTGCGAGTCATTCCTAAAAATTGGATTTGTGGTTTTCACCACAATTTGAACATTTAAATTTCTTAGGATCTTCCTTCACAGGCCAGCCGTCCTTTGCGTGAGACATTTGAGACAATTCATGCATTTAGCTGGCATGTAGCAATTTTTAGTTCCGTGACCCCATCCCTGGCACTTACGGCACTGGGTGAGGTTTTGGAAATTTCCTCCAATCTTCCTGAAGTGTTCCCGGTTCACTCGGACATGGAGCATAAGGCTAGCTTTTTCTAAGGCCTTAAGGTTGTTTAGTTCACTAGACTTGAAGTGAACTGAATAAAAATCATTAGAAATCTCGTTGCGCGAATCGCCAGGACGGGATTTTATTTTCATTTTGATTACTTGGAATGGCACAACTCCAAGTAATTTTGCCAGTTCATCTTTGATCTGATCCAGGGATTCACCACTGGACAGTCCAAGCTTGAACACACGTTCAGTTTTGGTGTCGTAAATAAAAAAATGTGCTGCTTCTCAGTAAGATACTTGAGAAGACATTTAAATCCGTCCAAGGTTTCAGCCAATACACGGCATTCACCCCGACGTCCAATTTGTAGTGAAAATTTAACGTATGCTTCTATTTTGATTTTGATTTTGATATTTTTTTTTTGATTAGTTATCAAAATGGCGTCCAAGCAAGAGGAGCAACGTATCATTTTTTTTTGTAAATTTTGTTCCCTCCATGCGTTTAACACTCCGAACACGAGTCCTCCAGTAAAATATGTAACGAAAAATTAGCAATGTTGGAAAAGTCAAGCCATATCAAATTAATAGAAAAAATGATTCCGATAAGGATCTTTGGCAGGAGAAACCGGATTGATTCATTAGCGAACATTTTCCATTGTAGTGCCAAAAAAATTAGAATGCCTGAAAACACACACTGCAATGAAAACGAAGGACTAAAGTCATTGGAAGGCAAACCTTGACTCTAATCCTCTCCGAAATCCACAACCAACGTGATCGTCATCAGCAGTCACGTCATCACCAATCAATCAACCACAGCACCGACGGCTGACCACCGGACACGCGATTAGAGAGCATGGCCCATGCTCTCTAATCGCGTGTCCGGTGGTCAGCCTCAATCACGTCTGAATATAGGTGTTGATGTGTCCGCCACCACCGGTGCCTGTTGATCCCAGGTGGAAAACAGATTCCTTCCTCTTTGGCTTATTTTTTTCTGATGTTGATGCTGGTAGCTTCAGTCAGTCACTAGGTACAACATGTGCAAAATAACACGTGAAAAGAGGTCGAGGCTGAACAAAAAAACGCACACTTTTCAACCAATTGTTGACTGCGCAATGGCTTGGCGGTAGTGAAGTTCAATAAAAGCCTGGTGACTAGTGCGCCATCATCCAGGCTGACATACACTCATAAAATATTTAATTCGAAATAGTACAAAAGCTACGCTAAATCGCAACTCTCCTGACCGACGCATAGCTCTGTATAAAGGGAGAGAATACGCACTTAGTATAAAAATGTTTTATAAATTGAATAGTATAAAGTGCGTTTATTCAGTTTTTGTTTATTGTTGGATAATCAATGGAATGTATACATATTTGATTACTGTCTTTTCAATGTTGTTATTGTTATTATTGAGAATCAATACAATGAAAAAAACGAGGAAAAATTGTCATGCGAAATAACGTTTATTAATTTTTTTTTTTCAAATTAAGGGGAGGTTTACTTGGATTTGGCTGAAAAACAGTTGAACTTTGGAATTTTTTTTCAGGAGAATGAAAAGACATACGAACTTCCGGTTTCGATAATTATATTTGTCCACTATTCCTGAATACTTGGAAATTTTTTGAAGGTAAAAAAACAAAATGGTGGCTCAAAATGGCGGCTCGCGTGGAGTAGTGTCAGTCAGGTTTTGCTGCAGAACTTCGAGTGCACACCCTCTGGTGGTGAACTGAAATGAATTTTTTTATTGTGGTTAAAGTTGATAATATTCCCTATGGCTTATACCTAACTAGAACAAAATCCGACAAAAATTGACCAAATTATGGACATTTGAAAATTTAGTGCTTTTTTCTCACTTTGACCTTGCTTAAAAAATAGTAACTAACATTTTTTTTTATTTTAGGTATTAGCCATACAAAAAAATAGTATCCTTCAAAGCGCAATTTTCCGATTGTAAATCGGATCATTTGTTCAAGCCCTATGTTCTAAGTTGCTATAAAAAAATATGGTTTCGAGAAAAACGCGTTTAAAGTTTTTGTAGTGTCCCTCAGCGCGCATGACAAAGGTTCACTCAAAGCGCCATAATTCGCTAAATATGTTTCGGATCGTAAAATTCTTTTGGTCACATATTCTACACACTTGTAGCTTTCATTTTATGCAAAAAAATCAATTTTTTTGAAAAAATCCAAGTAAACCTCCATATAATAGTGCAATAGGCCGTCGACAAGTAATTCAGCTTGACAAAAAACAACACTACGCTGTACATGGCATTTCCTTCGTCGTAACCAACCAACTCTACGATCAAAAAGGTAGGCGTCGTTTGTTTTACGCGTGTAAACTGCAGTCCTTAAGATGCCGAAGCTTAAGATCAGTTAGGGGAGTGAGATATTCGGCAACTGACTATACGAGTGCATTGGTGATAACTGCACTGAGCAAACGGAGGCTTGTGGCCAGATTGTGACTGCCGGATATTTCACAGAATGTCATTGCCAGTGCATCGTATCTGTTGCGATCGATTCCATACGCATCCTATGTCGTCTAGAAGTCGAACACCAGAGCGTTGTTGTTGGCGAACAGTACAGCCAGCTTTACGATATGTGGATCAAAGGTGTTTCTGAAGGAATGAGAGAACCATTATCAGAATTTTTATAAAGTGAAACTGAACCTCTTGACTGAATTTTGGAGTGTCCAAGAACTCCTTCATTTTCCTTATAGGGTACGGTTGTATCACGGGGTGTTCGAGGAGCATTGGAAGGTTAATCTGTTTTTTAAACAATGAAATTTAACCAGTATAAGCTTGACCCGAAGACCACGTACATGCTATTGGGAGTTCCAGCATTATAAAGCTGTTCATGCTCACCCAACAAGCCGGACAGATTTAACGATCTTGTTTCCAATATTTCCAAATAAATACAGACAAAAAAAATAATACTGAACGAATGGCGTTTTACATGACGTGTGAAACTTTGACATTTTTTGTCAAACACTGCATACACTGCATGATATTTTTTCCTTGTTTTTTTCGTTGATCTTGTTTTCCGTGCTGAGCACCAAAGCTACCGACGCCAGGGAGGCAGCTCCCCTACCTGAACCCTACCTATCAATCAACTCATGAACCGGAGACCATGGTTGCAACGTCTTTACTTCCCTTCCGAAGAAAGGCGTGATCACAGATTTTATCCCTCAGAACAACCCGGTGGCGCCGACTGGAATTGAACCTAGTCCTGCTGGGGTTATAGGTAATCACGCTTACCACTACATCACCGGCGCTGCTCACTGAATGAATTCCACACCATTATTTGAATTTAGTATAATTTTAAGTCATGCTGTAATCCGATCAATGTATAAATATTACTTAACCATAAAATTATTATTTCTTAATCTTTCTTTATCAAGTAATAATTTTGAGTGTAGTTGTGCCCAAGGTTGTGCCATTTACTCGCTCCCAGCACTGTTCGGCCGTCTGCGCGTTCTCAGGGTTGTAAACAGTCGGCGAAAATGAATCGGGATGGTATTTTCCGCAATCAAATAAACGCGGGCCTGGGAAGTCTGGTTTTTGCCCTGAAAAGACCAGCGGGGAAAAATGGTCGTCGTATTCAGGTTGAACATTTTGTACAAGCAGGTGGAAAAAAAACAAGCTGATTTTGTAACGACAAGGGCGACGATGGAAAGTGCCAATGTTCATGAATAGAGCCTGTGACGATGGTGATTCCAATGATTGCTTGTTTTCACTGCTCTTTCGACGGGCATTGCTTCCGTTTGCGTTCGAACTTTTGAAGAGCTTCGGTGTGTGGCAATTGCTTGGATTCATGAATGTTACTGTGTTTTTGAAAAAAGATTTTCCTGGATGCTTTAGCGACCGGTGTGCAACATATACAAATTATAACAATTCAGTCCAGAGTGATTAATTTATTATTCTCAACCGACCGTTTACATAAAGGGTGTACCGTTTAAAATCCGCATACACAAAATTAATTATCAACGTTCGAATTTTTATCCAATTATCACCAAATTTTCAGGGAATAAAAATAAACAATAAAAGTTAATTTCAGCATCACTTATTTAATTTATTTCACCTTAATATCCGAATGCGTAAACCTTGGTCTTAACCCCAGATATAAGGTTCTGCACGATCTCAGAATCTAAAGTTTTTTTACATACTAACCCATGCTTTCTTCATTTCTTCTACATTCTTCACCACTTTAGGTCGTTTTAGAAGGTGCTCCTTCCTAATGGCCCAGTATTTTTCTATTGGGCGCAGTTCCAGAGTGGGAGTTCAGATCTTTTGGCACGAAATCGACATCATTCGCCTTAAGCCACTCTAGCACGTCCTTCGTGTAAGTGACATGATGCCAAATCTGGCCAGAAAATCGTTGGACCGTCGTGAGCCTTCAGGAGAGGGAGAAGCCGGTGCTTACGGTAGCGCAAGTACAAATCGCTTGCCAAATTAAGAACTTCTTGGCGAACTTCGACATTTTCTGTGTCCGGAGGTTTTCGGGAACATCACACTTATCCTTGGCAGTCACATACAAGCTTCCTGGAATCTGGTTGAAGTCTGCCTTCACATATGTCTCGTCATCCATTACGCAGCAGTGTGGTTTCGTTAACTTCCGGGCACGGCTTTTTGCGACCGTATTCTGTTTCTCGTCACGGTTTGGGGACTTCTGACCCTTAAACCACATAACATATGTGGAACTCGATCATCCAAAATCGACCCAATTTCAGTGATTTCGAGTGGTATAGAAAGGCATCGATCTGTCAAATTGATTATACCAGCTGTAAAATGAGAAAGGGGATCAAGGGGGTAGTCAATTCTATTAAAATAATAATAGAGTGTTTTATAATTCTATGACTTCTTAGCACTTCTGAACATATGTCTTTGTTTATTGTTAATTATTTACGTCCTTAATGTATAACTATATAGCTGGATTTAACAAATTCATCACCTTGCCTCACACAACAACAAAAATATATTCATGTTTGCATTTAAATGAGTAGACATTTTTCGCCGATATTTCATGCAATGACCTGCCACCAACGTTAATCCTAAAATGTCATTGTAAGCTTGCTTAACTGTTTACAGCCCAATTTTGAAAGGGATACGTATTGTTTTTCTGTAGTTTTGGCAGAAAAGTGGGGAAACTCCTCGCAAATACTTGTTTTATTTTTCTAATTCTAAATTTGTGCAGGTATGTTTATCAATTTTATTTTTGTAAACTTAGAAGAAGAATGTATGTACCAGTTTTTTCATTAAACTATTTCAAATTTTTTGGAACCAATTGCATCAACCTTTGATTTCACTTGGATTCGGAAAAATACGACCGCGCAAATTAGGAGTTTACAGCACACATTTTGAAGTCCACAGCGAAGCAGCAAAATTTTGCAACAAGTGGTCCAGTTTAGGCGGAAAATATGCAGTTTTTTAGGTGACCTTCGCTCCATTCGCAAGAATTTCGCAAGCAAGACGATAAATCAAATGAAACGCTTCGATACCTGTAATACCCAATGATTCAACCCTCCATATGTTTCTCAATTGCGGCAAATTGAAATTATTTGCTCAAACCCCAACACAAAGGTCTACTCCAATTACTTTGTATTCAAAACGTGGAAAGATTCATCTAAAAGGCAAAGGAGGGGCTAAAACTGATCCTAACAAACTTTTTTCGACCACTAAAGCTGGGACTCTCAGCTGACTCAAAGTTACCAGTAACAGCTATTTTTTAAACGTAAGCACTATTTACAAGCAAAAGTAATTAATCATTTTGTTTGACCATTTTCCACAGAGATGGCGCTGTTCCGCTGGTAGGAAGTGATAAAAATCCCCATATAGAAATTGGGAGAAGTGGAAATAATTCGCTTTCGGTGCATATTCAGGTCAAAAAAGGTGAACGACAACCTAAAGAAATTAGTCAGGGGCTTTGTCGTTCAGTTTTTTCCCGGAAATTAATGCTAAACAAGCTACGATTAAATAAAAATTATTTTTCCCCATACAATTTTACCTGCTTTACTACCAGTCCCCAGAGAACCAAAAAAATTCAAATTTGAGAGAGAAATTCTCTCTCACGAGCACAATCTCTCAACATGCCATGTATTTTGTTGCCACTCCATTTGTGATTTCCCTTTCACAGATTACAAAATAGAGTACCTGACACTACAAAACATGTCTGGTACCTCTATATATGCATTTGCTTTAACATTTGAAGTCTCTCCTTTTTTACATATTCTGCGCAAAAGATACTTTATGCCCCGCCCCATACATACAATTCGGCGGGAAATTATGTGAGGGATGAGCTATTTTGTGTGCAGAATGTGTAAAAAAGGAGGGACTTCGAATAATAATCTAAATGCATATATAGAGGTACCAGACGTGGTTTGCACTGCAGTGTCCTCTGTGAACAATTATAGGAAAACAGATTGTGCCTAGTTTCCGATAGATGTCACCGCAAACAACAGCTGTGACATCTGATGGAACATGAATGCAGAAACTTGACAAAATAATTAATTGTTTAGATCTATTTTATGTAGGGTAAGTGTACCAGTTTTGCCACTAGTGGTACAGTTTTTGACCCCAGGGCTTAAATCAAATTTGAAATAAAATTTCATGGTTTTATTTGCGTAGATTTATGGCAAAAGATGTGTTCGAACATTGTACCGGAACAAATTGAAAATAATGTCAAAAGGGGCAATTTAAGATAGCGCCCATTCGAGGACCAATGGGGCCTAAAACTGGCATACTTACCCTAGTTTTATTCCAGCTTTTTAGAAATGAAAATCACGTTTTTATTAAAGGTACACGTTAATATCCATCAACAGAATAATTCGTGCTGAAATCATAACATTCATAAGTAGACTTACTAAAAGCACAGTGAACAAAATTATGCTCTTGATTGGCTTCTGACAGATTTGAAAATACTAGTTAAAAATCCTTTGATAAGCCCCCTGTAGAGCTAGTCGAAAACAGAATAGCCGCATTACCTTGAAACTTGCAAATGGCATTATCGGCCACTCTGTAACTCTTCACTCCTATAGTAAATCCCCCTCAGAAACGTCTGTCTGTGCATGAAACATGGTGGAAATTTCATTACCCTTTCACTCCTATGAAAATTTCATAAGATCCTGTCAAGCTTTGCGTGAAGAGACGGTGCCTCACTGATATCATGGTGGAGTGAAGACACAAGACAAAGTTCGCTAGATATCATGCATGGATTTTACAATAGGAGTAAAGAGTTGCAGAGTCGTCGTCAAAGTCAATGCTTACTGAGTATGCAACCATAGCATTTCATAAGAGTCAATGTTGCAAACGTAAACAATGACTTTTTCCGCGAATTCCTCGAGAATGGAATACCACTCAAGTAAACCACCAAATGATTATGGGGGAGAATCCTCATATCCGATAGAACTGGTGGCTTACATGGATTGACTTTGAGCGACGAGAAATTTACGGAAGAAGCCAGTGTTTGTTTTCGACATTGGTCTTTGTGAACGCTCAGTGTCGATATCATGGAAATTTTGTTTTGACAGATCGATGGCCAACTATACCAGTTATACCACTGAGGCAACACAAAAAAGGGGTCAACTTTTAGTCAGTTATTTTGCATGAAGTTCCACATATGTTATGTGCTTAAACGTACGTAGTCCAGCTCGAGTTTTGATTTTCTGCACGAAAGTCTTGCTGACATGCAACTTTTTAGCCACATCTCGAACTGAGGCGTTCGGTTTCCGTTTAAAAGCCCCAACCACGCGTTTGTGATCATTCTCGTTGACCTGACGGCTTTTTTCGGATCTTCGCTTCCGATCAACAGTTAGACGTTCTTCGAACCGTTTTATGATACCAGAAACCGTGGAATTCGCGATTCCCAACTTTTTTTTCCGATCGCACGATGCGACAAATTCTTATTCTTTGGAGATAAACTATCCAAAGGCTAAAAAGAATTAAAAAAAAAGATCCTTTTCTCAAAGTACTTGTTCAAAACTTTTTCGCTCACGCACTGTTTCTTCGTCGCCATTATGAAAATTTTTGCGCACCTGATGAAATCAACTCACAGAGTGTAAACAATACACATCAAAATATGTCTACGCAAAATTTCAATTAATTTTACCCAACGGATCAAAAGTTAGAGCATTTTGAGTGTGTGCGGATTTTAAACGGTACATCCTTTTGTCGCGAACAGCGAATCCCAACACATAAAGCAACCAACGATACAGACAAAACGGTTGCTACGACTACCATGACAAACTCGCTCTGTAACATAGGATAATGATATATTGCTTGCCTGCTTTGTTGCAATATACACGGATGAGGACATAGCTTGATATGAATCGAGAAAAGACATAACAAAAAAAAATCCCATAAACACACGTGTAGGTATCATCTTCGGCTTTACTTCGTGAAGCAGCCTGCCAACAATTTGTTCGTTTCCTTCTACCACCCCGAGTGAGTTGTGTTGCACGGGCTGCTTGTCATGAAAAAGAAAGAAGAAGATTATATCATTATTGCTTTGCACTTCTGACATAGCGTTATTATTCGGTTCGTTGATCACTTGTCATTTTGTCATTTGGAGATATTTTTGATTCCTTGGTTGCGAAGCGTTATGGTCTTGAGATGCTCGATTGCCCTGAAAGGATCGTTTTTGTTTACTTAACAGAAAATCATGGGTTTAATCCAAAGCTCTCCGTCATGACTCTAAACAAAATAAATATTTTCTTTCGATAGTCGGCTATCGAGAGATTAAATGAGCAACACATAAAAAATATATACTTTTGATTGCATCGCCAACTTGAGGCGAATCCTAACCGAATACCCTACCCAACCCTCCAACCCTCCAACTCCGTAGCACTTATGAGGGTGTCGCCAAGTCGGTGACCTCTCTTTAATATAGTAATACATCAACATCTCCTTCCCTATCCCTAGCTATGGTAAAGATGGGCTTGGCCGGGCATACCTACTCGAAACGAAAATTAATTATTTAATTCATGTGTTTCACTTATACATTTTTGCCAAAACCTCAGCCTTATACATTTCATAAGACAAACCACATAGGTCTTAAAAGAATGCGTAAAAGGTATGTGTGAGCGCTTATACATTTCATTTGACACATGATCTTCATTAACTTTTTGCAAGGCGTCTGCTTATTAGTTGACTTATACATTTTATGAATAAAAAGCAATAGAAATTTGCCATAAGGTATAAGAAGATTTCTATCCGTGTACAGTAGACTGATGCAAAATTTGAAATTTTCGCTCCACAGTGTTCAAACGGTTTGAAATCGGATCTTGATTAGCCTCCGAAAGTTTAAATTCATTTGATAAGAAACTGACTTGGCACAAACCATTTGAAGTTTATATGGAAATAACTATAGGAAAACAAAACTTTTTGTTAATTTTCTTCTAGCCTTTTTATAAATTGTACTGTTAACAAATTATATTGCTTTTTATGGGAATTTTTATCAGCTACAACTTTGCAGAAAATCGTTTTTCAGCCAAACGTCAAATTAAATAGTTATTAATTGTTTAAGAGATTAAGATTAAGCAACTATATTGTGGGCAACACTGCATTCTGCAGTGTGACATAGTAGCCATGATTTTTGTCCTCTATTCTACACGTCATAAACACCAATGTTGCCTGCTGAACAGTTGATTGAGCATAATCATAAGACATCAGTGACTTGAACAATTAAAAAATTTTGTTTCTTATATTTAATCGAAAAGTGGTCTTCAACAAAGTTGTAGCTGAGAAAATTATCAACAAGCTTAGCTATTATTTTCTAAAGTAGAGTCGACTGGTGAATTTTGAGATAGATATGAACCGAAATTATGGTTTCTCCATAGTAATTCCCATATAAACTTCAAATGGTTTGTGCCAAGTCAGTTCCTCACTAAATGAGTTCAAATTTTGGGAGGCTTATCAGGGCCCAATTTGGAACGGTTTGAGCACTGTGGAGCGGAAATTTCAAATTTTGCATCAGTCTAACCTACAGTCATGCTGCTGGTATTCTCATTTAGATTGGAATCAATGTTTACTCCCAGCATTATTCCTGAAATTAGTCTGACTGAGAATTTCAAAAGAGTCGTGAGTGTCGCTAGTATCCAATCTACGAGTATATCATAACAAAGCTAAGGCTAAAGTTGTAACCTTATGTATTATGGGCTTTTGGAAGTGCATCTTATAAATAATGGGCAGGTTGATACAAGAGCGGTATAAAATCTGATGAAAGGTGTGAAACGTAGAGCCCTACAGTTCACATTTGGAAAATCGGAAGCCTAATCAAATAATGTTCCTGTATTTTGTAGTCATTGAACTTCAAAAAGAATTAAAGTTTGATCATTTATACAACAACATAATCTGCGTGCACTTAAGGCGAAAGTAAATGCTTTTCCGTTGATACTGAATCCGCACCCGTTCAAACCACACCCAAATTCGAAATGCACCAATACCAACAAGCATTGCAAATTAGAAAATGGGAAGTATTGAAATTTTGAACATATTCGTTAACACAATATTAATGTATAATTATAATAATTCTGCTACTGAAATGACAACTTCAATTCCACGATTCCAAGTTCAGGGTAGTCCTACTAATAACCCTTGCCGTAGTTCAGAGAAGCCTTGCCGCAGTTCAGGGAAGCCTTGCCGAAGTTCAGGGAAGTCTTACTGAAGTTCAGGGAAGCCCTGCCGAAGTTCAGGAAATTCCTTCTGAAGTTCAGGGAGGTCTTGCTGAAATTCAGGGAAGTTCTGCGGAAATTCAGAGAAGTTTTTCCAAACTATAGGGAAGTCCTACCAATGTTCAGAGAACTCCTGCCGAAGTTCAGAGAAGTTCTACCGAAGTTCAGAGAAGTTCTGCCGAAGTTTAGGGAAGTTCTGCCGAATTTAAGGGAAGAATATCATGAAATACTTGTGAAACAACTTGTGAAAATCGAGGATCATATTTTTTCAACTGGGATTGAACTCAGGCCTGCTGGAGTGAAAGCTGATCACGCTTACCGCTACACAACCGGCGCAACTCAGGATCAATTTGATTTAAGCAATATTTCATTTAGCAATCGAAGTCAGCATGGGTAACCAATTGGCTACAAAGTTTTGTCACTATACAATACTTCTTAAAAATATTTTCAGAAGGTACAATGCAATAAACACTTTATCTTCCGCTATCCAAAAGGTCCATCAGAACTGGAGCCGCTTCCATGGGTTTCATTGTATGGCAGTTGCGCCCATTGCAGCAATGGGCGCAAAACGTAGTCAGCACTCACACACTCATCACTAAACGGTTGCTTTCCAAAGTCGACGAATTGATAGAATTGAATGAATTGATAGTTCCGTTTAAAGTACGGCAGTGTACGGCCGTACTCTAAACGGAACTATCAATTCTATGCTTTCATCTCCTCCTCATCTATCGTATAAAAATTACCACTTCAGTTTGTTTTTTGAAATTAGCATCTTCAACTATGTAAATCGTTGTTTTCGACAATGTTGCTTTAAGTTAAATCAGCTCTTATTTAACCGAAGTGTTGTTTTGTTTTTAATCTATCAAAAATTTGAAAGTTAGTTTAGAACTAACTAGCGGAGTGTGCCCGGCCTTGCCTGGGATTCAAAATTAGCTTGAGTTTATGCGCCAATTAAAAAAAAACATGCTATATTGTACTCAGCCCCTCCCCCTCATCTTATCTAAGAGGCTACCCCCTATGACCTCTGTCGAGGAGTGTGACCCATCCGACTACAACCATGGCATCCTCACGTGAACCACACACCGATACGTCGATCTAGCCCAGCACGATCGAATCAGTTTTCTCAGCAAACGCAGGAACACTCACTCTGGAGAGAGTGAAGCCATCATCATCGTCTTCGATTGTTGTAGGAGTGATAACGATGACCAGTGATAAGAGCGGTGAGAATATGTTACCTGCTAGCTCAGGGATTGAAGGATATCAGGGTCGTTAAACTGCTTATAACTCTCATCCACGTAAGGTCGTTGACATCAAGTAGGAACACGTGAAATGAAGGTACCCTTTCAAAGGTGTTGCTAGATTCAGACACAAATAAACCCACCAGGCTGTACCAAAGTGTGTGCTTAAAAAAACTAATACGAAGGCTTTCCAAATCAATTCGGGAACGGCGAGGCTTAATGTCTCCTTTGTGAGCCCAGAAAGAAGCGGAACAACAACAAGAAGTGGAAGTGCTATGACCTAAGGACGTGCTCTACCTAATAAAGCTATAGATGCAACTTTTCATTTTAACATTTATTTTGTGACGTCACATTGAAAAGGGTTACCTGCGGGCATACTGCTTCTGGTTGATGATGTAGTTGGTGATCTGGTTGTGTTACTGATGGTGGCGGTTGTCGACGGGTGGTGGAGCTGATGATGTTGTTTGCTGGCCGGTATTCATTGCGGATGGAAACTAGCTTCAGCGAGGCAATCGCCGAAAGGCCAACGAATACAATGAACTGGACAATCGGGTGGCGACGGCGGTGTGATAGACGTACTGCCAGCGACGATGGTGAACTGGGCAGCGGGATGTCAACGGCGGTGCGGTGGCCGTACTGCCAGCAACAATGGTGAACTAGGCAGCGGGATGGCGACGGCGGTGCGGTTGCCGTACTGCCAGCAACGATGGTGAACTAGGCAGCGGGATGGCGACGGCGGTGCGGTTGGTATTTGTGCTCCGCACAAAGGATGCCGGCATGAACAATGCTGGGACTGTCTGGAGGTTCCACCGAGATGACTGGTGGACGTTATCGGCGGTCTGCCGATGAGTATGATACGCCGTTTGCCACTCACGCCAGTCGTCCACGTACTTCTCCTTATCCTGCCAAATAATTCCAAACAGAAAGAAAAAAGGCCCACTTCCTGGACCTGCCCACCACAGATTAGACCCTTATTGTGACGTCACTCTCTTTCCTCTATTTTTGTTACATAGACTAGTATAGAATTTACCTTTTTACTTATGTTCCTTTACTCCTATTCGTAGGAATCTCCTTTCTCCTTCTAATTTTTTTTTAATCTAGTTTCACAAAACATTCAAAAATTACATTAGAACACTGTTCCTTTCTTCTCCACTACTGGAACTTACAATTTACACAAAAGACTACCACTAGAACAATGAAAATTCCTTTGTTCCTTTGACCACCTGCTAGCACAATGGTCACGCCACTTCCACCGAAGTCGCAAAATAATCAATTTGACTTTCGCGCGCACTTCTCCTTTCGAGAGTTGAAATTAGATAGCCTTCTGCTTTTGGAATTTTATTTATTTTAACTGCTTTTCGGTACCACAGGGCCGATGAAATGCCGAAGTTTGACATTTCGGCCTGGTTGGTTCATTTTTCTTCCTCATGCGCCACCTGTGATTGAGCTAAACAACTTGGCGGGGAAGTATTTCGCCCGTTCGTTCAAACTCCTTGACACTGGCAACACACACATGGAGAATCGTGAGAGTGGAACAGGCTCTCTCACTTGCTAAGCCTACAAATGAGAGCCACTGTTCCAGGGTGTTAGTTTATTTATTTTATTTCAGGTGGGACTGTTACAGGGAGGGAGGTTTTGGACTTGTGGAGGAGCCAACAAGTAAACATTGGAACCAACGGTTACAAATATCACCCACTCTCAGATATCGACGGAGGAAATCATCGCATCAACGGAGCACCGAACTACCTACGGCGATCTTCGGAAGCTGCAACAAGTCCACCTCAATAAGATCACCGAATCGTACGCGACGGAATTTTAATTCGTGTTGTAATTTAAGTAAAATTGAATATATGTAGTGCTAGTAATTAAATAGTTTGCATGCTCACTCAAATAAAGTGTCGTTCATTAATTAACCGGTAGCGAGTTCATCAACTGTATCACCATCGTTGTCCGGGGCTGGAATAGCAGTTGAGCTTGTCCATCGAATTACACACCAAAATTAGCATTTACTACGAGTGTGCGATGTATAGCAGGAATTAAAATCTATTTCTCAATCGGTGTAGGCCTAAATGGTGGTGAAATGAGCATCGTGCTTGACATCTGGTCAACTATTTATAATTCTAAGGCACGTCAGGCTGGCATGAAATTTCAACTCAAATTAGGGCACCCACAAAACATTTACCCCACTCTGGCAGCATTCAATTGAAATGAAATCCAATACCCACAAAAATCACCACCCCACCCTCAGGCAACAAGGAATCTTTCCTCCAAGGTCAGGTCCCCCAATAAAACTGTCGATCAGAATTCCGATTTGAATATGCCAATCAAGTGTCAAACCGTGTTTCATACTGTCGTTTTCCTCGTTGCCGGATCCGTCCGGAATGGTAAATATCCGATATAATCGGAGGGGGGGGGGGGGGGGGAGAGGGGGAAGAGGCTGAAAGCACAGTAAACATCAACCAGAAGTTGCTCATTCTTTGCCTTTGGGTGTCTACCATCTTCCGAAGCAGGCCTATTCAGATGCAAACTACCTCCAATCCGATTTGGGATGCAGAGTAGGTCGGTCGGTTCGACCCAAAAATCCCTACAACTATTTAGCATTTATTTATTCCGATTTCGGTTTCACAGTCTTTTGGCCTTTCGACTTTGGCTTCTTCGGGGAGGTTTTGCTTGGTTGTTTCTTGAAAAGTTCCTGGAAATAGTGCGGAGATGGGGGATAATGTTGAGCCAGAACCAGTCCGGAAGGTCACACGGGAACAATAAACAATGGAATTTAAAAGGATTTTTTTTTGTATGTCGGAGATAAAATTTATAACTTGTTTGAAATTTGGGTGCGGAATTATGTTTATGCCCTGGATTTGAAGCAAATCAACGCGCATACATGGAAAAAAAATCTTTCTAATGAACGACGAAATGATAACTTGTGGAAATTTCTTAAGAAGGTCCTATCAGTCCACTAAATAAATTCGACAATCTAAAATAATCCAACTATCAAATCCTCAAGGCAAAACTCCTAGCGTGAAAACAGACTGCTAAGTCTTGACCGCAAAGCCCCAAATACCACCGAATTTATGATCAATTGTCGAAAAACAGAACTCCCTAAATCCCCGCTGGGAAATGTCATCCTCTGCAGTGTCCAAATTCCACACAGGCAAGAATCTCGATCCCCGAAAGCCAACGTTGATAGTTATAAATAAACCGAATGGCAGCTTCAAAGCCGGTCAAATGCTACTCCTCTTTCCTCATTTCTCCCGCTCAGGATATTATTTTTTATTGCTCAAAATTAAGCACTGGATCCGGAAGTCCATTCCGGATGCAACCTCTCGCTCGTCTAGCTAACTGCCTTCGGACGGCATGGCGAGTCCACTCTCCTCGGTGTCGTGTATGGCCGGCGTCTACTGCCTCCATTGCTTTTCCATTGCTCATCGGACGTCCGGAATGTCGATATGAAACATAACAATAAATTCTGCCCGATAAGCCGACCTACCAGCGAATACTTCCCGTGTCGGTAGTAGGTTCTAGGTGGTATTATTATTATAGGTATATGAGCACAGAAAGAGCGGCACTATTACCGAGCTAAACAACTGCTCGAACATGGTCGTTAAAATCAGAAGCAAGGCAAAGAAACATTTTTCCGAGCAATAAAATTCCCGTTTTGCAATTATAACTCACTTTCTAATGGTGTATCTGGGAAATCTCGCTGTTGTGCATCCTTACTCGACGAGGGCGACGGCGGTGGCAGCGAGGGTTTGAAAACATTGTTGGCCTGGCTGAAGGCAACGGTAAATAAACAGTTCTAGATAGAGCTAGAATTAGGGCCTAACAGCTTTTGTAAACAATGACTTCTCTCGATGATTTCTAGAAACTCAAGGCTCGCCCAAACAAATCAATATCACCATCAGGTAGGGGAAGACTTCCCCTAACTGATGGTTATGTTGGTTTGCGTGGGTGTACCTTGAATTCCTAGAAATAATCGATAGAAGTCATTGTTTACAAAAGCTGTTAGGCCCTAATTCCAGCTCTATCTAGAGTTGATGCATTTATGTTGCGGGAAAGCTTTAAATTATTTCATTCTTGGAAAAAGTATCTATCCATATTTTGACAAGGCTGCACAGTGATCCTGCAATGGCATCGGGCGGAACAAAATTAATAACTCGAATACGAGTCCAATTTTAGTGACTGAAAAGCCGCATATTTTAGTAAGGAAAGAATTGTACTAAACTGGTACTAAAATAATTATCTTAAATTATAAATTTTAGAAAGATTGTGTCTGTGACAAAATTGCTTATTAGTCAAACAATATAAAACTCATTCAAAAACGTTGTTGGATCAGTGGACTGTAACACCTCGTTTACCAAACGTTCATGAAGCGGATTTTGACTTAGGATGTCTTGACCGGCGGAACACTTAACCAACGGAATTTTCCGGATCAGAAACAAAACTTCATCAGTTTCTCTTCACTACTTCTATTAGCTCTAAATTAATTAAGGTAAAACAGTTTCGTTCGCGTCGGTGTTATAAACTCTAATGGCGGACGATCGATCGCCGGCTGGCTGCTGCTGCGCTCCGCTAGTCGTCATCGTCGTCCTCTTTTCTTCTCCACTATCCACACGTCGATTGGTACGCAAAGGTTGGTAGCCCCGCTGTTATTGGAACCCCTTATTTTTATTTTATATATTAATGACATCTCAGTAGTAATAAGAAATCTCAGGGTTCTTATATATGACAACGAAATGAAGTTATTTTTAGAAACATAAAACAAAAATGATTTGAATGTGTTTCAGAATGAAATCCATATTTCTGATACAAGGTGCTGCAAAAATTTGCTAGCATTGAACCTTAAAAAATGTAATCTCGTAACGTTCAGTAGTTCATCATCGAAACCAAGTACTCGTATTTTATTAAACCAATATGTTCAGAGATGTGACAAAATAAGAGATTTAGAAGTTATTTTTAATTCTTAATAAAAATTTGTGGACCATTATACATACAGCAGGTTATATGCTTAGTTTTATAAAGCGCTTTGGTTTCCATTTTAAAGATCCTTATACGATTAAATCGTTTTATGTTACATGTGTGAGGTCAATATTAGAATATTGTAGTATTGTAAATGTACATCATACATGAAATTCCACGAAGAATGAATAGAGTCAATCCAAAAACATGTTTTGTTATATGTTTTACGCAAGTTAGGATGAACAGTATTCTCTCTTTCGACATAAAGATAAAGCTATTAAAAAGAAAATTGTTTTTGGTTTAAGGGATCAAGATTTGAAACATAATGAAATTTTAGCAATATTTGTAATTTTGGTAGGCAAGTGAATCGTACCGTTTCGCATACATTTTTCATAAAAAATTAAAAATGCTCCCGCATATCGAGAGTTAGTAACAACGTGACCCGCTTCATTATTTAGCAGATTCCCACCATCACACCAGATCCCAAACAATAAACACTTTCATGGATTAGCCGAATCAGCTAATTGTATGCCAAGCCAGACGATAGTCAAATTGGATCACTTTCACTGCAATCACGACGATCACCGATAGCATGATGTCACCCGACTACCCAGCAGGAGAATCACCAGAACGCGTCAGCAGCATTTGCAGAAACAAATAAACACCTGCATTGTTCCCATACTCGATACTAACCAAGAACTAACTTCGTAGCATAAGTTGAATTTGTAAATTAGTCTTAACCGATCACTGCAATATGGAACAGCATATCCAAGCATTAACAGCTAGGATTACTCCGACCCACCACTCTACCTCGTTGATGAAGCAGGAAACCCTGTGGATCCCGAGTCAATCGAAAAAATCCCCGACCTTGTGACGGATTTACCATCATTTTCCGGTGATCCTACTGAGCCTAACGCTTGGCTCAAGGATGCCGAAGGACTTGTGTATTGGTATTCACCTAGCCCAAATAGTAATACCGCAAGACGCAATAAATTCCACGTGATCTGTAAAACGATCCGAAGGAAGATTAGAGGAGAAGCGAACGACACTTTAGTAACGTCGAACGTTAACATAAACTGGAATTTGATAAAAAAAAAACACTTACAACATACTATGGAGAAAAACGAGACCTGGGAACATTAGACTATCAATTGTCTAATAGTTGTCAAAGAGGCCGAACTTTCAAAGACTTCTACGCTGAAATTAATAAAATCCTATCACTAATCTCCAATTGCGTTGCAACGGATGATCAGTTCAGTCATCCTGAAGCGGCAAAATCAGTCCTTCAACTATACAATAGAAAAGCTATTCATGCTTTTGTAAGAGGACTGGATGGTGAAGCAGGTAAATTCTTGAAAAATGCCACTGTGGACTCGTTAGCAACCGCCTACGCATATTGTATCACTTCTCAAAACATGGAGTTCAGAAAACATTAGACCAAACCAAAAATTACTGAAAGCTTCCCCGGACCTCGGAACCAAATCCCATTTCCACCAAAGCTACCACCAAAATTAAAGCAAATGCCAAGAATTCCATTTAAACCTCACATTCCTCAACCCGTACCAAAATATGCACCATTCGGACATCAATATCATTCCAGAAATTTCCCACCTCTCGTACCATTCAACAATTCTCCATTTAATAACTCTAACTTCCCACAAAGAAACCCCTTTCAAAAACCATTGGACAAACCTGTCCCTATGGACGTAGATCAGCCTATTAGGTCTAGACAAATAAATTACCAAAACAGGCCTACAGGAGCTCCTCAAGGACAACCAATGAAGAGGCCTAGACTTTTCAATGTTGAAACTCAAAAATATGAAGATCCACAGCATGACCTGGACATTACCGGACAGCTTGATTACTACCCAACAGACGATGAGGAATACTACTAAGAAGAAACAAGCTCCTACGAAAAATACATTAAACAAATTGAAGCACAAGAACGAGAAAGGCCTGCAGAATTTGCAGAACAAGCCGAACTAAATTTTTTAGAATGAATTCCACTTTACCGTACTTCCTCTATTATGGTGAAGTAGAAGAACCTCTCAAGATTCTAGTAGATACAAGGTCGAACAAAAATTTCATTCACCCTATATACGCAATAATTTCTCACGACGTGAAAAAACCATTTTCAGTTTCTTCCGTTGGAGGAGATATCCAGATAAACACATTTTTAAAAGCTAAATTATTCAGACCTTATTCTGAATTAGAGGTCGCAATAATTGGGTATGATACTTTAAAACAACTGAAAGCCTTCATTGATACTCCGAACGAAAAACTAATTATAGAAAACACTATCCCCTTACTCCACTACAAATTACAGGAATTTAACAAAATTCATATTCGTAACGAACATTTGGAAAACTACCAAAAATCGGAACTCGATAAACTTCTCAAAGAATTTCAGGATTTGTTCCAACCTTCCGGCGAGAAGTTACCTTTTACTACCCAAGTCAAGGCAGATATTAGAACTACCGACGATGTTGCTATCTACAGCAAATCATACCCCTACTTACAAGCTTTGAAACCAGAAGTAAATAACCAAGTTGCAAAATTATTGAATGACGGAATTATTTTAAAATCAAGATCTCATTACAATTCTCCAGTATGGATAGTACCAAAGCAGATGGACGCTTCTAATGAAAAGAAATATAGAATGGTGATTGACTACAGAAAATTAAATTCTAAAACAATCAGTGATAGGTATCCCATTTATAGGCAAACTAAGGCAAAAATAATGTTTTTACAACATTGGATTTGGCCTCAGGTTTCCACCAAATTCCAATATCAGAAAAGGATATAGAAAAAAAGCATTTTCAATTAATAATGATAAATACGAATTTGTACGATTACCATTTGGATTGAAAAATGCTCCAGCAATCTTCCAAATAGTAATGGATGATATCCGTAGAGAACATCTTGGAAAAATATGCCATGTCTTCATCGATGATATTATCATCTTTGGAAGAACATTTGAAGAGCATATGAAAAATTTGAAGACTGTTTTTGAAACACTTAGAAAAGCAAATTTTAAAATTCAGCCCGATAAGTCTGAATTTTTAAGAAATGACGTCATCGTCTCAGAAGATGGCTTGAAGCCGAACATGAAAAAAGCAGAGTGTATTCGTGAATATCCCCAACCAAAAGCATTGAAAGACCTAAGAGCCTTTCGTCGTTTTGTGAAGGAGTACGCTAAAATTGCCAAATCCCTTACAAAACTTTTAAGAGGGGAGGATGGCCACCGCCAAATATCGAAAAACCAATCGAAATTTCATCCTCAAACGATATTCTAGCCTTGCCAGATTTTGATTAGCCGTTCATTCTCACAACAGTTTTGTCGCAACAGTTCCATGACGGTGATCGTCGAATCACATTTATCTCTCGCACTGTTTCTAAGACCGAAGAAAATTACGCAACAAACGAGAAGGAAATGATCGCTGTTGTATGGACTCTCCACACCTTAAGACATTTTATTTACGGCGCAAAACTAAAAATTTTCACGGATCATCTCCCACTCACATTCACGATGTCACCAAAGAACAACAACGCAAAGCTAAAACGCTGGAAATCCTTCCTTGAAGAACACGATTATGAGATGTTCTATAAACCTGGGAAATCCAACGTAGTAAAGGGTGATATGGTCAAAATTTGGCCAATATCAACTTGACGTATCTCTTTCAATTTTGCATTTAAAAAACCTGAACACCCCTCATTTTGAAGGTGTGTGTGTGTAGAATGTTGCTCCTATTTTGATTTTGGAATTCACTCTTCAGTTGTCAAAATGCCGTCCAAGCAAGAAGAGCAGCGTATCAAAATTTTGCTCGCGCATCGCGAAAATCCGAGCTACTCGCACGCAAAGTTGGCAAAATCGCTAAAAGTTGCCAAATCAACCGTTACAAATGTAATTAAAGTGTTTGGGGAACGTTTGTCGACAGCCAGGAAGTCTGGATCGGGGGGAAATCGAAAACTGGAAGCCGCTGAGACGACAAAGAGAGTTGCCGGTAGTTTCAAGCGAAACCCTAACCTCTCTCTCCGAGATGCCGCAAATAAGCTGGGTGTATCGTCTACAACCGTGCATCGAGCCAAAAAACGAGCCGGACTATCGACTTACAAGAAGGTAGTGACTCCAAATCGCGATGATAAACAAAATACGACGGCCAAAGCGCGATCCCGGAGGCTGTACACGACGATGCTGACGAAGTTTGACTGCGTGGTAATGGACGACGAAACGTACGTCAAAGCCGACTACAAGCAGCTTCCGGGACAGGAGTTTTATACGGCAAAAGGAAGGGGAAAGGTAGCAGATGTTTTCAAGCACATGAAACTGTCAAAGTTCGCAAAGAAATATCTGGTTTGGCAAGCCATCTGTACCTGTGGCTTGAAAAGCAGCATTTTCATAGCTTCCGGGACTGTCAACCAAGAAATTTACGTGAAAGAGTGTTTGAATAAACGTCTGCTGCCTTTCCTGAAGAAACACGGTTGTTCCGTACTGTTTTGGCCGGATTTGGCATCTTGCCATTACGGTAAAAAGGCCATGGAGTGGTACGCCGCCAACAACGTGCAGGTGGTTCCCAAGGACAAGAACCCTCCCAACACGCCAGAGCTCCGCCCAATTGAGAAATACTGGGCTATTGTCAAGCGGAACCTAAAGAAGACCAAAAAAACTGCTAAGGGCGAGCAGCAGTTCAAGGCAAACTGGCTTTCTGCGGCGAAGAAGGTGGACAAGGTGGCTGTACAAAATCTGATGGCAGGGGTCAAGCGTAAGGCCCGGCAATTCGGATTTGGAAAAGCGGAAGCCTAACTGAATATTTTTTCCTGAATTTTATACTAATTGAACTTGAAAAAGAAATTTAATTTGATTTTTTAAAAAAACGATTTCACCGATTTACACGCGTCTTCCCTTGACCAAATTTTGACCGTATCACCCTTTAGCTGATGCGCTTTCACGCATTCAAATCAATTCATTAACACCCACACAACATTCAGCAGATGATGATGACAGCTCATATATACCGTCTACCGAAGCCCCTCTTAATGTCTTTCGTAATCAATTAATCTTTCAGATTGGACCTAGCTCATCATATGAACATAATGTCCCTTTTGACAGATATAATTGATACATTTTTATTGAACCAGAATTCTCTGTCGAATTTCTAAAAATAAATTACAGTGATTTATGAATCCTGGAATCACAAATGAAATAATGACTGATGAGCAAACCATGGGTATAATACAATAAATTTATCGAACAAACTACAATCTCATGGCCAAGCACGGCATTCCCAGTCTAGAGTTGAAGATATTGCAGAAGAAGAACGTCAACTCGAAGAAATCAAGGAAATACACAGCTTTGCACACCCAAATGCATCCGAAAACAGGTGGCAACTAACAACCAACCAGGACGCAAGAAGGACAAAGTCCCGGCATTTCGGACGGAGTATTTCTCACCTCTTCGTGCTCCTCAGCAAAGGCAAGCGAATTCGCGGGTGCATCCCACTCAAGCAACTTCCTGTGATTCTGCTGGCCAAAGCTCTCCATCCCCCTGGATTCTGGAGACAACCGACAGCGCAAAACAACTACCCTCATCTGTTCTCAGCGGACGAACTGATGGAAATTTTCGTCAACATGTCCGGTACTCTTCGTAAGTGCCGCAAGAGACCCATCTAAAGTCCGGCGACAGCTTCTGGTTGCCTGACCATAGCATTATTCGGCTTGATCGCACCAGCTCCAGGGGGGAGTGTTGCAGTCGTCGTCAAACAAGGAACAAAAAACCACAGTCTGTCCCATATCCGCACCTCTATCATCGAGGCCCTTGGTGTGGAGCTGGAGTCGTCGACTGGATACGTCCAGTTCATCGCCGTCTACAGTGTGCCGCCAGCAGTGGACTAGCAGCTACATTCAAGAAGGACCTGTCCACCATCACCCGTACCGGTTCCCGCTTCATAGTTGGAGGAGATCTAAATGCTCACCACGAGGCGTGGTGAAACTACCAGCGGAACCAGAACGGTCGTCTGCTGTTTGACCAATCGCAGCATGGGCTGTACTCCGTTTGGTATTCGAATGAGCCAACATTCATCTCACCGGTGGGCAACTCATCGACTTGTTCCTGACAAGTACCGTCTTGTCCAAGCCGATAGCCTTGAACGAACTCAGCTCCGACCACCAACCGGTGGTGGCTGAACTGGGCTGCAACGTGGCTCCTGCTTCAAGCCTGCACAAGGACTACCACTGCGTAAACTGGGCTCAGTTTGGACGCGTGGTAGAGAGGTACATCTTCGACAACCCGCGCTTGACACCGTGGAGGACATCGACCGAGCATTGAAGGGACACCACAAAGCCATAACCGTGGCTGACGAGGCGTGCGTCCAACGAGTTCCTGTGAGGGGTAAGTTTATTGCCATTGATTCCTACACTCAACTCGTGATTTGCCTGAGAAATGTTCGTAGCCGCCAGTTCCAAAGAACCGGAGATCTAGCAAGGAAACGTGAAATGGCCGATCTGAACAAGGAGATTGCTTCCAGAATGGTCTCACTCCGGAACGAAAGTTTGAGGCGGCTTGTCCAGAATCTGAACGACCGATCCAGATCTTTCTGGAAGGTTACCAAGCTCCTTAAGACGCACCCCAAACCCATTCCTCCACTCAAAGATGAAAATGATGACGATCGGGTCATAATCACCCCTCAGGAGAAAGCAAATGCGATTGGTGAGCATATTGCCAAATCGCACTTGCTTGGCTTCAACATCCAAAGTTCGCAATGCGTGCTCAACCTTGATTCCTCCCATTGTGCCATCCCTCCGGAGGATAGAATCACAGTGGAACAGATTTGCTCAGCGCTAAAATGCACCAAAAACATGAAGGCCCCCGGGTTCGATGGAATTTTCAACCTAGTATTGAAAAATCTCAGCATGAAGGTTCACTCTCTGCTGACTGCTGTCTTCAACAGATGCTTGGAACTGCACTACTTTCCAAGTATCTGGAAGGCAGCGAAAATCCAGTACGGGTGATAAATAACATCCGAAGTAACAAGGCTGTATCCAAGTCCACAGCCATGGCCTTGTTAGACGTTGAAAAGGCGTTTTACAATGTTTGGCATGTCGGACTTGTGTACAAGCTTTGTAACTTCAATTTTCCTTTGCATATTGTTGTAATCAACCGTATCTACCTTCAGCAAAGGTCGTTTAAGGTATCGTTGAATGGCTGCCTTTCAAACACGTTCTCCATCCCAGCAGGAGTTCCGCAAGGAAGTCTGTTGGGCCCTTTGCTATACAGCATCTACATTACTGACATTCATCCCCTCCGAGACGGTTGCGTGTTCTTCCTGTTCGCAGATGATACTGCAATGCCCGTCAAGGGTAGGATGCCTGCGAAATAACAAACTAGCCCCAACGATGTCTTGACGCCTTTGATGATTATGCCACCACGTGGAAAATCAAAATCAGTGCCTCAAAAACACAAATAATCATGTTCCTCTATCGGCAATCACCCAAACATGGATGGCACAAGGGTTGAGTGGTCCGCCGAAGTAACTTATCTAGGGATGTTGTTTGACGAAAAGCTCCTATTCCGCTCGCAGAAAACCGTAATCAAGTGTTGCGCCTTGGTAAGGTGTCTGTATCAGCTGATTTGCGGCAGATGCCGCCTCTCAAGGGTAAACAAACTGGCTGTCTACAAACAAATTATAGCAGCTGCAATCCTCTACGCAGCTCCGGTATGGAAATCATGTGCACAGACTAATAGGAACAAAATCCAAGTCGCTCAGAACAGAGTGCTTAGGATTATCCTTGATCGTCCCTTTGACACTTTGACACATAAATTTCAGATCTCCACCAAGAGGCGAATGTTAGATTTCGAGTTTGATGACATTAAGACTAGGTTTGTGCAGAAATGCAAAACATCAGATCATGCTTTGATAAGTAATTTGTATATAGTAGATTAGGTGTATATAGTAGATGCAGGTTAGTTGTAGTTGTAAATAGTAGTTATAAGACGTCTTCTTTTTTCCAATTGAAATCAAACCAATCCAATTTCCCTTCCGAAGGAATACGTGACCAGAGATTTTTATGCCTCAGAAAAATCCCACCGACCTCGGCTGGGAGTTAGCCAAGACCCATTAGAGTGAGAAAGCAGTAACGCTTACCACTACACCACAGGCGCCGGCTCGAGAGAAGTCATTGTTTACAAAAGCTGGTACGCCCTAATTCCATAATTAATTATACCCCCTCCAGATAACTTGTCTAACTACGCCAATGCCTGTACTAACACTCTGATTGGTAGCATCGAAAAGTGTCATCAAGTTGATGCAGTGTATATTGACTTCTATAACGCTTTTGATAAATCTCCCAACACTCTGTCACAAAGCTGAGCCACCTTGTTCTACCTCCATGGATCGTTCGCTAGTATAACCCATACTTTTCATCCAGGAAGGCATTCGCAACGGTCCGAAAAGCATCCGATGCGTTGGGACCTCCCATATTCGTTTTTTTTCGTAAACGACTAATATGAATACTGTAAATACCAATCCTCTGCCATGAAAGAGGGTTACTGAAGCCACCACCATTGGTGGTGTCAGCACTGTAGCCTACAGTTTTATGCTATGTTTATATGTGCATTGACGACACGTATTCGTTAACAAATCTTATGTGAACTATCATTAATGGAAGTTGAATTTTTCGTGATTAGCTTGCTTAATTTATAAATTAATATAATGAATATTTAATTCCTACATGATCGCGCTTGTTGAACATTTATCACGATTATTTTGCCGCGCAACAAATCAAACATCTATGTGGACGGAGCATAATTTCTTAATGTTTGCATCAGCATCAGCAGAAAATCGAGTCAAAGAACCAACAACTTTGGCTTCAAGCAAAATGTTGGTGGATGACGTTTCTGCCACCGGAGTGATACATACACGTTAGAGTGTCATCTGTGGTGCAAATTATCATCGTCTGTTTTATTTATCATCAAATCACAACGTAATAAATCGGGCCCTACCATGCGCATTTACTGGCTGCATTCCACGAAAGACGCGAATCGATCCCGAACGATCATTTACAATTTAGCTGAAATGTTGCAAATTTGTTCCTTTAAAAAAAAATTATGTTATCAATTGTTCATATTGGGTCACGACTTTTTTTTTCAACAGGAACTGTAAACAGTACTAATTTTTTTTTTCAAAATAAACATATATTCGAGATGGTTTATTCGATTGATATGGTTTCTTAAGCAAAATTCTAGATACTTATTTGCAATCATGTAAAAAAAAATATACAGGGGAAATGTATGTAATGTCGGCCTAAGTGTCCCTTATTTGGGCCCATACATAAATTCAGCAATCGACTAAATTTTTAATAGCAACCAAAAATATCCATAAGTACCGTCCTAATGACGCGTTCATCAAGATACAATTGATAAATAGTAGATTTTTAGCGATGGGCCCATTCTTAGATGCAGAGGCCAACATTAGAGCCATTTCCCCTACTGTCATAATTTTTATTTATTTCGATTAAAAAAAAAAAAATTAAAAAAATTTAATTGTTTTTAGCAGTGACATTCATAATGTAATCGAGAACTCAGCAGTCCAACAACGGTCCTATCCCGATTAAGACTCGATTTTCCCACGAGTTTATGATAATAACAATCAGACTGACATCAGTAAGGATGCTGCAGCACTGTTATCCAATCTGCACCGTAAATAATTATATCTTTTTAGTCATGAATGCACAAAGCATGCCCTAGGTATTCAAGGCACAAAAGTATCTTCATCCCCGTTCTTCCGGCGTTTCCGTATGCCGATCTTCGTTATAACTCATCAAAATTCTCCCCAACCGGCCCCCTCTCTATAAGTGGATGTTCTCTATAAGTGGATTACGTTTTTAATTATAATTATGGAATTTTCACCCACTTCAAGGCAACACAAATGCCATGATTTTATAACTCTCCCTCTCGCTCAGTAGACGGTCAGGTACTTTGAAGGGATATCTCGAACGGTAAGGAAAGCGTCCTACTGTACCTATACACGACGAATGAGAACGACCCAAATTTGAGTTTAGTTAAAGTAGAGGTATGCAGAGAAGAGTTAACTTTCTTCATGTTTTTCCAGGTTGTTCCAGGTTTGCCCAGGAAAAACTTTCCGAATATGAGAGAAGTATAGATTGAATTCACTCAGTACCAATAGACTACTCCTACTCCTACTCCTATAATGAGTAAAGTTTTCGTACATTTTCCTCATAATTCGGCAGACTTTTGAGGATTTTCACTGGAAACCATGAGGCAAATAACTCATCCCTCCAAACCTGCACTTTTGGCGATTATGCGAGAACTTAACTCAAATTTGGTTCGTTCTCATCCGCCGTGTAGATTGAATTTTAATCGCCATTTTCCACGTGCTATCTCCTCTCCGGAGCTCCGCTAGGACGGCTAAAACTAAGACGATGACGACGACGGTTAGTTGGCTGGTATGATGTCAGTTGTCTTGTCATAATCATCATCACCACCACCAGCTTTCACTGCCAGACAGGTGACTGGAGTCGTCCGTTCCGTGCGATTTTCCTGAAGCAGTGAGCAAACATCAATGCGGTCAGGATTAACACTTGAACTTAAAGAGATTGCCTGTAGAGGTTGGATGGGTTATGAGTGGAAAATTCATGGGATTTTGAACATTTAGCCATGAGCCGTTAGCCAATTTGGGTGAGTGAGCCAGTCGTGGAAGAAATAAGACAATTTATTTATTAAAAAGTAAATAAAGCGCATTCTATTTTGCTTTGTCAATCGATAGATTTCAACCTGTTTTTTCTAGAAAAATATTGCATTGTAATTAAATTGTATGCTTTTTTCGAAAACTATTCCTCTTTTAATAGAAACACTGTTCCAGTAGTTGTGGTACTTGCTAACTTTGGTTCCTTTAATTGTGGAACGCATTACTTTCTATTATATACAGTACTAGAAAAAAAAAATCAAACGCTGATACCAAAAACACATATTGGATGATATGTTCATTATTTTTGAAATAATTGCAAAACTTTGGGTAAAAGTTCAAGTTATTAAGAAGACAATAATGAAAATTGTGTGATATTTCTGCTGGAAAATAAAATCTACATTTTGATCTTAAAGAAAGAGGAGACCACTGGCTTCTTACTCTTTAATCTCTTTCTCTATCTATCTCTATCTCTATCTATATCTTACGGACTTAAATTGACCAATCACGAACTGGTTCGCGTTTGACAGAAAAGTGGTTGGATCTCTATTTGAGTCGACGAACTGTTCACAGCAAAAAAATAATTTTGATATCACATCAAAGTGGATGCACTACAATCATGTCGAAAATTTCATGTAATTTTTATGACCACATAAATAAACAAATGCAGTAAAAGCAGCGTAATGTCAGTTCATGCATTGTATTAATGATAATTTTGTCCTTTTTAGCAAGTAATATTACACCATATTTTCGACATGATTGTAGTGCATCCACTTTGACGTGATATCAAAATTATTTTTTTTGCTGTGTACTTGTCCAGTGGCTAAACGTTAACTCTTCTATCTCTATGTCGTGTTTCGAGAAAAGCCGTCCTAATTTTTCAGCCACCCATTCCACTCCAGGGCATTCTTCACATGCAGACTAGAAACACGTGGAATTCGGTTCCTCACAAACCACGCCGTCGATGAAGTCCTGGTAGGTCTCGTTGAATATGACTCCTTGTCTCTTCATTTCTTCTTTGATGCCACAGATTTTGAGCTTGAAATTCTGGTGGATTTTGCAAACGCAAACATTATGCGTACCACTTAATCCAGGTAAAACGCACTCTCGTGGTCTCAGTTTTCGAAACGTGGAAAGGCATATTTGTATGTCAGGGAATTCCTGTTTGAACTGAGAATGCAGATCTTCAAGTTTGAAAAGAAGCAATCTCTTCTGAACCAGAACCCTTTTGCCAGAAGTCGCAACAGATACGCAGTCCTTCATCCCTGGCATCATTCGGCTAGCATAATCGGATCTGTAAAAATCTCGAACTTTGTCCACATGTTCGTCGATTAACTTACGTCCTTTCTTTTTCGGGGGTTGCGAGCTATATCCCGATTTGCTCCTCTGTTTTCGGGCCTGCTTTGCCATTCGCCGAGAAACCCCGAACTCGTCGCATACTTTTTTAAAGTCCATTCCGAAGGAAGAGTGGTCAAAATTAGGATTTTTTCGCATCGCTTGTCTCGCTGACTCAACGCTGCTTTTACATCTCTAATGATTGAGTCAGATCCACTCTTATTTTGCATCGATGCCTTATTTGATGAAATCTTATTCACCGCCGCTGCAACTTTATCGCGATCACTATAACCCAATTGGGTTACACGTTTCTTTTTTATTAGGGGTTCCCCGAAATCATGCAACACACTATTAATTTTCTGAATCTTCAAGACATCGTCTATCTCTTTGAACTGAAAGATTGGGTCGATTTTTTCGTCGTCCTGTAGGACATTACTCCCGTCATCCGATATGCTAAGAACAATAATCAATCATTAAGATACAATGCCTTCAATAAAATATTTGATCAAAACGTTAAAAATTCTTAGGCTTTGAGAGAACTACAGATAAATAACAATTTTATCATATTCTCAACTTTATCATTATTTTGTAAAATCATATGTGCTTTGTGATTTCATCAGAACCGATTCGCCATTCCCAAATTTTAAATAATATAATAAACGTAAAAATCCACTTACTCTGCTTCGGATTCTGCAAGCTCCTCGGAAACAGGATCAATTGGTCGAATAATTACATCACTCTGGCTGTAGATACATTTGCGACAATTATTACACACGTAAAGTCCAATTAACTGCTGAAACTTATCATTCCAGGTCTTTGCAACAAGGTAAAGGCTTTTGTAGACCTTTTTTTTGATTGGGCTTTTGCAACGGATTAGAGCATACTTTTGCACGACCCATTATAAAAAAAATAATGGTACTTCGTGCACGCCGAAAGCAAGACAAAAAACAATTGGAAGCGTGATGTGCGTCCAAACTAAAAATTCACTTGTTTAAACGAGTTCGGACCAAGAGCGCTTCGCGACTCGCTTCGCGCGCTAGTGGCGCGACGCTGTTTTTTTTTTAGAAAAAGGGTACAACAAACTTAATTGTTTATAACTTTTGTTTAGTTGAAGATGCTAATTTCAAATAACAGACTGTAGTGGTAATTTTTATACGATAGATCTACATCTACTCCATCTATCGTATAAAAATTACCACTACAGTCTGTTATTTGAAATTAGCATCTTCAACTATGTAAATCGCTGACTTCACGTAGAAGTAATACTAAAAAACATATAGTCAAAGTATATAACTTTTGTTTAAATGCGAATTTTGCCGAAATATTTTGGGTTATTGTTTGTCGTGGTAAGAGCAATATATAGACGTATTTTGAACGGAATCCAATGATTTGTGAAAAATCTGTGGTCCACTTCAGGATTTTTGACTCAGCTATGATCATATTTTGAAATGGTAAGATACAAGAAGAGGTTGCAAAGAATGTGTTTGACATATTAAACCTGATAATTTCACTTCATGAGAGTCACAATCAGCGATTTTTCACACACTCACTCACTCACTCACTCACTCACTCACTCACTCACTCACTCACTCACTCACTCACTCACTCACTCACTCACTCACTCAGCGATCAGCAAATCGCTGATTGTGACTCATAGAAAGCAAAATTTACAGGTTTTGTGTTTCAAACACATACTTTGTAACCTCTTCTTGTAAGTTACAAGTAAAACATGTCATCATACCATCTTTTGGTTTAATTATTCCGAAAAACATTATTTTAGCTGAAATGAGTATTTGCAACCTTGGTTTAAAGAGTTGTTTGGCATCTAAGGGTCCTTTCATCAGCAAGCGGAACAAATGAGAGAAAATTTGAGTTTTTTGGGCAGAAACGGTGATCAAGGGTATGGCGCAGTTCGGGTGACGCACTTACGGAGCCATAAGATGGTTAGTCATGGAGTTGGAAATATGATGGTATGTGGAGCGTTCGCGTGGTCTGGATTTGCAAGTTTGGCACATATAATGGGAATAATGTCAGCAGATGTAAATTGACTGTGTGAAAATGTGAAAGTTTCACTATTGAAAACTGACCTGAAATCCAATTACATTTTCCGACAGAACAACGATTCTAAGCATAAAGCGTAGAAAACATCTATGTTCTTTAAATCTTACCATGGCCTTGTGACATGCGCAGCTCACATGTCATCAATTTCCAAAAATCATTTCAGTTTTCAATTAGTAACAAACATTTTCCCATGCCTCACTCGGACATCGAACTCCTTACGCAGCAAGTGCATGGAGCAGTTCGATGAACGCTAAAACAAATTCAATAACCCATACTCGGCGTCTAAGGGTATCGTATTGCTTGTCGCCAAGGCGCACTCCGGGCAACAGATATTCCTAGTTGCTAAGTCGTTTTCAGCGCAACCGACTTAACCAATTTGCCTTCTCCAAATTCTTGCTCTCTCTCTCACTCTCTCATTCTCTCGTTTGTTAATATCGATCGCTGATTGGTGATCGTTTACATAAACTGTCACATCATGACTTCAGGTGTCTCCCGTAGGAAAAAATGTGTTAAGGAATATAATTTTGAATAAAGATCATTATTGTTCTAATCACCAACGAGCACGTTTGTGATTTCAAAAAGATATCACAATCCAGAAGAATCTGTAGGGACAAAGTGTCCCAAACGTAACAGCCTCCCCAATCTCCCGATCTGAACCTGATTGAGAATTTGAGGTGATACTTGGACAATACAGTGGACAAACCATTAGTCTTCAACAAAAACACCTTTTTAAATCCTGATTAATGTGGGTGCCTTGGTGGAATATCTGTATAAAGAAAGAGAGGGACAGATTAGTAATTTCCATTTAATTCCCCTACCTTATTTGCTTATCCTTGACAGATACGCGTATTTCGTTTTCAATGTGCAGACTTCTTCAGTGTCTTGTACTTATACTCGACTGAAGAAAAACATCGCATTTTACCGAATATATATTAACCCAGGTACATTTTAATCCGAATTGTTTTAACTGTGGTCTTAGCTTACAAGACATATCTTGATCAAATGGAACAGACACTCGTTTCAAGGGTTCAGGTGCTGCGGTGAGGGTTGTTAATAATCTCCTTAGTAGAATTCTCGCTTTTTTATCGATGATTGCCTGGATTGTGGTCTCCTTGTATCCGTTGAGTCTCGCTGTTTTGAAGATGTTTTTTTTTTTATCATTAATTTATTTGATTAGGCTCAACCGAATTAACTTTACAGAGCCGAGTATTCTTGTTCGCTATACAATACATCTTAAAACTATAGTCAAAAGGTACAACACAATAAACATTTTATCTTCCCCTATCCAATAAGCCTCCTCTACCAGAACGGGAGCCGCTTCCAGTGGTTTACTTGCATGGCAGATTCGCCAACGAGGGTCAGAGCGCTTCCATTGTAGCAATGGACGCAAAACGTGGTCAACACTAACACACTCATCACGAAACGGTTGCTTTTCAAAGTCGACCACGCATCGACCGAAAGAACTGCTCATGAAGAACAATGAGGAGGACCACACAATGGTTGCTGCCGAGTAAACAGACGATCGCGTGACACACATTGAGAGTGGTCTGCTTCTGTCGACAGCCGAGTGAACACTCTTGAAGATGTACTGTAATTCTTTAACCTTTCCTGTATCGCTGAGTGGAAGAGTTTGCATCCGATGAATCATGTGGTGGAAGGTGGTCATTTTCTGCTGGAACGAATGGTTGGAAGTATAGGGGATAACTCTTTTGGTGCTTGTTGGTTTCCTGTAAATTTCGTATCCAAGCGAAGAAGATGATGACGTTTCCCGTTTTTTTCTACCTCGTGAGTGTATTTGATATCCTTGTGAATCATGTTGATCTTATCTAAAATTTGTGGAAGGGCTTCCCGTTTAACTACACTACTAGTATCTTGTACTAATACTCGACTTATTATTAGTACAAGACAATGAAGAAGTCTGCACATTGTAGACGAAATACGCGTATCTGTCAAGGATAAGCAAATATGGTAGTGGAATTAAATGGAAATTACGAATCCTTCTCTCTCTCTATCTTTATCCTTTTGTTAAAGCCCTTGAAACAGCGTGGGAGAATATCAACTCAGGATATCTACAATAGCTCATTGAAAGTATGCCACGTCGATTGCAAAATATTTCATAAAAACACCAAACGCCCTTAAGAGCTTCGTGAGTCAGGATGAAGAATCAAAGGATGGAGTATAATGATGGATGAGTTTCCTCCAAAGTTTCTCTATCAATATATTGCATCAATGTAATTCTAAATAATGGTCAACACGGTCAATAAGCATTAGGGTGGCTCAAAATGACGGTATTACTTCACCAAGCTCAACCGATTCTAAATAAGGTCTCGCTAATTATCCCAAAATTTGAGTTCATTTGGATGCGAAGTGATACTGCTCTCTTTGAAGTTTGTAAGGAAATTATTACGGGAAAAGTGAACTTTTTGTTCTCAACGACCAACCCAACTAACATTTTTTGCAATGTAAACGCTTTACTCATATCATTTTATACAGCCTCAAGCTGTATTCAAACGTTTTACGATATGAGGAAACCTTTACTCAATCTCTATACAAACAAATCTGGCGAACTTAGTCAGCTACTTATGACTGTTGGGACGGTTGTGACAAGCTCTTATTGCATATCCATTAACGCTTCAATACAGCTGTTATCCTGCTGTTTAGTTGTATGTGAACTTGAAAGGCGCTTACTCAACCTTTTCCCGGGTATCCAATAATCACTACACAGCTTTCTCTTGAAGCCGGGTTAAATATTATTTACGGTTTTTTTTTTGAGGAATTGATTGAGTTTATTTTGCTGTGCAAATCAAATTATTCGAAATTAGTTATAAGCACACCACCAAATTATTTACCCTGCACCGGAACCTGGAATCGAACTTGAGACGACCGTATTGGCAAACCTTGACACTACCAACTTCGCTACGCCAACACTTTGAACTGACGTAAACAAATATACATGACTTTCTACAATAATACCGTTGAGTAGAGGTTTTATAATAGTGCACATGAATCACTTTTCTCGACTAGTTACTGCAGCTTTGTAAAGGAGCAGAGTAAAAGCTGTGGAACTGCACACGTCTAAAAATAAAACCTAGCTGACTGTAAAATTGCTTCCAAAGTAGCACTAACACAGTTAATTAGCTGAGTACAGGTTGTTTCGTTATTGAAAAAGCACTTTTGATGTTTATGTTATTGATCAAGAGTGGTTGGTTGTGTAGAAGCCATCAAATGAGTAATATATTCACTTTGTTAGCTTTGTTTTGCAGCTACAAGTTGAAAGTTGATTAGTATGTGTATAGAAGTGACACTAGCGTTTATTGGCTGATGTTATTCAGTGCGACTGACAAATTGAATAATGGTTGTAAAAAAGTTGAGAAAACGCTCTCAAAAACTATTTTGCTAGCTTCTGCTTGTAGCTGTATCTGCAGCTTTGTTTCAACTACTTTACAGCACAATGCTGGGAAAGTTGGCTTATAAAGCTGAAAATGTTAGTTGGGAAGCCCTTCGCCATATGTTTCTACGCAAAAGCTTGCAAATGGCCCTTTTATGAAATTATATGAGCTACGACTTTGCTCAAGACCACTTTTTGATTAAACTTCCAGGTAATTAGTTATTCAATGATTTCGAATTTGAAAACTTTCTAATATCATAAATCGACTACTTTCAGGGCAATACTGCATCGTACACTTGTGACATATCAGCCTGGATTTTTTGCCCCCCAATGTTGCCTGCTGAGCAGTTTATGGGTCTTGCCAGATGAGCATTACCTTCATTATCAATTAATCACTAATTATACTCACGTTCAATTAAAATGCGGTCTTCA
This sequence comes from Ochlerotatus camptorhynchus, assembly GCF_037179485.1. Classification (NCBI taxonomy): domain Eukaryota; kingdom Metazoa; phylum Arthropoda; class Insecta; order Diptera; family Culicidae; genus Ochlerotatus; species Ochlerotatus camptorhynchus. Next base: position 100,845 of record NW_027040879.1, read on the forward strand.
GTAAAATTGTTGCTGGAAAATTCCACATTACTATAATCAGTATGGCGAAGGTCTACTTAGAAGAGAACAAAAAGTTCAATTTTCCCATAATAATTCCCACATTAACTTCAAAGGGTCAGTACAGTATGAGTCCGCATCCAAATGAACTCAAATTTTATTATCAGAAGAATGACCAGGACCTGGTTTGAAATCGATTGAGCATGGCGGAGCAAACTCGATATTTTGATCCACCCTAATATACAATTTCGTTGCACCAGTTGTTTAAACATCTTGATGACGCACGACGACGCATTCTAACGATGTGCACGTGTTGTCGTCCATAGAGCAGGGATGAAATAAGCTCTCAATGTGTAATTGTTTAGCATAAATCGTTCGCATGCTCGTATAAGATAAGCATCTTCGAGCGACCACATGGTTACGTTTAGTTTGTTTGATTTATCAAGGCAATGGTTATCCGATGTTACACCAGCATGCTAGCAATCTATATACAGTCACCCCAGTGTTTTGAGCCATCTAGTCACTATTATAGGTCAGTCAGTTCTGCGTGTTAATCAAATGGAAGTGGCCCTTAATTGTGGGTGACCCATAATACTGGGGTGACTGTAAACCAGACCAGCACGCAAGTTTTACCTTACTCAAAATAAAATAATATCTTCTCAGTTTTGTATTTTCATGCTAAAAGTCAAAAAGTGAGTAACTTCTATTCTGTTTGTCTTAAATTAATGCTTACTCACTTTTGAGTAATCCCACACAAATTTTACCCACCGTATTTTGGCAAAGACTTGCTAACTCTTCACTTTCGTCCATTGCGTCCTGTTTACAGTGGATTAAAAAAAATATTTCGGAAATTTTAAAATTTTATTATAGAGATTTTAGCCGAAGGTCAGTTCATTTCTGGAAGTTTTGAGTTAAGTGCATTTTTAAAATACACGATAAATAAACTGCAGTGCCACAACATATCCAGAAACCGGTGATTAACAGCTGCAGTTCAATGGTGCCAAACCCAATTCCAAGCCTTGACATATCCTGGAATTGCTTGTTGAACGTGGCTCGGGGTTTGCCTCTTTCGGAAAGATGGTTGGAGTCTGACGGATGAAGATCAGGGTCCAATTTGGCAAATGGTTTTCCGCCAAACCGATCTACAAATACCCCTTAAACCGTTGCACCGGTTCGTGTGCTCGGAGAAATTCTATCCCGTCGTTAATCAACAAGCATAATGGTATGGCTCTCTCAACTGATTTCCGTTGACCGGTTGTTAAAATTCCCTTCCATTTCAGGAATACCATTTTCGGGTTAGCTAGAGGGCTGTACCAAGATGTTCTTCAATCAAGGAAGTGAACAAACTAGTGAAACAACTTTGCATTGTCAATATACTGATGTTAGTATACAGCCATTCCATAGCAAAACGATATAGTGGTTCTCAGTATTTCACAACAATTGATAGTTTTGTTCCTTATCGAAAAATATTAGACCAATATATTTTTTTATTTTCTCATTAGGTTGACCATTTCCATGTTAGGGTGGCCCAAAACTTCAATTTTTTTTATATTTTTTTTTCCAAAAATGATTTTTTTTTTTAAATCATATCTTTTGAACCACTGAGCCGATTTTAATGATCAAAATATTAAATAAAAGGTTAATAAAAACAATTTTCAGAAAAATACAAAAAGTTTAATAAATTGGAGTTTTGCATAGAAGAACTTTGATTGTGTTTATTTTTTTTATAGTTATGATGGTTTGTGGACAGTGGGCGTAACACGTTTTTATATTTTTTTTTTTTTGAAAATTTATGCTTTTCTTCACAACATATCAAAATATCAGCAATGTATTTTTCTTCGTTTTTGAGTTAAGATTTTTTTAAATTATCATGTTTAGAAATTTCGTTCATTACTCCAATACGACTAGACTACCTTGCGTCTCCATGTGTACATAGCTGACATCAGTGCTGAGTTGCATCACGGTCAGGGCTCTACATTTTCGAAGCTCTAAAATGAACTCGTGTTTTGTTTCTCTCATACATACGTGTTCGACGCTTCATTTCTATAACGCCTAGCTAGAATATTAGCAAGAAACGAAAATAAAAAAGCAGGACGCTTAGAAGGAAAGGCTGGCTGTGGAACTTCTCGTCGTTGCTTTGCTCATCGCTTTCAATGTAACTAACGTCGATTTTCTAGTTAAACGAAACCTCATTATGGCTTTCAATCCCCTTTCACGAACACTCTATCACCGCTCTTTCAATTTGTTTAAAATGCGTTATGTCCCGCTTTCGATCATATTTTTTAGATAAATATATGGATGGAAGATAAATTAAAAATATTACGTGTAATATTCAAGTGTTTTCACGTGAGAAATGCTTTAAATGTGTTATTTCATTTTCCGTCATATACGTCATGAAACCTCTGTTGATGTGTTTCATGAAAGAGAAAACTATCAAAATCGAGCGCTCTTTCGCTCATCCGTTTCACCGAAGCTTGAAAGGAAGACCAATGGAGCGACGGGTGAAAGAGAGACAAGCGATTGAACATTTGTTTGTGCACGCCGACTGAGGTTCTAGAATGCTGCGAAGCTGTTCGACTTTAACAGAAAAAAAAGCCAGCAGTCTCTTCGTCGTATCGATTTGGTCGATTGAGGCTGATATTGTGATGCCCTGATCACGGTACTGACAGCCGTTAGATTGACAAAAGAGATTCCTACAGTTAACAATCAAAATAACTGAGAACCCTCTCTCCGTCAAACTTTTCATCAGTATGACACAACAACCGTGAGATATCGTTGTATTGCTTTTCTCACTCATTCGCAATATCACACACATCTGTCATGTGGTACCGTCATATCACTGAGGAAAAATAAACAAACACATAAATTGACCGTCTCATTTCGAGCATAAATACAGTTATGACGGTCATTCCTCTTCCAAAATCGCGGATAAGGCGATAGCTGTGATTTATCAAGGAAAAAGTCTTATCCTGCGTTATACAATCGTATCATAACCAGAAATTATTATTGTGAGAATTCATATCTGCATGAGCACGTACTACCTGCAGTAACAAATGCTTATTCATGGATAGAGATTTTTTCCCCTCTGTTTGGGACCTAACACCACTGCGACCATTAATTTGATCTATTCCCTAGTAGCACACTTGTCACAAATCAATTGTAGAAACTTATATACGACTTATTTCAGTCATAAACAAGTTGCTGTTACTTATTGTGATGAAAGTGTGTTACTCGGGTTGAAGTACATCCCGTGTCCTTACTTTAGTGTATGTCGTATTACTCCATCACTATTGAGAAATAATGAAGTATTCAATGTTTTTACAGTTGTCATTCTCGCATTTATCGCAAGGATCCGACTCTAATTGAAAGGTCCCGCTATTTATACCCTTCGGAGTGTTGAAACACCCTCCAAAGGCGCACCCCTTTGTCAGTCAAAATTGGATTCATTAGCAACAAAATTAAGGAATGACACCGATAATGACCATGAATCAGAGCCCTAGTCATAACCACTTCAAACTAGGGAACAACGAATAGAAGATAAGGAATCACACAATGACGACTAACTTATTCATTTTTTCCTTGTTTCAAGATCATCGCAGAAACTGAACGCGGATAAGTTAGTTAGTTTAGATGTATTATGAACACGGCTCAATGTTACTAGTTGGACTACACTTCATGGTCGGTTTAAAATGGATGGAGCTAAATGTATATCCAGTCAATAAAACTCTGATAAACTCTGATTTTAAAGTTATATGAAGAGATAACTTTCTGGTGTCTTCGGGGAAGTTGTTAATTGTCCTCCTTTTGGTACAATTTGTCTTCCAACGGGACACAGAATGGTCCTCTGTATGATCCGGAACATCCGTAAAAGTTGTAAAGTCATGCAATTGAAGTTAGAGCTGCGCTGTTTTTAGCGAAAGCACTTATTGGTGAGTTTTGAGAAAAATATTGGGTTTTGGCCCAAATATGTACCCTGGAGGGCTAAGGCTGGTCCATTGAAAGATCCTTGTTGATGTGTTTTTAGAATTAGTTTCACATTGTGGCCAGAATATGGACCCTGGGGATTACAGACTGGTCCTCCGCTTGATCCGGAACATTCGTAAAAGAGGTAAATTAATCAAACTGGTCCTATAGCTGAATGATTTGTTGCGCATTCATTTTTGGCCAGAATATGCAATATATTGATCTTCTTTGAGATCCCGATCATCCGTAAAAGTGGTGAATTCATAAAACTGGTCCTAGAGCTCCCTGTTTTTTGTTTGATTTTCTGATTGAATTTGGCATTAAGGCCAAACTATGCACCCTGGAGGCCACAAACAGGTTCAAACGCTAAATGGCGGTATATTTGAATAACAAACGTCTGATATGTTGTTTATTTTCTAACATTGTATATTAAATGTCAAATCCAATTACTCATTTAAAAAAAAAACAGTTGTTTTACAATAACTAAGAAACATTTACTCAGATTTGCTTATTTCCCATGAACCAGAACTGAGTAGAAGATACTCTTAATTTGACAAATGCATTCATTACTCAAAAGTGAGTAACTATGGCATTACTCATTTTAGGGTAGTTCCACTTTTCACGAAATTGAGTAAATTTTTACTCACTTTAGAATAAAATTGAAGGAGCGTGAGGAGCATCATGACAGCTTCCGAGTAATTTCATTGTACTCCCAATGTCAATAGTAGGGTAAATGATGGCTTTGGCAATACCTTATTCTATTATCGTCAGGGGGTTAAACAAAGTCCTTCAATTTTTGGCATGTGTAGACATTGATCTAAGACTTTGTTTACCTCCTGACGATAAAAAATTAAGGTATTGCCGAAGCTGACATTTCCCCTATTAGTTTTTGAAAAGGGCGAATTTTGTTAAAGAACCCCGTATATGACTTGATCAACTCACTTGAATTGAAAAAAGTTGAACCAGGCTCAACTTTTCAAGCCAATTGAATTCAACTGAGTTGATCATTTGACTTGCCTAGTCTAAACTCAGCATTATGTTCATCGAACATAGATGCAGCCATTGAAATAAAGAAGCTCGAGTAGTTTAGGCATGCATGCTATAGACCAGCGCTGCCCAACGTGCGGCCCGTGGGCCGGACGTGGCATCTGGATCTCAGCAATGATATCATTCTGGCCCAATTTTTTCATCATTTTGAATTTTAGCCCAGAATGAATGAGAAATAAAAAACATGCAGCTAGAAATACGTGCATTGAACATAAATACAGCCATTTGAAAAAGCAAGCTTAGAATGGTTGGGCAGGCCTGCTTTAGACGTATGATTGACATGCCATACATTTATATCAGGTTAAAATAAGTAAATTTTACCACTTTTACACTGACCCACATAGATAGTTCCTTTTTATGTAAATCAAATTCAACTATAGAACGATTCCTTTTCCACACTGCTGCTGTCACCGCTATTCCACTGCACACCGCCTTATGCATCATACACTGCTGATTGCCCATTTGCAAATCAATTTCGACTTGTTGCGGCTTGCTCTAAGCTGTGCACAATCTGCATATAATAGCGATCATTATCATTAATTACCTACCCAGCTCACGGTTGTGATTCAGCTACGACACAGCTCAAACAATTGAAATTGAGGAAGATCTTCCAGCGATTTAGCGCAAGGTTCATCGTACCAGCCCGGTGAACGTGATTGGTGACGTCTGACGTCAATGAGAAATATCGCTGATGTAAAGATAACCTCACACGTATCAATATATTGATGCGAGGGGAATTATGGACAATAATATTGATGATGAGGATACAGAAGTATTGTCAATATCGATGTATTGACGGCCATTTAGAATGTATTGACAATACGATTATTGTCAATCAAATCAATCGTGTAGGGTCCACTTAAAGGGCTTTTCCCATAACATATTGAAGATTGCACAATATATTCTCATGTCATCTTCCGCTTCTGCCTGCAGCGACTTTTTCCTTTCTCGCACCTAAAGCACGAAGCCCGACGAAAACAATAGAATGGAAATCAGTTATCCAGGATTTGTGTGCACTGTTCGCTCTGTGCACTCCTCATACATCTTTGATAGCCTCTGCGGGCCATTGTTGTGAACCAGCGGACTGCTGTTTTCTACACATTACTTTATTTGTACAGACTCAATCGAATAAACTTTATAGAGCCGAGTTATCATTTTCGTTATACATTATTAATGTCTTATATTTAAAGTTAAAGGAACTGAACCGAATACTCGCGGTTGTCTAGTGGATATTAATAATATTCTTGGAGTGAAAAAGGAGAAGGAGGCTTGAAATGTGATCTACGATACAAATATTTAATTAATCCAAAGACATGAACTTATTTCCATTCATGTTGAAAACAAACATTAAAAAAAAACACACATTCAAAATACAAACTAAACACAAGGTTCATCAAACTTACAATCTAAAGTTAATATTCTTAATGTAAACATACTGGAACAACAACAACCTCGAGCTCGAAGGGAATCGTACAGCTCAGATCTGACTCAACGATGCTCTGCACAAATAATATGATCGGCGTCTTGATCACCTTGTCCATATTCACAGAGATTGCTGTCCCCCACCCCAGCACGGAATAAGTGAGCGTTTAACGAGAGTGATTGGACATGAGGCGAGACATCAGGCGTATGAAGTCTCGACCCACCTTCAACCCTTTGAACCAAGGGCTCTTCGGCACCTTAGGGATGATCGAGTGTAGCCATCGTCCCAAACTCGCTTCACTCTATTTATTTTGCCAGCTGGCAAGCGACTGTTGGCGATAAATGAAGAAAAAATCTTTGTAGACGATTTGTCGCTCGAAAATATCACCTTCCATAGCCTTCTTTCTATCTACTCAGCGTGCGAGCAGCTAGCCACAGCAAAACACAAAATTGTCTGCATCGTAGATAGAGTCGTCCCCCTCGGTCCGGTACAACGTTAGAAGATCTTGCTGGTGAGCTCCCCACTACGTTCCGGTAATTGTTCGGAGAAAATTGATCCTTTGTTGGCATTTTCGTCTCAGAAACTCAATGTGCGATCTCCAGGTGCATTTGGAATCGAACCAGACCGCAAGATATTTGGAAGACATAGAATGAGTGATCGGTTTACCCAAAATTTGAAGCTTCGGTTGTGCTGGGCTATGATCCCTAGTAGCACAAGTAGATAAATTGTCTAAGGTATCCTGTAAGGGTCATAGACACTACGCCGTCATCTACAAGTTGTCTCATGCAGTTGTCACTTAGACAATAGTCAATTTCTCTGACGTAGAAATTATACAAAACATGAGCCGTAGGGGAGACCCATGTAGCTAAATCGTGAAGCTGTAGAGTTTCCATGAGAAAAGCACATATGTTTCTCTGACAGCAAATTGAACAAAAAGTTATTTATTAATGGAGAAAGGTCACAAGCGTGAAGTTTGTCTGAAAGGACTTCAACCGATTCTGAATCAAAAGCCCTCTTAATATCCAAGAACACATTTGCTCTTTTTAGCAAAAGCCAACTGAATTTCTGTGGAAAGCAACGCGAGATAGTCGTTCGTTCCCTTACCCTTACGCAAACCACATTTAGTATCTGAGGTAGGTGGTTCATCTCAATCCATTTGTCCAGGTGAAAGAGGATAATTGTCTCCAACAATTTTCGAATGTACGATAACATCGCGATGGGACGATACGAGTTATGATCTGACGCGGGTTTCCCAGGCTTTTTAATGGCTATAATTCTCACTCGCTTCCAATCATCTGGAACAATATTGAGCTCCAGGAACTGACAAAACAAGTTCAACATGCGTCTCTTAGCGACATCTGGGAGGTTCTTCAACAAGTCGAACTTGATACTATCAGCCCCTGGAGCCGAATTGTGTCACGAAAGGAGCACGAGTGAGAGCTTCAGCATTGTAAAGGCTGGTTGATCTCGTCTACTGAATTTGCCGTTTCGCGAGGAATCATCGGTGCCGGCACAGAATCAGGACATGCTTTTCGCGTGAACTTGAGAATCCAACGATCTGAGCACTCCTCGCTCTCGTTGTTCGAAGATCGGTTACGCATCCTTCGCGCCGCGTTCCAAAGCGTATTCATCGACGTTTCGCGCGATAATCCGTCCACGTATTGCCTCTAGTATCCGCGTTTCTTGGCTTTGATGAGACTCTTGAGTTCGCGTTCAAGAGCCGAGTACGTTTTGAAATGCTCGGGTGCTCCACGTTTCGCTTAAACGCGTCGGACTTTTCACGATAAACTTCTGTGCATTGCTGGTTTCACCAAGGGGATGGAGGTTTCCTACGAAAAAACGTTCATGGAACCGGCCGAGTTTGAGCTTGAAACGCGCTGTCCAATCGATATTACGGGTAAGATCGTACGCGACGTTAAAGGGACGGACTGAACCCACTGGCAATCGAAATTTTGATCGGCAAGTGATCACTACCGTGGGGATCCTGGATTACAGTCAACATGCAATACAACGACAATGAATTAGAGCAAAAAGTGAGGTCTAATCTGCTACCTTTCGATGATGGTCCAGCCAAACGTGCAGCTTCTTCATTGTTAAGAATTGTCATATTAAAGTTCTGTAGCTATTGGTTTTATATTACTTCTGTGTGAAGTTAACGATTTACATAGTTTTGTTTTCCTTGATTTGTTTTCCGTCGATCTTGTTTTCCGTCGATCTTGTTTTCCGTGCTGTACACCAATGCTACCGACGCCAGGGAGGCAACTCCCACACCTGGACCCTACCTATCGACCCATCAACTCATGAACCGGGGACCAACAGCTTTACTTCCCTTCCTCAAAACATCCCGGTGGTGCCAACTGGGATTGAACCCAGGCCTGCTGGGAAGTAATCACGCTTACCACCACACCACCGGCGCCGCTATTTACATAGTTGAAGATGCTAATTTCAAATAACAGACTACCCAAGTAACCAACAAGCCCAGTAATCGCCCGTTTTGCAATATAAGGCTGATATACGACTGATATAAAGTATGGAAACCCTATATTTATCTTATATCGCCAAAATGGTGATTATCGGGTAGTTAGCGGGCTTGGTGGTTACTTGGATAGCGTGGTAATTTTTATACGATAGATGAGGAGATAAAAGTATAGAGTTGATAGTTCCGTTAGAGTACGACAGTGTGAAATTGTATATATATATATATATATATATATATATATATATATATAGAGTAGAAAGCGAGCACGGACAACTTTTTATGAATGAAGGTACAAATCGGTTTGATCATCTCTCTTTACCAAACTCCCCCGTTGGAGAGGGATTGTGAGCGGTATTCCCCCTGCCACCACTGACATGATTGGAGATGATCACCAACGCGCTCATGTACCGACGATGTGTTTGAAACAGTTCTATTGATCTTTACCGCACTCAAGTTGTTATCGGAAGGAAGGCATCCAGTCGTAGGTTTGGAAATTGCAGCTATTGTTACCTCTACCATCGGAACAGATGGTCCGTAGTGCTATTGTTAGTTGGTATTAATGACTACTATCGACACTGATTGAAGGGACTTCATAGAAGTTTCGCAGAAGTAATGGAAGCTCAGTAATTTTAGTAAGTTATATTATGAAAATTTAATAAAATCTCAGCTCAGGTTTGGTTATAGTTCATTATACTTCTTAAACACTTTGAGGTTTGGTTTGGTAACTTGATGCTAGTTTGGAAACTATGTGCCCACGAATGTTTAAGAAAGTTTCTGGAAATGGTTCAAAGTTTTTCCTGAAATTTGGAGAAAGTCAATTATGCTATGAGATTACAAAGAAAAAATGATTGGAAAATTTTGAAGAAAATTTTAGGAACAATATAATATTTTCAAAAAGTAAGGATAAGGGATGGTCCATTAATTATGTCACGCAAATTTGGCCCATTTTCAACCCCCCTCCCCCCTGTTTCAAATTTTTTGTATGAACTTTATTTTTTTTTGTATGGCTCGTCACAGTTTTCAAAACCCCCCTCCCCCCTAAATGTGTGACATAATTAATGGACGACCCCTAAGGGGACTTTGTATATGTTCAAAGAACATTAGGGTGATTTTCCGCCCCTTGGGTTTGTTTTGTGTAGCAAATGGCACCTTCGCCACCTGTAGCATACGGTGCTTTTCGTGCTTTCGTACAGCAACGAAAAAGCGTAAATGTTTTTCAACGTATAGGAAAACAGCCCTAAATGCATCCCCGAGACAAAACGCCCGATGCAATTTTTCATAGCATTCCCGTTTTGAATTCATAAATTTTACAATCCACAGTGCTAGTTAAGTACTCTAACTAGCATGTCGGTACAAAAATTCCAGAATTAAGAGTGGAATAGCTATGAAAAATCGAATCGGGCGTTTTTGCCCGAGGTGCATTTGTCCGCTGTTCTACCCTACCATATCATCTAGATAATACACTATTTGAAACATTGTCATTTTTGAAGACTTCAAGGGGCAGGCGCATCGTGAGTTATATTTTAAGGGTGCAGGTCAATATTGCCTGCGACTACTTAGGTCAAATATTAGGAACACAGCGATGGGAGGGATCGACTAGTGGAAATATCAACTTATGTAGAACATTGAAAAGAGAAGGAAGAGATGTTCCAAGCGAGCGGCCTTCATCCAGATCCGACAACAGGCGTCCACGAGGAACCAACCTGGTCGACACCGCAATAATCGGGCTCCTATTGTCAACATGGACACGTCTCCAGTACTTCAGTCTCGTCGTATGGTCCCGAACCTAGCACCGCTTTCACTAAACCAGCGCTCTCCCGTTGCGAATCCAACATCAGATCAAGCGGGTCCCAGCCGCCATTCAGTTCAGCATCGGCTCATTTCCACTGCGGCCCAGCCGAGCCATGGCTCTACTGCCCCGGGATTATTGTACGCCCGTGCTGTGTCAGGTGAGTCAGAAGACAATTCTCCACTCACAAGCGACGAACTAGTGATCCTCGTGACTGAGGCGATCATAATCTTGCGCACCACCAATACACTACCTGAACCGATTCGTGCAGTTATGTCCCGCGTGCAAAAATTTGGACCGTGAAGCCATCAAAATAGCCAACTGGAACGCTTGCTCTCTCAAGACCAAAATCATTGAGTTCGTTGATTTCCTCTATGAACATAGCATTGACATCGCCATCATCACCGAAACACACCTGAAGCCGGAGATAAATGTTCACCTCCCCGATTTTCGGCTCGTAAGGCTAGACCAGACCAGCCCCTGCGGAGGAGGAGTGGCTATCGCATTAAGGAGAAATATTGGCTGTCGACTGCTACCGAGTTTCCAGCTAAAGATGATCGAAACGGTGGGTGTGGAAGTTTCCACTTCTGTCGGCCCTATTACCATCATTGCGGCCTACTGTCCTAAACAAGTCTCCATCAGGGACAGGACGGCAGCAGATCTGCGGAGAGACATAATCAGACTAACTCGACGCCGTGAGAAGTATATCATCGCTGGCGACCTGAACGTCAGACACCAGGCAACAGTCGACGCAAACAAAACGGCACAATCCTGAACGACGACCTGCAAGAGGCTCACTACACAATAATAGCACCGGACTCTCCCACCCACTTGAGCCGGTCTGGCGTACACTCCACCATCGACATCTTCATCAGCAACATGGGAGACAACATCTCGCAACCTGTGACCCACCATGAGCTGAGTTCGGACCACTATCCGGTGGTGGCCAATGTGGGCTCATCCGTCAACTGCTTCTAAGCTTCCCGACGCAACTACCATCGCGTCAGCTGGTATCAGTTCCAACACTGTGTCGACTCCACTGTCGACTACGGTGCCCTTCCGGAGATGCCCGAAGACTTTGACCGGTGTCTGCGCTCCATCGATGAAGCGATTTCCCGGGCCAGGGAACAATACGTGCCAGTATCCAGACAGGTGAGCAATACTCTGAACCTTGACAGATCTACCAAAGACCTTATAAGACTCCGTAACACCATCCGAAGGCAGTACCAACCCTCTGGACTACCTGCCCTTAAGACCCACTGTAATCACCTAACAAAAACCATCCAAGCCTGGATGGTAGACCTCAGAAATCAGGACTTTGCTAACAGGATCCGCTCTCTCCCAGATTGTACAAAGCCCTTTTAGAAACTTAATAAAATTCTTAAAAATAAGCCACGACCCATTCCACCACTTACCCCACTGGATTGTTACGGCAACCCATTGGTTCATCTGATAACTCCTGAAGATAAGGCTGCTACGATAGGTCAACACTTCGTCAGCTCTCTAATATCGGACAAAACATCGTCAGCCCTCACGAAGCGGAGGTTGCTGAAAACGCAACTAACCTCCATCAGATTCCCAATATTTTTTTTCCGAGGAATTCGAGATTACGGCTGACGAACTGTTGGCCTGTATCAAATCATCTAAAAACATGAAGGCCCCAGGTTTCGACAACATCCTGAATCTTAAACTCAAACACTTAAGTTCCAGATTCTACAACCATCTGGCACTGATTTTTAATCTGTGCCTCCGACTTAGCTACTTCCCCTCGTGCTGGAAGTCAGCCAAAGTCATACCCATCCGGAAACCTGGGAGGGATCCGTCCTCTCCTTTAAGTTATCGATAAATCAGCCTTCTCTCAGGGTTATCAAAACTGTTTGAAAGAGCAGTCTACCACCGGCTCCTAACATTTGTCGAAGAAAACAACTTGTTTCTCGAGGAACAGTTTGGTTTTCGGAAAGGTTGTTCGACCGTCCACCAGCTGACTCGAGTAACAAACATTCCCAGACGGAACAAGTCTGTTTCGAAAACATCTGTGATGGCGTTGTTGGACGTTGAAAAAGCGTTCGACAATGTCTGGCATGATGGCCTGGTGTTCAAATTGCTGCACTACGGTCTTCCAATCTTCCTAGTGAAGATTACTAACAACTATCTATCGGACAGGACGTTCCGAGTCTATCTGAATGGCATCTCATCGGATGCTTTCAACATCGGTGCCGGGGTTCCACAAGGAAGCATCCTTGGCCCCATCCTATTCAACCTGTTCACCTCCGATATGCTGGCTCTCCCTGATGGTGGATCGTTGTCTCTGTTTGCAGGTGACACATCCTTCGTCTACAAGGGTAGGGTCATCGGAGTTCTGACTGCCAAACTTCTGAGAGGCCTGGACGTCCTGTCTGAATATTTCAACAGCTGGAAGATCCGTATCAACGCGGCAAAGACCCAGGTCATCATCTTTTCACACTCAAAATCTCCCAGACTTGTTCCGTCGGTGAATAATAAGATCTGTCTGAACGGCACAGTGGTGGAATGGTCGAAAGAGGCACATTGACAAAACCAAAACCAAGTGTAACATCTTGATAAGATCACTGTGCCCACTCATCAACAGGAGGATGTGCCAAATGCCATCACCTCAAACTTCAAAGGATCCAGAACAAGATCCTTTGAATGGTCCTAAACAGTCCCCTGCGGACTAGAAATTCTAAGATCCACCTCTTGGCTGGAACTCAGATATTAGAAGAACGGATAGTATTCACCCTGGAAAGGTTCAGAGACAGCTGTATGCGCAAATATTAAATAAGAATACCAAATTAAACAAAGATTAATTAATTAATTTATCTTTATTAGGGAGGCTTTCAGCCTTGGGCTGGTTCGCCTCCAAATTAAACAAAGATGAAGAGCCAAGGTAGGCTAGTCAATTAAAAATTTTAATCAATGTACTACCATAATCAACAGAAATAAATATAATTTTACTACTACTAAAAGACCGCTGAATCTATAACTGGTCATTAGCATTAGCATAAGGTGATACGGCACGTCATGTAACAATGGCTGTCCCCACAATCATTAAATAAACGTGTTTTGGTATGCGTACGAAAGACATCTTCCTACAAAATAGTAAATTACTAATTACATACCTTAAAAAATGGGCCAAAATTGTATGAATAAGATCTGGATACATATTTATACACTTTCTCACCAAAATATTACCAGTTCATTCACGCTTTCGCAATATTTGCATGAAAAAGTACGATCAGTCGATTTTGTTCTACTCTGGGCATGTAATTTAACTAACTGTTTTCACTTGTTTCCACTTTTCAGAACCACACTAAAAACAATTACGACACGTGCTTCTACAAGCACTTTCAATTTAATTCACGTTTAAAGATGATATTTACTTAAATGATATCATTTGCATCGTTAAAAACGCGAGCCGCGAATAATTTTGTAAGCTGAAAATGTTTTGTTTGCCTTTTTTCTACACACCACATTACGAAGGTGTGTGTACAAATCATCTATCATCGTATCCAGTGTTGTCAATTAAATTGAAACAAAGTGTTTAAAAACAATGTTTTTATTGCTTTTCAAGGTTCTTCAACTGTGTTCAATTTAGAAACCATCACTAATAAATATTAAAACAATATCTTATTTCGTTTTTTCCAGAAAAGAAATGGAAGTAAATAAACCTACAAATCTTCTATAGAGAACCTATTTGTCATTCTGGTTGCACTGGTCAAAGCCATCAGCTGATATTAAAAAGGCGGGGAAAGAATGATGCAAAAACACAAACATACACGATAAGAAAAAACGTACCTAGCGGACAGTTCACATTTACCTACTTTTACTTTGAGTATAATCACGATCATATTCACTTACTCTTGGGTATAACTGACTTACTTTTGGGTAGAAAGCAAATTTTCAATTCCATAAGATTTGAACACAACTGAATGAAAACTACTTTGATTCACTTTACCTACTTTTGGCTTGCTGTAATTTAGTAATTACTTTTGGGTGCTTTTTTTTACCATGTACCTGTACGTTTGAGTGCTGGAATCATTTTTGGACCGGTCGTGTGTAACCAAAGTGTACAAAGTGTGGCTTTGAATTAATCAACTACTATGATTACTTGACTTGGTTGGCCTTGGTGGCTAGGCGTATGATATTTTTCAGTATAGAAAGGGATGTCCTTGGGAGGTGGTAGATCGTTTATTTTGGCAGATTTAATAGAAATGTAGTAATGGTGTCAATAATGGATGATAAATAGACATTCGACCTATTAATAACAAACTCTAGCAGCTATGTTTACGGTAGTTCCGACAGTGCATTATGTACACCCACACCCCTACAGCATCAGTGATAATCATTTCACTGACACATCGAAACGAGAGAAAAAAAAGCAAAAAAAGCGTGACGTATCGTATCACCTTAAGCAAGTTGCACGCCCCGTAACGTGGGTAGATCACGTTTTCGTGGTACGTTACGGGATGCAAGATATACCACCGATTCCTAGTCTTGACTACTTCAAACTAGGGGAACAGGATTATTCAGTAATCAAAGGAACACATCTTAGTCCTTGTTACTTGTTATGCCTTGTTGATAGTGATAAGTTCTCGGGTTGCCTGGACCGAGGATGATCTTGAAACAAGGAAAAAATGAGTTAGTTAGTCTTCATCTATGTGATTCCTAATCTTCTATTCGTTGTTTCATCGTTTGAAGTGGTTAATACTAGGGTTCTGAATCAGAACTTCTGATGCATGGTCACTATCGGCAAAACTCGATTGGATCGATCCTTTTCATTCGATTTTCAGTTCATTTGCATTTGCAATTTAATATTGATTTTTTTTTGTCGTCACCTTTGCAAATCATTTACCTTGAACATGAATTCTGAAAACAACCGGTATGACAGTTCAGTAGGCAAGAATCAGAGACGTTAAATAGGGATACGCATAGACTGAAGTAGGAAGTACCAAACGAACCGTCAAACGCTGAACCAAACGAGCAAAGTAAATAAACATTGATGTTCGCTCAATTCACCAGAAAGGAATATTGATCTCAATGATGACAAACGTGTTTAATTATGTTCACGTTTAGGTGGGCTACGTTTTAGTTGGGCTCCCGTTAGTTGGGCTGTAGCCCACCTTAATCGAAGTCAAACGTCATTTTTGACAGTGCTATTTCTTTTTCGAGGGGCTCATGTATGAACAATTTGGATAGTTGCTAAAGGATTGTGATGATAATAAACAATCGGTGTATCCCTCAACCAATTTTCAGCTTGACAGCTCAGCCCAACTAACGAAAGTTTTTCACTTAGTGGGTTAAGCCCAACGAGTGAAAGTAGACAGTATCGGTTATTTATTTATTTATTGTTGATGCAATTAAATACAACAGTTATTAGTTATAAAAAAATTCGAATCGGAACGTTTTATTTAGTTTTATGGTAATAAAAGTGATTGCACTGCAAGCACAACAGTAAAATATGACAACAGTTATAGTGTCATGGAACGACTGTCATCTCTCGTCTTCGACTTTATTTTTGCAAAATGTTGCCGCGCACTTAACTTTTATTCGGTCGGAACTGACTTTCAAACCTGATGAATGTGGGCATCTTAGTGAAATACCTGTATAATGAGAGAGAGGATTAGTAATTTCCATTAAATTCCACTACCTTATTTGCTTATCCTTGACAGATACGCGTATTTCGTGTACAATGTGCAGACTTCTTCAGTGTCTTGTACTAATACTCGACTCGAGTATTAGTACAAGACACTGAAGAATTCTGCACATTGAAGACGAAATACGCGTATCTGTCAAGGATAAGCAAATAAGGTAATAGAATTAAATGGAAATTACTAATCCTTCTATCTCTCATTAGACTTTCAAACGTTCAAATTTTCTTAACAGCATTGCGGCACTGTATGAAATTCATTTGAAGCCACTAGAAGAAACATGGTTGCCAGTGACATTGCTAAAAGATCCCTCAAAAACCGTGCTGCTGTTTTGACAGAAATTTTCATTGTGCGTCTCTATCAACGTCACTGGCAAGAACGAGAAAGAGAAAGTTTGGGGCTCTGGGGCTTGACGTTTAATTGTCTTTCTCTATCTAGCACATATGAATGAACGGACGGTTTGTTTTCCCACTAATCTGTTTCCCTCTTGCTTGCGTTCATTCGATTTAAATGGTGCAGTAATGTGCGCCGATTAAACATCAGAAAGGTCTATAACCGTCTCCCTGTAAGGGTCTCGAATAGTACTTCGCACTCTCTTCCATTTCTGTCTTTCACTCGAGAACGTTCAACGTCTCACTCTGTCAGAGATACTATTCTCTAAAACTGGTAAAAGCTCACATAATCGAAATCGGCTCAATGCAAAACGCATGGCTCAATCACTCAAATGAAATCAAAATAGTCATTTACTATATTCTCATCATGTATGTATGTTACACTCACAACTTTTACTGTGTACGTACTACATAATATATATCTAAATGATATCAATCATCACACTAAATGACTATTATAAGTGAAATGTCATAACAAGATAGCTTATGTAACGTAATATCAACTTTAGACTAAACTTGGCGTTAATGTGCACCAACTTTTCTATGATCTGTTATATCTGAAACATGTGTTATTTTTAAAAACTAATCGATTCAAAAGATCGACTTAAAAGATCGATTCAAAAAGATCGATTCAAAATGATTGATTAAATCGGTGAATCGACTATTTTCAAAAAATGAATCGATTCACTTAGATCGATTCTTGTATCAAGATCGCCCAATGCTAGTTCCAACACTCCGGAGGGTAGAAATAGCGGGACCTTTCAATTAGAATCGATTCCTTGCGATGAAGGCAAGAATGAAAACTGTATCAAAACTGAATACTTCATCATTTCTCAATAGTCATGAAGTAATACGACATGCACTAAACTAAGGACACGGGATATACTGCAATTGATCAAATTACTGGTCGCAGTAGTTTTATGCCCCGAACAGAGGAAAAAAAAGCAAGTTGCTCAAATTCGTAGGTGGTACAAGCCTCTTAGATGAAAGTAGCAGTATCTCCAATAATCGAGAATTGTCCTGGCCACGTTCTTGCAACTACTGGGAATGGAAAGTATACTTAGTTGGACACTTACTTTAGAGAGATGCAGAGAACTCTACGACCGCTCATAAGTGTCACATGAGTTTGGAGGTTTCTTAGTGGGGAGGGTAAGGCCATATGTTCGGTAAACGTTGCTGGCAGAATTACGATAGCATTGCATTGGTTATGTTACACAGCTAAAAAAAAGTAGTGTAAATTTCCGTTACTATGATGCACATAAATGGAGCGTCATATATCATAGAAGTTTAGATTATAGATCGTGTAAATTTATGAGACATGTCATGCAATATTCCATGTATTGTATGCAACTGTCCACTTTTGTTTGCAACATTTCTTGCAAGCTGCTAGTTTACGTGAAAAGTAAGTTTACATGTATGAATGTTTACATGCATGAATGTTTACATCGCCAGTAACATTCAGAATTTATTAGTGTGTATATTTATGTGTCAAAGTATGTGTGTAGAGTAAATGTGTATGTATATATGTGTGAATGGCTGTGTGAGTGTCTTAATAAATAAAAATGGATAGCCTTCACCAATTTTGTGATGTTGAAAGCTGCTTCTGGCTCTATTTGCATTCCTTTATGGTAAATTCACGGGATTCCATTCGGTTAGGTTTCTAGCTAGATTAAAAATTTTTCAGATTTAGCAGACCTTTCTTCGTCATTGGCGATTCTTGAAAACTCTCTGTGTAAAATCGTACTAAACCCCAACCGAAACTACCCGAAACACGAAAAAACGGAACAAAATCAATATATTTGACGAGAGAAAAAAAAAATCTCGTCCGTCTTCGAACACCGCACACTTCGATCGCTGAATCTATAACTGGTCATAGACAAAAATTATGTGTGGTACCAAGCAGCACGTAATGCAGAGTTTATCGCTG
The DNA here is from genome assembly GCF_037179485.1 of Ochlerotatus camptorhynchus. Classification (NCBI taxonomy): domain Eukaryota; kingdom Metazoa; phylum Arthropoda; class Insecta; order Diptera; family Culicidae; genus Ochlerotatus; species Ochlerotatus camptorhynchus. Next base: position 119,528 of record NW_027040879.1, read on the forward strand.
CCAAAGTAAAATACAGTGAGCACCATTTCGTTGGAATCATTCCTAAAATGCCGATGATGTTGTGAATGAACGACAGATGGCTTGGCACTCCACAGACTGATACTGTACTAAATCTCCAAAGGACTGACTTGTATCATCCTAATCATCGCTCTGCTAAAGTTTGATGAACGATTCTGATGGTCCTGTCCGACCCGAGAGAAGCAACAAGGAAGCGAAAGGCTAACCAAGTTCTAGCTTAAATTTGATTTAATCGATCAACTGTACCACCGTACAAGGTTGTGCTTTTCGTACAGTGAGGGTACACGCACCCTAGGATGAAAATCGATTTTAACCAAAGATATTCACAACACCTAGCTATAGGGACAACAAAAAATCCACTAGAGCATGATTCCAAGCCAAGCTTCCATCCACACCCACACCGTTACGCCTACCTCGTGCGAATAATTGCGCCTTCAAGAGAACCATTTTCCACTCAGTGGTCGTTTTCATTATTTTCTAATTAGAACGAGAAATAAAATGTCCCACAATGGCCCCGGAAGAAATTGGCCAAACCTACCTGGTCCGCCACAATGGCCGTGCTTCCGGCAATGAAAACGTTATCGTTATCATCATTATCATCACGTTCGGCACATAAAACCGTCAAGAGAATGGAGCACCATTTTCAGATGCGGGCGCCAACGAACCTCGTTCCAGCAACGGAATAAAAAAAATCCGTCACATGCGGAATTGGAACCTTGCAAGCCAGATGACGGTGAGATTTGTCGTGGCAATCGTTCTGTGGCTGAGGCAGAATTATCCGAGAAAATCCTGTGCAGGCTTGTCAAAAGAGATGCATCTCCATCTGATTGAGAATGGCTTTAAAAATCATCCAACCAAAAACTGGCTTTGCAGGTGTTGCTGCTGCTGATGTCTTCCCATCATGGATCAGTCTTCCTCGTCACGTACTGTGACTATAACCCCACGTTCATCGCAGATCCAACTCTGCGAGTCCGATGTCTCTACAAAGGCGGATTACACACCAGAAGTCCATTATGTGGCGATGACGAGTGTTTGAACGTTATTGTGAACCTTTTCCGAGGTGCGAAATGAATTTACAGGTGTGGTTGACGGTTGTTGGTGTTCACCAAATCATCATATTTAACATTTGCATTCATAGACTTTATGTTTGACTTCAAAAATCGATCAACATCAAACGGCTTGAAGCGCAAATTTTCCAACATAATCATTACGCCATCACACGGTAACCGGTAAGTTCAAGTGCTTCGAGAAAGGTTTCCCTATTTTTACGTACGGAACGAATGGAAGAACGTGATCAAACGGTGTCGATTTCGAGGTGAAATAGCTTTACGTGTGCCCTCGACCAGCTTCCTACGCTGAAAAATTATCATTCCACTCGAGAATGGCATCAGCTTCCTCGCCGAGGGAAGGGTAGTGTAATCCTGGAATGTGGTTGCCTGCAACTTTGTCGTCATGTACTGAGTATGACTTCTAGCGCCGTGGAATGCCCAATGCGGTCAGGGCCAATATGAAGTGGTGATGTAAAAAGTGCAAAAGGAGCAACGTCTGTAGTCCGCTCGTTTGACGTTCCCCGATCCCGACAGTGCGCCACGGGAGAGGGAAGCCAACGAATGAGCTGCAACGTGGACGATAGAGTTAACCGAGAAATTCCTGCGGACAGCGAAGGAATGCTGGAGTCAATTTATACCGCAAACGTGTGGGTGCTTTATCAGTTGAGGCTGTGTGGAAGCAATTTCAAGTAAGTAGAACCCAGTTAGTGGCGTCATGCGGGCAGCTGGAAATGTTTGCCACCGACATTAGCAATGTGCTACTGGCTCGAAAGACATGTATTTCAGTTTTAATGAATGCATCATCAACCACAATCTGAACCTTATCCAATACCAATCTTATCTGAACCACAATCTTTATAGTCAGCTTGTAAGGGTCTGTTTGCAAATAACGTAACGCAAGAAGGGGAGGGGAAGCATAGAAATGCGTTATAATTTGTTACACATTGCTGAGAGGAGCGGCGGATGGTGGTTCTTTGATTTCCATATGCAATTTTAGTAGGGGAAGACGGGGCTAAAACGCCCGGTTGGTAAAACATATCACAGCCAATTAAGATGCTTCAATTATACTGTGTTAACATAGTTCATTCTTTTGTTTTTACTGAGACACGGTTTTCGGTCAAAAAGCGCGCCTTTGCATTAGAAAAGGCAGCTAATGTATTTTATAAGCATTACGACGGATCGCTTCGAAAATCGTTATTTTTGGCAATAGTTCAATAGAAGAAACGGCTCTAATGTTGGCCTATGGATCTAATGGATTAGGCCCATCGCTAAAAATCTGCTATTTATCAATTTTATCTAGATGAACGCGTCATTGGTACGGTGGATGGATATTTTTGGTCGCTATTGAAAATTTAGTCGATTTTTGGGCCCAAATCAGGGACACTTAGGCCGACATAGCATCCATTTCTCCTACATAATTTTTTGAAAAACTTTTTTTCATATGTTAAATTTTAACTCGGTTTTCTCAACAATTGTGATTGCTTTAAAAAATCTGCCATTAGGTTTGAACACTAAAAAATGGGCGAAAGATCGATTCTTTTGGTTAGATTAATCGATTTCGCTCTCAAACACGACAAAAATCAACTTGATCGATCCTTTTCATTCGATTTTGCTTCGATAAAAAAAAAATCGGTGCATTTGCAATTATATATGGGTAATTCCAACTCAAGTGGGTACAGGGATGTCAGGCACTTCAGAGCAAAATCAAAAGAGGCGTTTGTTCAGAATACCAAAATAAGCGTTTTGGCGAAGACAACAAATCAAGAAGACTGGCAACTTTGCCAGAATCCAAGCGACAGATACAGTAGCGCTGCGTTTGAGTGAAGGTGGAAGCAACGCATAGAAAAATGAGCAAATACACAAACCTGAGGATGTAATCTTTGCTATCAAATTCGTTTGAAGCATTTACCTTTGAGCGACAGATGAAGCGATTGTACCTGTCTCATAGCTTTCGTATGAGAAAATGGAAGAGTTGCCAGTCTTCTTGATTTGTTGTCTTCGGTTTTGGCCGAGTTTGGCTCAAATTGGTGACATCGACCACAACTTTTTTTTAATTCTGTACCTACTTGAGCTGGAATAACCCATATAGATTTTTTTTTTGTCTTCACCATTGCACATCACATGCTCGAAACTATATATCAAGAATAATAACAAGTGTTCCGTCAGAGAGGATATTCTCTAAAACTGGTGAAACCACACATAATCGACATCGGCTCAATGCAAAACGCATGTGTCAATTAGCTTTCTTGGGATTCCTCTCGAATGAGTTGTGGGATATCTGAATAAAGTACTTTCCGTGCTTAGAAAGTTTGTTTACAAATGCTTTTGTGCCGTTATCAAACGTTACGCCTGAAATATTTGTATCGTAAATCAAATTTCAAACCACCTTCACCCACTCCCCATCAATAAACCTGAAAATCTACACTAACCTCAAGACGCCCACAAGTACTCGGTTCAATTCCTTAAACTTTGGATTTTACATTGGATTTAAGACATTATTATGTAACACAAATGATAATTTAGCATTGCAAAGTTTATTCGATTGAGCCTGTACAAATAAATTAATTTAGAAAAAAAGGAAATTTTTCCATGCTGTCATTAGTTGTGAGATAAAAACTGACAACTTATTTATCAATTGATTTGATCCGATGCGTCATATACTGATTTTACCAAAATTACAAAGAATTGTTTGCACAGCTATCAGAACATGAAGAAATTATCTGAAATGCAGTGCGCCTTACAATCTAGACAAATATGAGAAAAATTTAGTGAAGACTCTCCTGAAATCAAATCAAATTGACGTCAAGGAGAAACTAATGACGTTTGAGCTCATAGCCTGCTGAATACTTTTTTTAAAACATTCCACCAGGTTTCATTGAGAATTCCAATATGCCGGAATGCATAATCTGACAGATTGGAAAAATTTGGGGAAAATGAAACACTCCATTTCATTTTTGACAAAATTTCAAATTAAGGACATAATCAAATTTACCATGTGAAAATCGGCTGAGGATCTCCTATACAGCTGATAGTATTTTCCGATCGTAGTACACTTCTAGACATACTGCCCACAAAGCAAAAAAATAATTTTAATATCATATCCAAGTGGATGCACTTCAATCATAGAGGTAATTCTAAGACCAGAAGGTCCCAAATAAACGTGCTCAACTTTTTGGCTCAGCTCTGGTACCACCGACGAACCGACATATCACAGGAGCATTTCGTTTTTCAAACGAACGATTCGAACTTTCAAACGGGCGATCAGATCTGTCAAACGAGGTGAGACGCAAACCAAGCCAATATAAATTATACGTGGGTTGGTGTCCTTGCTCATGGTATGACGCGATCGGATGAGTAGATGTCGGTAGTGTTTAACGTGTTTTAAATATGGCGTCTGTTGCGGATCTTGATACTCACTTGATCATGTAATTAGAATTCTTTGCATTTGAAATTAAACACAGTTTAACATTTGAATTAGCTTGTAAATCCGTTGAGCCCACTGTACTCTATTACAACAAAACTGTTATACTTACCTTACCTTTGTATTTGCCTTACCGTATACGAACGCTGAAATGAAATACGAAACACGCACACGAATACTTACCTAACATGACATATACGGAGAGAGAATAAATGAAAATCAGAATTGAAAAGTACATCAAGCAAACCACACGCATTTTTTCATCGACTGCCCGAAAAGTGTCTATTACACCCAGACCACCGATTTGTCTCCTGCTCCGTTCGCTGGTATAGTCGTTGGCCACCAAACTCGGCAAGATCCACCACAGCGTCTTAGGCACGAATTTGAAAGTAGCTTGCATGAGCAGTCACAACGGTTCGTTGGTGCTGGTACTCTCTTCGGTCCCACACGTTTCTTCTGGTCAACTCAAAATTGACTTGACTGTACTCATCTCAGCGGCAAGTAGGGCTACTCAAAATTGAGTAGCCTTATGTTGACTCACTTTTCAGTAAACGACGTTCTCACGTAAGGGGCTGTTCATTAACTACGTGTAGGGTTGCTTCCTTGCCTCTCACTTGCTATAACAAATGTTTTTCGGAATTATGAAATCATTAGATTTTATAATAATAAGTAAAACTTGTAAGTTATAAGAAAAGTTTGTAAACTATGTCTTTTAAATATAAAACCTGTCATAATTGCTTTCATTTCGTCACAATCAGCGATTTTACGATTCGTGAGCGCTCACTCTGAGTGAACGCTCACGAGTCATAAATTTGCTGATTGTGACGCACTGGAAGCTAAATTGACAGGTTTGATGTCTAAAATACATACTTTCCAAACTCTTCTTGTATCTGACAAGTATAAAATATCATTATAGCATCCAATGATGCCATAACTTCGAAAACCATTTTTTATAGCGAAGTGAGTGGAATTAACCCTGCTTCCAGGTTCTCGCCCTTTTTTAACTTAAACAATGCCCAGTAACGGTCACTGAGAACAACTGCCTAATTATTATGTAAATGTATTTGCTTGTAACATAGATACAATCAACATTGTCTTGTTGTTTGCTGCTATCACTCACCAATCACTGTCGATTAGCTGTTTTGTTGTTTGTCTTTGACAAATGGCAAACATTTCCTGATCGTTAAACATATCCAGCCCGTTTGAGCATTCTCAGATGTCTCACTTGTCAATTTGTTAACTGGCATTTCAGTTTGGATATTTGGATTGCATTTTTCTACTTCGATCGTTTCTCGATTAGCGGCACGTTGACACTTAGGTTCAATCGCATAGAAGCATTTCAGATTCTGTCGATTCCGACAAACAAAAACTTAATACTTCTCGCATTATTCGATGAATTCCGGAACGATGAACATAGCCATAAAAAGATATTTTCCTAAAGCATGTAGTCCAAAGCCAATCCAATAAGGTTTTACAGAAATTTTGCACTATTTCCTGAAAAAAATCCATTTTATTAACCGCTGACCCGTGCTGCAGAGATAAAAACTTCACTTATGAATGCAACCGCTTTTTACATCCCGCCATATAACCTGAAGCCAAATAAAATCAAGTTCTCTGTAAAATACTGCATGAACCTATAGGATATTACTGCTTTCGCCAGTGGCAGTGAACACAGAAAACTATATTTGCACTTTTGATACGAGCCCTTTGAAAAAAAAAAAAAAACCTGAACTGCCAATGCAATAAATAAAACGCTTCCCACCCCCAGATGACCCACCTCCCGTCAAATTCCGTTTCATCTCGTCACTGCTCTGCTGATTGCCAGCCCAGTAGCCAGTAGTCACCAAACTGCACGGTCGTTGAATCTGACTCATATTTGAGATACGTTCTCTCAAATTCGCAAATACGTAAATCACTTATAGACTGAGTAAAATTTTCCTGATTGCCTGCGAAACCTTTTCGAATATGAGGAAAATCGAAACAGATTTCACTCCTAGACTGAGTAAAATTTTCGCCGAATTTCTGCCCCAACTGGCTTATTTGGATTAGTGAAATGTTAAAATGTTTAGTGGTGTACGTATTTCATCGCAATGTTTATCTTTTTTTTCTGTTCCGTGCTGTCTTTGACGTCACGTCTACTGTTCGCAGTATGGAATGTTGTGCTTACGTGACGTCGTCATTTGCTTGCTCAGTCATGTTTACAACATTTCTGCTTCTAACACTAGCAAATTGCTTGTTGTTGCAGACCTTGTATTGACATCGGATTTGAAAAAAAATTTATGCTGTTTTGAATGTAAAAAACCACTCCTATTTGAGTCAATCTCAGCGGTCGTGTCTGCAACGCAAACGCAGTTAGGAAGCCTTTGTTGCAGCCGCCTGCAGCACGTTTGCTGATGCAATTGCCATGCCATGAAGGAAAATTAAATTGATGCGAGCGAGATTCACCTTTTTTTGCGTTGTTCCGGGCGATTGTGCTGAATGGTGTGCTTGTGCGTGGGCTGTCAAAGTTCACACATTGATTCACATCAGAAAGGGTGTAGAAAAGATCAGGGGAGTGGAGAAGGGCAGTGAGATGTACACACTGTGCCTCCCCCAGTGGCAATGGTGTTGAAATAAATTGGTATATGAATACATACATGTGGGGTGGTTCAAATTATAGATTTGCTCTGCAATACTCAATCGACTCTAAATCAGGTCCTGATAATTCTCTCAATTTATTTGTCATCTCATGCTGTAGTGACTTCTTACAGTTTGTATGGAAATTACTCTGGATAAAGTTAAGACATTCTTATCTCTAGAAACATATTTTCGGATTTAGGCTATATGTGTGATTTGGATATCCCAATTAACCGGCCGCTTCTGCTGGTAATCACATGTAGGAGGCCACTCACCTGTAATGTACCTATGAGGGTGTCGCTAAGTCGGTGGCCTCTCGTTAAGTAAGTACTTCATCAACATTTCCTTCCCTATCCCTAGTTATGGTAAAGATGGGCGTGGCCGGGAATAGCGACAGTCATGCTTCTGTTACTCTTGTTTAGATTGGAACCAATGTTCACTCTGCAGCATTATTCCTGAAAGTAGTCTAACTGAGAATTTCAGAAGAGACGTGAGTGTCGCTAGAATAGAGCTTATAAACTATAGAGAAAGAATAGCGCTGCCGTCGCTGTTAAACCATCTTTTCCTTACATTCAATAGGGACACAACTGTCAAAGTGAGAAAAAACTATGCAGTTTGACAGTTCTGTATCCGGTATTATTCAACATCGGAACAAAGAGGACACCGGCGCTATTCTTCCTCTATAGTATATTAGCTCTACTGTCGCTAGTATCCAATCTAACAACGCTAACGCGTAATCTTGTTCTGATAGCAGAATAATCAATGAATATGTCATTAAATTGATTAATTCAAACAACATACCAATAACTCGACGAGGTATAACAGCAAAATGTGATACGATCCTAATAAACAAATACCATAAACGAACTGTATCCAGGATGGGTAAACTATCCTACGAATGGTTTGGATCATACTCTGAACATGTCGCTAAGCTTTCTTTTGTGGTTAACTTTATTAGGGTAATCCTTATTGATTTCTGCTATTCTTTAGACATGGCAATCATTGACTTTGCAATTAATCAGTTACGGTCGCATAGATTTTTTGATATTATTTTAAATATTTTACCTCTAATGTCAATCATACTAATAGCAATTTGTGAGACATGAATTCCTGTCAAAAACGTTTGGAATTTTCTTCGGGAAAGTATGAAATCATCTAATAGGATTCTCTGAAATGCTCATCATCGGGTTAGGGACCTCTGGAAAAGTTTCCTAATTCATGCAAACCAAAAATCCATTACATTTAATTTTAGTTGATTTTCCTGTCATCCTCCGCAGCCAATCCCGCAGCGAATGATATAAGTTGACCTTGCAGACTATGTAATGGTTTTTTGTTTTGCCTTTTTTATGTCCAGTTCTGTCTATCTCTGGGCAAATAAACGTAATAGTTTCATAAGACTCGACTTATAAACGACACATATGAATTTAATACACTTGACTTATAAAAAATGATGTTTGTCTAGCTGTTAAACTGGTTATTGCAGAACCTCACAGTCGAACACTCCAACACAATATGTGTCAACTATTATTTTTCATCAGGACAACCAATCATACCGATTGCATTTGGCTAAAATTCACAAGTGGTTCTTATGGAATTATTACGTTTTATCCTCAGTGTACGCTTTCGACTAAACTCATAAAATAAATAACATAACCAGTGGAATATATCCATGTGAATTTTACATAACTTTCATGTGATCCTATAATTGGAAATTGCACCACTAAATCACATGAACGTTATATGTGTCCAATGAAATCTATATGATTTCTCATATAGAATTTCCAATCTTCTTCTTCTTCCTCGCATTTCAAGCTTATTGCGTATGGCATATTAGCTTATTGCGTGCTCTCAACTTAGTGTTCTAGATGCACTTCCACAGTTATTAATTGAGAGCTTTCGATGCCTGTACCATTTTTGCATTGGTATAATTGTGTGGCAAGTCCAATCATACTTCTATGCCCAAGGAAGTCGAGAAATTTTCCAACCCGAAAAATTCCTAGACCGGACCGGGAATTGAACCCAGCCACCTCCAGCATGGTCTTGCTTTGTAGCTGCGCCTTTACCGACTTAGCTAAGGGAGGCCCCATAGAATTTCTTATGCTATGTGATATACAGGTAAAAATCATTGTCTTTGTTTTTGGAAGAATACTATGTGCGTTCCTAATAGAAACTAAGTGAAAACTTTTTTCAGTGTAGACCACCAAGCTTTTTATTTATAACATTGTCGAGAACATTGTAGAATGAACACACTTGATTCGATTCTCTCCAATTCTCCTTCAGCAGTAAAAGCATGTGAAATCAAATCATCGTACTGGGAGCGCTTCTTATTCGCTTTTAGCCTATTCATATTCGGAAACATCAGTTTTCCCTCGGCTGTCGACAAAAGCAGGCCACTCTCGATGTGTGCCACGCGATCGTCTGTTATCATTGTTCTTCATCAGCAGTTCTTTCGGTCGATGCGTCGTCGACTTTGGAAAGCAAACGCTTAGTGACGAGTGTGTGAGTGCTGACCACGTTTTGCGTCCATTACTGCAATGGAAGCGCTCTGACCCTCGTTGGCGTAACTGCCATACAATGAAACCACTGGAAGCGGCTCTAGTTCTAATGGAGGAGGCTTTGTGGATAGCGGAAGATAAAGTGTTTATTGTGCTGTACCTTTTGACTATAGTTTTAAGATGTATTGTATAGTGACCAAAAATCTACGGCTCTGTAAAGTTAATTCGTTTGAGCCTTATAAAATAAATCAATAAACAACAATATTCCAAGCACTGGAGAAACCCAGTCCCAGTCAGTAACCTTTTTTTTCTAATTGATTAATTTAACTCACTAGTACACTCCACATTTTTCTTTCTCCGTTTTCTTGCATTGAACTGTAGCTCGGTATGTCGTATCCTCCGTTCATGCGGTCTCCACTAACATCCTCCGATGATGAATACCACATAATTGTAAGTTAATCTTACATCTCCCGGTTGGGTGTAGCAAATTTGTCACAAACGGGAGAAGGTAACTGCTATACGTAGAAAAGAATTTTGAATTTTAACCATCGCGTAAAGTCTTCCCTTGTTTAATATTATGCTTTATTGAGCATGATGACCATGAACATGATTGACTGCCCGAGGTTGAAACTCTGTTATTGCCATATCAGGTCTCAGCAGAGAACAGTTAGACATTGCTTGGAACTAGCATTCATCCATTATGTGTAACTGGTGACCTAAAATAAGGCAATACCAGCGTCGGCCAAGTCTGAATGCTGGGCAAGAAAAGAATGCGTTTTTTTTTTTTTTTCCTTTGGTTTGTTTTTTCCGTCGATCTTGTTTTCCGTGCTGAGCACCAATGCTACCGACGTGCCAGGAAGGCAGCTCCCACACCTGGACCCTACCTATCGACCCATCAACTCATGAACCGGGGACCAACGGCTTTACTTCCCATCCGAAGGAAGGCGTGATCAGAGATGTTATGCCTCAGAACATCCCGGCGACGCCGACTGGGATTGAACCCAGGCCTGCTGGGGTGAGAGGTAATCACGCTTACCATTACACCACCGGCGCCGTTGAAAAGAATGCGTTGTTGACGTAATACTCGCTTTAATGAAATCCGAGAACACCTCTATACTTCGACGAGAAATCACTGGGATGTTGGATATGGGGTTGGGATTGCAGCTGGAATAGTTTTGGTACAGGATATGCTAAATTAATGTCATATCGATTCCATAGCGCGAAGGAGCTTGGGTTTGAACCCACGGTTTGTTGCTCAGTTAGCAAAATTGGTCGTCACTAGACCACCGAGCTCCTTACATCACAAAACAATAACAATCAAGTTTCCGTTCAATTTGTCGCTACTAAGTTTTGATCCCTCCCCATGGACATGGAGGTTGACGGTACTGAAGCAAAGGGTTTTGTTTAATTTCTTTATAGTTGCAATGATGATGATTTCCTATAGTGACACATATCACCTTCTTAATGCTTCAGTATGCCTCAAACGATTAGTTTTTGGTTGTTAATAGAACTTCCTTGATGCAATCGGCTGCTTCATGCAGACTGAGCAATTCTGATTATAGTATAAGATTTGTTCTGTATACAGAGGAACTGGGAGGGCTTATTAGAAACTTCTCACCTATAAAATAATGATCTTCTAGTAAATTTTGCGCATAATTTTAATAATATTTTATTTTTTAAGCATATTATTTTTGTTACAGTCAATTAGCATTAGCATACGATACAAAAGGTTAAATATTACTCGCTCGTTTTTGCGTAAAATAATCAATATTTATTTTACTTGTAATTACCTTTGAAAGTTTTCTTCAAGTTTTTTTTTGTGATCTGAAAATTTTCCAGTTTGGTTAGAAGTTTCGAAGCTAACGCATGTCCACAGGCCTAAAAGAAAGATAGGCAGAAAAAGTGAAGAATGGTTGCATGCAGGGTTGCTTCCACTCACTTGCTATAGATGAGTGATTTTCAGAGTTTTAAATTCGTTAGATGTTGTAATGGAGATTTGTGTTAATGGATGCGGGAGGGGATTGAAGGGCGGGTGTTTGACGCATAGAGCCTATCAATTTCGCTTTCAGAGTGTCGCAGTCAGCGGTTTTATGATTCGTGACCGCTCGCGATTCGTAGAATCGTTGATTGTGACTGCAAGTGGATTTGGCGGGTTTTGTGTGTGGGACGCTTGCTTTTTGGCCTCTTCTTGTGTCTAACATGTGCAGAGTATCATTATAGCGTCTAATGGTTTTGAGATTCCTGGTTGCGTGAAATACATTTGTGAGAATATCTTTTTGAGATTTAGTAGTCACGTTTTGTTTGTAGTTTATATTTTATTTCTTTCATGTAATTCGTTATAGATAGTTCATCCATATATTCGTACCTTGACACGAAGCGCTGTGGATTATGAGATGCCCGATGACCCTCGAGGGATCGATTTTGCTTACTGAGCAGAAAATCATGGATTTAACCCCAAGCTCTTCCACAGCACAATAAGTCGCCACCATCATTTGTATATTTGATATTGAACATTAACCTCGGAAACTATTTGCATATCAAGCGAAAACGCAGTCCTGTATTGTCGCGAAGCGTTATAGTTCTGAGATGCTCGATGACCCTGGAGGGATCGTTTTTGCTTACTGAGCAGAAAATCATGGGTTTAATCCCAAGCTCTCCGTCATGACTCTTAAAATCCATGATCACTAAACAAAATGAATATGTTCTTTCGATAGCCGGTTATCGAGAGATTAAATAAACAACAAATAAACAATACATCCTTTTGGTTGCATCGCCAACTTGAGGTGAATCCTAACCGAATACCCTACCCAACCCTCCAACTCCGTAGCACTTATGAGGGTGTCGCTAAGTCGGTGGCCTCTCGTTAAGTAAGTACTACATCAACATTTCCTTCCCTATCCCTAGTTATGGTAAAGATGGGCGTGGCCGGGAATAGCGACAGTCATGCTTCTGTTACTCTTGTTTAGATTGGAACCAATGTTTACTCCCCAGCATTATTCCTGAAAGTAGTCTAACTGAGGATTTCAGAAGAGACGTGAGTGTCGCTAGTATCCAATCTACGAAGTATACCATAACAACGCTAACGCTAATGCTATTTGTCGTTACTAAGTTTTGATCCCGGCGATGACCTCACCGACAAAGACTGTTCTTTAGAGGAATTTGATAAGGATCTCCAAACAACATGTTTTTTTTAACTCAAATATTGCTTCTGTTACGCACTTGTTTTTAACCAAATTTCATTACGCTAAGTAGTGTAAGGGGCTTGGGTTCTAACCCACGATCTTCTGCTACTGTGCCTCTTACATCTCAACAAGCTACGACCGAGGATCGTTCATTATCGGTTACAAGAAGCTATTACAATGAAATGAAATCCCCGAAAGTATTAAACAATGTATTCCGAATCGGATCAGTCTAAATATACGTATCACTTTTCCGAATCGTTCCACCGATTGCTACTATTGATTTTCTAGAATAGAGGCCTGGATAGATCAACTCAGCAATGTAACGAGGCTTGTATTTTAACGCATGATCTTCTACGCCAGTGGTTCCCAACTTTCCCAGATCCGCGACCCCCTTTACGAAAAATTGAGAGTCCCGTGGCCCCCTGTAATGTACGATGGATGAATTGTGCTGAAGTGAGAAAAAAACATTAATTTGGTTTGCTATCTAATGGATTTATTTCATCTTATGTTACCAACAGGCAAAAACTAATTCAGTATGATTGTTGCGCTTGGATTTGAGATACTAGTTTAGGAATACGGGGCTGCGTTTGACACAACGTCGTCCTCAACGTTCAGTCTGTTCCTCGACTTTGTCTTGATCTGGAGGAGAGTTGAAAATCCGCTCTCACAAAGGTGTGTAGATGCAAATGGGATCAGGACCTTTAATGCCTGCAAGGAGACTTTGGGGTACGGCTCGTACATGGCGCACCAGAACTGGTTAAAATCCTTTTCATGGAACAAATCACGAGAAGAGGAATCATTTCTCAGATCTAAGTATTCGTCCTGTATCTCACCAGGAAGACTAGCCACATCCAATGAAGAAGAAAACGGGTTGTGGACTAAAGCAGCGTCTTCTTTTGTCAGCTCGGGGAAATACTTCTCAAATTGCTTATCCAGTGAATCAAGATGGGCAATTATTTCTAATTTAAGATCCGAATTCAGCTCGTCCGCTCCTTTGTCAGTCATACTGCACCGTCTATCGAACATGGCAACATTTCCAATATTAACCTTTAACTATTAACGGCGCCAGTTTTTGATTTTTGCCATGAATGCTTGAAGATGGTCTTGGAAGTGAACAAGATTGATTTGTTTGCTCTGTAGCTTCAAGTTCAGCGAATTTAGATGCTCGAAAATATCTGCTAGGTAAGAGAGGCGCTTCTGCCAGCTTTCCTCATTAAAATTAGCAAGGAAATCGTTTTTCCCTTGAGCTTTCAAGAACATTTGGATTTCGTTCTTCAATTCGAAAACACGGTTGAGTACATTGCCTTTTGACAACCAGAGCACGGAAGTGTAGAAAAGAAGAACCTCATGATCTGAGTTCATTTCTTTGCAGAGTTTTTTGAATAAACGGGTATTCAGAGCTCCAGATTTAATATAGTTAACAATTTTTATGACTGTATCCAGTACTTTCAACAACGGTTCCGGCAGAGTCTTGCTGGCAAGGGCATATCGATGAATCATGCAATGAATGGTAGTGGCGTGTGGAGCAAGCTCTTTAACTTTTTTTCTGAAACCCTAATTTGCTACCAAGCATTGGTGGAGCGCCATCGGTACAAACACAAACTCCACCGACTTTTTCCCACTGTACACGCTTAGTTCAGCTTACTCACCGGGTGAGTCGATCGTACTCAATTTCGTATGATGCATTAGGTTGTCAAAATCTGAGTAAACGAGAAATGTCAAACTGAGTAAAAGCCACTCAGTCCGGGACTTAGAAAAAATGCCAGCTGTGTCAGAGCGAACGCTCTAAGAAACGGCGAAATTATTGTATAACACCGACCGGAATGAATTAAGGTAAGTAGGAATTGCATGCGGAGACGGTTTTCAGCAATGAGCTGGATTACCGAGATGAAGCAATCGGTTAAGTTGTGTGAGTAAAACCCCTGTACGATACAAGCAATTAGTGACGTCACTACTTGCGTTTACGTTGATTTTTGGTTTACTAATACAACCATATGTCACGATCTGCTTCACCTCTCTCTGTACCTCATTGGGTTTTCAGTCGACTTCAGCTTCAGTTAAGTGAACCTGGAGCAGGTAATTTCTCGGGTAATTTCCATTTTTTATCAAAACAAATAAAAAAAAAAGAAACTTCCCGGCTGAAAATTACAGAGTGGTTTTGACTCACTCTGCGCGAGAACGTTGTTTACTCAAAAATGAGTAAAAGTGCATCTACTCACTTTTGAGTAGCCATACTTCCCGCTGAAATGAGCATGTTCGACTCAATTTTGAGTTGTTGCGAGTTACCGTGTAAGCTACACGCTTATTCTGGTCAACTCAAAATTGGGTCGAATGTACTCATCTCAGCGGCAAGTAGGGCTACTCAAAATTGAGTAGCCTTATGTTGACTCACTTTTGAGTAAACTACGTTCTCACGTAGACTGAGTAAAATCCACTCAGCGATATTTTCAGTTGCGAGGAGTGTTTTTGTTTTGATTTTTATTTAAGGAAATGGAAATTTTCTGCTCCGAATTCTTTCTACCGGAGCAGAATATGCTTCAACACCGTTTCCCTAAGCAATTCCTTCTTACCTGAAGACATTTCAGCCGGTTTTCAGTAGCTTTTCCTAGGAAGTTTCCTCCAACATGGTTGACATTTTTTCTAAGCCCAGGATTTTGCTGACTGAGTGGCTTTTACTCAGTTTGACATTTCTCGTTTACTCAGTTTTTGACAACTCGATACATCGGACGAAAGTGAGTACGATCGACTCACCCGGTGAGTAAGCTGAAGTTAGCGTGTACCCGATTCAAAAAATGTTTTGATTTTGGCCATGATATCATCACTTTTGGTAGTTTCTTTAAATCGCCAGAGTAAACGTACTTCACAAATACCAACAGTTGCGCACAGGGGTTGACATCCGTAGATTCGTCGAGTTGGATTCCAAATAGAGGGGATTGCTTGATTTCTTCCAAAATTTGCACTTTAACATTTTCGGACATATGGGTAATTCGTCTTTGCACGGTGTTGTTTGACAACGAGGCTGGCCGCATTTTACACTCACTTGCTTCCCCAAGAACCAAATTCACCATTTTCAGCATCCTGGGCTTGATGAGAGTTTCTCCGATTGTAAAGGGCGAACACGAAATTATTGCGACACCGAAAATGTCATGCCAATTTTCTTATAATGTTTAGAATCAAACCAAAATTTTAGGGTAGTTTTATACATATATTTACTTCAAAAAGCAAAAGAAAAACTAATCGATGGAGCCTTGAGTGTAAAATTGAACTCATTTTCGCTTGATGCCCTCCATCAAAGTCTTTACAGTGTCATCCGGTACCAGTTTCTCAGTTTTTTTTTCCATTTTCTTAACATGTCCTTCTCGTCTTTGACTGTCTTCTTGCTCTTCCGAAGTTACCGCTTCATTATTGCCCAGTACTGCTCCACCGGGCGCAGCTCCGGACAGTTTGGCGGATTCATGTCCTTTGGAACAAAATGGACAGAATTGGCCTCATACCACTCCAGGACACTTTTAGAATAGTGACATGATGCCAAATCTGGCCAAAATAGCGGAGCTTCGTCGTGCTGCTGCAAGAACGGCAAAAGGTGCTTCTCGAGGCACTCAGATTTGTAGATCTCGCCATTTACTGTGCCCTTTGTCACGAAAGGCTCACTCCTCAGTCCGCAACAGCAGATGGCCTGCCAAATGAGATATTTGGAGGCGAACTTCGACATTTTCTTCTTCTTAAATTTGTCGTCCACATCGAACTTGCTCTTCCCGGTGAAAAACTCCAACACCGGAATTTGCTTAAGGCGGGAAGTACAATTAGAAGGCCTAAAATGAGGCCTATTTTTGAGAGTGGATTGCGAGTAGGGAAATAAATGAATGTTAGCGATTCTATATGTATGTTATTAAGGATTGAATGAAGATTAATTATCAGTGAAATTTTTTTTTTAATTTTGCAATTTAGCCCAATTATTATAAATAATGTGAAGTCAATTTTTTAAAGCAGCACTTCGCGCCGTGCAGTCCCTACGTCCATGATCACGTCTGAAACAAAAAAAAAAACAGGACATTAAATTTGAAGGTACAGCGCACAACATGAATTAATTCGTATGTAAAAATAATGTTTTTTTCACAAAAAATTTGAAGTTAAAAAAAAAAAATTAAAAAACCCTATTTTTTTCGACTTTGTTTACAAAAAAAAAACATTTTATAACAAACAAATCTAAAAAATCTTTTTATTCATGTTGTGGAGAATTTAATTATGAACATAAAACAGAAAACCGGAAACGATTTGAATGAAAACTCTGACCTGTACATTGCACGGCGATTTTGAAAACACTACTTTTCAGTAGAAGCATTTAAAGTTCAACTTTGACATGTTCAGCCATTTGACATGCAGTCACTGAATTGCGTATTACTTTTTAAATAAGTTCCGGACGGCTTTATGCTTTTTTAAGGCTCATTCCCAGATACATATAGAGTAAATTAAGCCAACAAATTTTTTTTCGAAAAAAAATTCTAATTGTAATAAGGGGGGAAGCTTAAAATTGGCTTTTAAATACGTTTCGTCGTCTATCACACAGCAGCCATATTTTGTCAGCATCTTGTCGTAGAGCTTCCGTGTCCGAGTTTTAGCCGTCGATTGTTGCCGCTCATCGTGGTTTGGGAAGTTCTGTACCTTGTATGTATGTAGTCCAGCTCTCTTCTTTGCATTCTGGACGTAGCTCTGCGACATGCCGATCTTTTTAGCCAAATCACGGCTTGAGACGTTGGGATTTGCTTTAATCATCCGCTTCACCTTTTCCTCCGTCTTTTTGTTCTCCGGTCCCGGTTTTCTTCCAGCTCCTTTGCCGTGGTCCAACGTCAACCGCTCCTGGAATCGCTTAAACACTCTAGAGACGGTTGAATGGTGAATGTTCAACATTTTTCCCAACTGCCGGTGGGACAGGTCAGGAAATTCCAGGTGTTTGGAAAGAATTTGTTCTCTCAACTCGCGTTGGTTCACCTCCATTTTCGTTGAATCGAAAAACACGACTTCGAGTTTGACAGCATGTACACAATACACATCAATGAGAAAGTGTGCAAAATTTGGTTGATTTTTACCCAATGGTAAAAAAGTTATGCCCTGTTGAATGTGTCGCAATAATTTCGTGTCGCCCTTTATGTGGTTTTTTGTTTTTCGCAATTTCCAATGCTGCTTCATATGACGCCTGCACTACTGCGGTGTTCTGTTGTTGGATGCTGCCTGTAGCATCGAATCTTTGCCTTTTAAGGTCTGCTTTATGGCGTCGGAAAAATGCCACATCTTTTGTGCTATGCTCAGAATGTTTCGTGTCCAAATGCCGTTTCAATTTTGACGGCTTCATAGCTTCAACTCTCAACACAACGCAGCACAATACACATTGTGGCTTATCGACGCCATTAACGGTTAAAGCCGCCCTAATAAACAAATACCATAAACGAACGATAACCCAAAAAGTCGAACTTTTCCACAAATGGTTTGGATGATACTCCGAACACGTCGTTAAGCAAAATAACCGTAATATTTTTATTAGAGCGTGAATCCGTATTGTGTATATTTATCGGAATACTTTCGTTTCTTGCGGTGGTCTGCAATTAACAATTTAATCTTAGTTCTTTAATGTTACCATTTTCTATTTTGACACCGATTCAAATTGATAGTATTTGCAGGGATTCTCACTCGTGGCAATCCTCTGAGGAAAAACAAGATCCGAGCAGCAACAATTTTTGATCTGAGAATCACAAATCGTGCAATCGATTGATATGGAACTTGACCCGTGAATGGTACACTTTGTTATAAAGAAGCAACAAATCAAAGCAAGAGATTTTCATTGAGTATTGTGTTCATCGCTGCTTTTTGACACTTAATCGGCACACACTAATGCACCACCTCATTTTTTTTATAAAAAAGCCTATTGAGTTCTCCAAGCAGGATCTCACGAACACTAATCTAATAATATAATTTTACTCACACTAGCATATACTGTCATGTACACGGTAATAATCAAACTCCCATTTATGAGTAAAAGTTAACCCATTGTCAATAAAAGTGGCACTACTAATTAATGAGTATTTTATTATGCCAATCAAGTAGTAACTATTAGCTACTGTTAGCAGAAACTCATTGTTGTTAAAATAATTTAGTCATATATGAATAAAGCCACTTTTATTAAAAATGGGTTAACTTTTACTCATAAAAGGGTATTTGACTGTTACCGTGCAAGCGTAAGGTTTGTTTTCGTTTTGTTGTTTATTTTTACTTTAGAATGACAGTTCTTACAGCAAACAAAAAATTTCTCACAGCTAACAAAAAATTTCATCTCACTAACACGCAAATCGAACCAATACGAACCCGCCTGGAGAGGACTATGTAAGAAGGAAACAGAAAGAGGGAAAATAATGAATCCATTCATAGACTTGTCTGCCATCGGAAGTATTAGTGAGAAGTTTCACTAATACATGCGTTCTACTGGTTGAAAATAAAAAAAAAAAACAAACCGCTGTCAAGTCGAACACTTTGACAGTTGATTTCGTGGTTGAAAATAATAAACAAATCGTTTTTACACTGTTAGACCAGCACCGTTGTGTTTGTGAGATCTTGCCATAAGAAGTATATTCCCGTGTACTAACCATAGAAAGATGATTAACATGTTTGTTGGTGGTAGTGCTTCTCTTGCGGCAGAGAGTTTGCTGAGACCAACGTCAAATACTGCTTGAGTGAATGACGGAGTGTGACGTTATCCATTCGAACAGTGAACGACGAATCTTTTACACCTCTATCCATCCCATTGTGCTGGGACGCATGACACAGAAAACTGTGGGACTCTTTTTCCTTCTATTTGGGAACTGTGACCGGAGAGCAAGTGCTTCAAACACGGAAACAAAAAAGTAACCATTTGTAATTGAAATTCATACACTTTCAACTTAACTTTAGCTTATTGTACTGTTTTTACCATCTCAGGAAGGTTATTTCAAATAGGTATGTTACTGAAATAATGGAAAATGACACAATAAGAATATTTGATGTAGAATTTAGAGCAAAAAATTCAAGTCGGCCGCGGACCACCGGTTGGGAAACGCTGTTCTACGCAATAAGCAAAAACGGTTGCTGTATAGCCACCGTGCCCCTTACATTACCACAATCTACGACAGACTCAACAAAAAACTATTAAAATGAAGTGACGTCCCCGAAAGCAACCAACAATGTCTTCCAAACTGGATCACGCATGCACCCTTTCCGAAATTCATGGTTTTAACATTTGGTTATTAACTGCGCTTTATGCTCGCGGAACCCAACGATGGTGATTTATTGTCTTGTGGGACAGCTTGGGATGAAACCCATGATACTGTGCTCATAACGATCAAACGATACCTCAGGGGTCATCGAGCTTCTAAAAACCACAAGACTCCACGACAAAATATGAATCAGTTTTCGCATGGTATGTAATGAACAACAGAGATACGCGATAGTTCATATAGCTTCAGCGGTTGCTAATTTTAGTCACAATCCATTTGCTACCACTTAGTGTGCCAATTTGTATTTGCACTTTAGAGCGCTCTCGAGAGTGTGGGGCTCTATTTTGCATGTTGATAGAGAGATTTATAGTATTAAACTATCTATTGTACGATGGATTGAACAAAAATTCAACTAGATTTAACGTAAGCATTCTATAACAACAAGCAATGAAAAATACCCAGAAGAGCGGTCTATCACTGCCCACCAGCATGCACATCAGCATCACTCGCAGCAACATTAAATATGGGCATGCACCTAGGATGAAAACAGCAGCAAAAAAAAAAAACCTTTCCAACACACACAAAACTCAACGCATCCCAATTAACAATTTGGGTTTTATGCGGGTTCTGTAGACCATGATTTAGACTTTTAGACAAAACTTGGTGTTACTTGAGACCACCGCCATCAGCAACATAAATATGAACAGGCACCTTAGTATATGAGAGGAGTACACAGCAAAAAAAAAAAATTAGTATTACTTCCAATAAGATGAACTACAGTCATGTCAAAATTCTCATGTAATTTGTATGGCTACAAAAATTAACAAATGCAGTAAAAGCAGCGTAATGTCAGTTCATGCACTGCGTAAATGATAATGTTGTCCTTTTTGGCAAGTAATATTACACCATATTTTTGACACGATTGAAGTGCATCAAAGTGAACCGCCTGCAAAGTCGTTTTTTCGGCAGAAGGGACAATTTTGAGTTTCAATTCCTTTGATTCCACAAACCAAGCAGAGGGAAGCTTTGTAATTCCTACACTGTTCTAACGAATTATTTGTCGGTCGACAATAGAGACATTCATAGCTACGAGGAGGTCGATGTGCTTCAATAAGGGTTTCTAATGTTCTTGTAGGTTTAGAAGGACCTTCCTGTTTTTTTCCTTTGGTTTGTTTTTTTTTCCGTCGATCTTGTTTTCCGTGCTGAGCACCAATGCTACCGACGTACCAGGAAGGCAGCTTCCACACCTGGACCCTACCTATCGACCCATCAACTCATGAACCGGGGACCAACGGCTTTACTTCCCATCCGAAGGAAGGCGTGATCAGAGATGTTATGCCTCAGAACATCCCGGCGGCGCCGACTGGTTTGAACCCAGGCCTGCTGGGGTGAGAGGTAATCACGCTTACCACTACACCACCGGTGCCATTAAAAATAACAACATTAAATAATATTGTATGTAAATTATTAAGCAGGTTATTTCTTGTCATGTTAGTTATTCATCATAATTTTTAGCATTATTGTTAGTATCATTTGAGCAAAATTTATTCAATTGCTTAATATATCCTATACATTTCAGTGTTGCATTCACTTGCCATTGTGAGCTGAGGAGGTATAGAGCTGCATCTTATTATATGTAAAATACTTCTTCATTGCAGTAGCAACTATATTATCCATATCAATGTATTTTATTATGTAATATTTTAATGTTCTGATATATTTCATTTCTGCATTGCATATATTTTCATTACATAAATAAATACTGGGTTGGGAGGGAGCATCAGGGTATCATTCAAACTGAAACTGGACGATGGTATGATTGACAGCCGGAGTCTAAGAAGGAATAAACACTATAATTTTCTTTATCCTACCGATTCGATTGTGGAGGTGTGAATTCTACTCCAACAGTTTCAAGGCGATTGACGCGCCCTTCTTAACAAACCATCCAGTAGGAAGCTTAATAAGTATTGCGAATTGTGTTATTCGATTTGTTGGAGCGTATCGTTGGAAGGAGATTCTTAAATTCCCGTGGATTTCGCGTAAGTGTCTCTGCTTACGGGTCCGCCCTTCCGTTTTTGGCCCTTCATACAGCAATATTGTGAATTCAGATCGGTAGCTCAAATTGATCTTGCTATTAAGTGGAGCTGCATACAAGACAAGTCTTGAAGGGATGGTGGCTACCTTACATACATACATACATTTTCTCTCGGGAAAATATTTTTGATGATTCCTGGGGGACTGATTTAGACGAAGTAAGGTCTATATGTAAAAGCTTCAAAATATGAAAGCTGCAGGTGATGATGGAATTTTCTATATCCTCATCAAAAAACTCCCAGAGAGTACCTTGTCTTTCTTGGTAAAATTATTTAACAGATGTTTCCATTTGGCATACTTTCCTGATAAATGGAAAAATGCAAAAGTTGTCCCAATTATGAAGCCAGATAAAAATCCAGCTGAAGAGTCTATAGCTACCGTCCAATAATTTTGCTTTCTTCACTAAGTAAACTTTTTGAAAAGATAATTTTAAATAGAATGATGCTTCACATCAATACGAGCTCAATTTGTGCAGACGAGCAGTTTTGATTTCGCCATGGGCATTCAACTACTCATCAACTCTTAAGAGTTACCAATTTAATTCGTTCAATCAAATCTGAAGGTCACTCAACTGGAGTTGCTCTTCTAGGCATAGAAAAAGCATTCGACAGTGTTTGGCATGAGGGTTTGATTGCTCAATTGAAAAAGTTTAATTTTCCACTGTATATTATGAAATTATTTTAAAATTATATAACTGACAGAACTCTGCAGGTAAATTATCAAAATTCCAAATCTCTTAGAAATATCTAGGATTAGTACTTGACCAAAAATTAAGTTTTAAAGATCACATTGAGGGCATTCAAGCCAAATGTTACAAATATATAAAATGTTTGTTTCCTCTTACAAACAGGAAATCCAAACTTTGCCTGACGAATAAACTTCTAATATTTAAACAAGTTTTTAGACCGGCCATGTTTTACGCTGTGCCAGTATGGTCTTGTTGTTGCACTACCAGGAAAAAAAGCTCTTCAAAGGATTCAAAACAAAGTTCTGAAGATGATTTTGATGTTGCCTCCCTGGTACAGTACTACTGACGAGCATAGAATTTCGAATGTTGAGACTTTAGAACAAATGTCCAACAAAATAATTAATAATTTCAGGCAAAAATCATTGCAATCCTCAATTGCAACGATTAATTCTCTTTATACTTAGATAAGATTTAGTTTTAGTTTTCAGTTTTAAGATATCAATTGTTATACTGACATGCAGGTTTAAAAAACCTGTTTAAAATACTGAATTACCAAGACAGGAACAATGTAGAAACACTTAGATATACATCATAACAATTAAGATTGGTAAGTTACTGTAGTAACTGGAGCACCTAGGTTTAAATGAAATGTAATTTATTTTGAATTTAAACAGATAAAGATTTGAAAAAAAATCAAAAAACAAGAGAACGATAGAGGTACAATGAAATTTATTGTAACCATACAATAGAATTTATTGTACCTAAAATAAATTTTACTGTCAACAACGATAAAATAACCATACAATTTATTGTTTCCACAATATGATATATGGTAAATGGGGCAATCTACGATAGAACAAAGGGGTTGTTATGAATATTAACCATACAAAAAATCACTTTTTCTCGAACAAACTTGAGCCATTTTCCATCCATTTTATTGTTTTTCTATTGTTGGAAATTCATACTATATGGAACGTATTGTTGATCTATTGTAATAACAATAGTTTGAATTTACTTGTATGGTATACATACAACAAGATCGATTGTTGGCAATAGATTTCGTTGTGATTCAGTTCAAGTTGAATGTTCGCGTGTTTTGCTATTTTCTATACAACCATGAAAACCAATGGTTTTAAACCATGAAAAACAAATACAATCAATGTTTTTCAATACAAAATCTCAATTTTTTGAAAAAAAAAGTCATTTTTGAACCAAATCTAATTTCTGGACCACACTAACATGGAAATAGCCACCTTAACGACAAAAAATATGGGTCTAATATTTTGCGATAAGGAACAAAACTACCAATTTTTACGAAATTCTGATAACCACATATATATACCATGTACACTTTTTTCCGTTGCTGGGACATCCATGCCTTGGATGGGCGGAACGCTTCCGCCTGTTCTGGGTGTGGCCCTGTCTCATTCAACAGCATCACCGAGCACCATACCGGAGCCTATCAGCAACCTACGTATTCCGAAAGCAATCTCCTTTTACTCAGCCGTTGGGACATCCCTGCCCGGGGTGGGCGGAACGCCTCCGCCTGCCCCCGGTGGGGCTCTGTCTCATTCGGTCATCGGCCCAAGTCCATCGGCGTCTTCCACTGCCACGTCATCAACGCCAAGATCGCCTCGGCCCAACGGAACTCCCCCGCCTGGCTTTTGTGGGCCTCCGTCCGATGATGACCTATCCAACCACACAGCCGAGAACCACCTGAACCTCCTTTCGCCCGTTGGAACATCCCTGCCTCTGGTGGGAGGAATTCCTCCTCCTGCCTCTGGTGGGGCTCCGTCTCATTCGGATTGGAACATTAATGGGTTTCTCCAGCACGATATTGGCCAGCCCGTTAACCCGAGTGGCAGTCAAAACCGTGACAACGCCGAGTCTACCATCCTGTACCCCACGCCTGCACTGCCCAAGCCGGTGAACCTTGTTCTCCAGTGGAATATAAACGGATTCCATGGCCGCCTAGGGGAATTGGAGCTTCTCTGCCAAAGCGATGCCCCCTGGATAATCGCTCTACAAGAGGTCAACAAAGTCACAACCGACCAACTCAATCGCTCGCTGGGAGGGAGATACGATTGGACTTACAAGCGTTGCACCAATTTCAGGCACTCCGTGGCCATCGGGGTGCTTAGGAGCATTCCACACGATGTTCTTGACCTCGAAACTAACCTGCCAATCGTCGGCGTCCGCCTTAAGAACGCCTCTAACTTAGCTATCGGCTGTGCGGACGGATAGCCAATCTGGATGGGGACTTAAGTGCAGTTATTTCCAAGTTTCCGGAACCGCGGCTCTTCGTCGGCGACATCAACGGGCACCATCCGGACTGGGGCAGCCCTCGCCCAGATCCCAGAGGCTCTATCCTGGCGAGCATTTTTGAGAGAGAGGACTTGGTGGTGCTGAACGATGGCGCTCCCACCTTCTTTAATGGACGGCACACCACCGCGATCGACATTGCCACTGCCAGCCGATCTATCGTAGACAAGGCACAGTGGAATATCTGTACCGACCTGCACGGTAGTGACCACTACCCAATCCGCATACAGCTTTTCGTAGGTGCGGTCCCCCCAACGACTCGGAGACCCAGGTGGCGCTTCGAGGAAGCCGACTGGGACGCTTTCAAGGAGAAATCCGACGCTCTCTTTCAGCAACGCGAACCGAACGATATCTCCAGCTTCACGGAAGTACTATACGACGCTGCAACACTATCCATCCCAAGGACTGGTAGCGTACCCGGGCGAAAAGCCCTACGTTGGTGGAACGAGGATACCAAATGTGCGGTAAAAGCACGACGCAAAGCCCTACGCCGGCTTAAGCGCCTAGCCTTAGACGATCCTGGTAGGGAGGAAGCGCTGAAGGTCTACCGAGAACGCCATCTCTCGTGCAGACAGGTGATCCGCGACGCGAAGCGATCCAGCTGGATGGACTTCCTGGATTCAATCGATGAATCCCAATCGTCGAGCGACTTGTGGAATCGCGTCAACGCTCTCAGTGGCAAGCGGCGATCCACTCCACCTACTATCCAAGCTCATGGCAACACGATCTCAGAACCGAAGGACATCGCTGACAATTTAGGGAACTATTTTGCCGGCCTGTCCGCTATCAGTGGATACGACAGCGATTTCGTCCAGCGCGTCAAACCTTCCACAAGCAGCATTCGCGACCTGCGAATTCCATCCGATGTCCCTTCCCTCCAGATCAACGATGCTCTTACCTTCCGGGAGCTTCAGTTCGCCCTCGGCAGCAGTACTGGTAAATCTGCCGGGCCGGACGAGATTGGATACCCGGTGTTAAAAAACCTCTCCCTCGACGGAAAAACGAGGCTACTCGCTCTCTTCAACGACCTATGGCTCACTGACTCGTACCCGGACCTCTGGAAACAAAGCCTGGTAGTGCCCATTCCAAAGATCAACGCGGCGAGTGGAGAAGCCTCCTCCTTTAGGCCGATTGCGCTCACTTGCTGCGCGGCAAAAGTGATGGAGAGAATGGTAAATCGTCGACTTAGGCAGTTCCTGGAGTCAAACAGTCTCCTTGACGAACGGCAGCATGCATTCCGACAAGGACACGGCTCCTCCATTTACTTTGCAGCCCTCGGAAATGTACTCAAGGAAGCCCAGGACAACGGTCACCATGCGGAGTTAGTATCCCTTGATATTTCAAAGGCGTTCAACAGGACTTGGACGCCCGGCTTCATCAGGCAGCTCATCGGCTGGGGCCTGAAAGGCCACATCACACATTTTGTACGGAATTTCCTCCTTGATCGTACCTTCCAGGTGACTGTCGGGAACACTCAATCGGATCCGTTCCCCGAGGAAACTGGAGTGCCCCAGGGATCCGTCATAGCGGTAACGCTATTCCTGGTGGCAATGAACGGGGTGTTCAGCCGACTGCCCAAGAACGTGCACGTAATCGTCTATGCCGATGACATACTCATCGTCGTAACGGGACGAACGACTATACGGACCAGGAATATAGCCCAAGCAGCTGTCTCCGCCGTCAGCAGGTGGGCGCTTTCTGTTGGTTTTCAGCTCTCCGCACCAAAGAGTGTACGGTGCCATATCTGCCACTCGGGTCATCTGATTCGGGGACCACCGATCACCATCCAGGACCATCCAATTCCGCTTAAGAAAACAGTCCGCGTTCTGGGGGTAGTTCTGGATCGGACTCTAAGTTTCGACCAACACTTCAGAACGGTGAAAGAAAACTGCCGTAGCCGCATCAACATCGTCAGGACAATCTCCCGTCCGCACCGCTCCAGTAACCGCGAGATCCGCCTTCGTGTCGCCCGGGCTGTTATCGACAGTCGACTTTTCTACGGCCTCGAAATTACCTGCTTAGCCACCGAGAAGCTGAACCGCATCCTCGCTCCGGTATACAATACCTACGTACGCATCGTATCCGGCCTCCTACCTTCCACGCCCGCAGACGCCGCTTGTGCAGAAACCGGAGTCCTCCCTTTCCGCTATCGATCTGCTGCAGCCTCTGCCACCAAAGCCGCTGCCCTCGCTGCTAAGACATCCGGGAACGAAAGGGTCTTTCTCCTCAACGAGGGGAACAGAGCCCTCCGCACTGCAGCCAACGTAGACCTCCCCCCGGTGGCCAGGGTCCACTGGCATGGAGAGAAAAGTTGGCGATCAAACGTTATCAAAATAGATAAGCGGATTAAGAGAGGATTCCAAGCCGGAGATAACTCTGTAGCGTTGAGGCGCTCTGTTGCAGAACTTCTTAGGTCGGTTTATCCGGGGCACGTTCATCGCTTTACGGACGGATCGCGATCACGGGCCGGAGTGGGACTCGGAGTGGCAGGACCAAACACCGCAACAAGTCAAAGTCTTCCGGAGGAGTGTTCCGTTTTTTCCGCAGAAGCCGCTGCTGTTCTTGACGCAGCCATCACTCCTGCAGATCAACCGATCCTTGTGCTAACGGACTCACACAGCGTCATCCAGGCGGTGGAAGCCGAAGCCCCGAGCCACCCCTGGATACAAGCCATTACACGTTTTGCCCCACCCTCAACCGTTTTTACGTGGATTCCCGGGCACTGCGGTGTTCCTGGAAACGAGGCAGCGGACAGGCTGGCGGGATCTGGTCCATCCGGACCCCGCTTCACCAGGAACGTACCACTCCTAGACGTCAGGCGTTGGATTGCGAATATCATCATGGAAGCCTGGCAGGAGGAATGGTTTCAGTCACGCACCACCCTCCTGAGAAAAATCAAAGAAACCGTACGACCTTGGCAAGACAGCCACAAGTACAAAGACCAGCGGATTATTTCAAGACTCCGGACCGGCCATGCGAGGATTTCCCACAATTTTGGTGGGACACCCTTCCACACGGTTTGTCCAATCTGCAGCATCCCTGCCTCGGTGGAACACGTGCTGTGTGTCTGCCCAGAGTTTCAGAGGCTACGCGAACAACACCGACTCCCAGAGAGCATCAGGGAGCTACTTGGCAACGACCCCTCGACGTTGACTGCGCTGATTGCATTCTTGAAGGACGCTCACCTATACAACCAAATCTAGCCCTCTCGTCGTGGGCTGCGCTGTCCGTGTTCTTTCACCTTCCTATTTTCCTGCCGTCGGGGTATCTCTGCCGGACTGGGGCACTGTCTCTTACGGTGGAGCTCTACCTTGTTCGCGCATCCATTCCTCACCACAGTCCCGATGTAACTCCCACTTTACATTAAGTTTTTTAAAATGTTGTCTGTCCCTTTTGGTTGGTAATCAGAGCCAGTTGTACGTTAGGTAATGATAGACTGAAACGCTTTCTTTCGAGGCAGGCCCTAAGCCTGACCCTCGATTATCAAATGTGATGAACTAGCCTACGGCTAAAAATCACAAAAATAAAGAAAAAAAAAAAAAAACCATATATATACCGTAATGGTCGGGTCAGATCAAATGAGTGACTCTATCTACGATGCAGACAAGATTTTGTTTTGCTGTGGTTAGCTGTGTGCATGCTGAGTAGATAAAATGAAGAATGATGACGTTTCTAAAGATTTCCTGCAAAAAGATGATGCAGGATGCAAGTAGATTCGAGAAAAGAATGAAGATTTTACGTAGATTTATTCGCTTGTGTGAGATTTTTCTAGCATCTAGCATTGCGATTAAGATGTGTGTTCAGATCAAAGATCATGATTGAGCCATCCGTGGAGGTACTTTTATGTGTATGCCTTCGTTACTGAGGTTTCTTAATGTCATCATTGCGATGATGTCATTCAATTTGCGTGGCAGTCGTCTTCTTCACTGTTACGAAGAAAGTCGTTGGTGAGATAGGAATTGGTCGAACCAGTTCGAAAAAAATCATTAATTTCACGGTAAAATATGACGTATGCTTGATGCGGGACATCACTTCATTTAAAAAGTTTCATGTCGTCGGGCATGAATAATAGTCGTTGATAATTTAATGTAATATAAAACGCAGTCCAACTGTTTTAACTTACTGAGCAGAAAATTGAATTTCGAAATCTATTTCATTATATCAAAACAACGATCACGTCACTTATCGAGGTGAATCTTGATTTAACATATTACACAAGGCAAATTGGAAAAAGTTTCAACAATATAAGTAACATTTTTCAATGTGGTTTCCCACAAAATCGTACGCAGTAAACGGGTGAAAACAATTTCAAAGCTTCAAATTAACTTCCTTGCCGAGCTACAACTACACTCGTAACACTTTGACATGCAACCAGTCATCCTATCATCGTAAATAAGATGAAAGTAAAAAACAGAAAATCTCCAACGCTCAAATCAAAACTCCCAAAGAAGTGCTCGAAAAAGCACCAAAGGGGGCGAAAGCCCTTCTTTCAAGGACCTATAAGTACAATTAAGGGCAAAAAGTTTTCATATTAATTTAACGTAATAACGCTCTCCAGTTTCGTTCGTTTGCCGCGGTCGCTCACCAGGGCCACTCATTCCATTTTTTCCGTTGCTGAACATCATACCACTTTCTCGCATTCTTCAAACGATATCCCGGAGTGCCGAAGTATAACTGTTGGGGAAAAACAAATAAAAAAAACACTGTTGTCAGAAACCTGTCGAAAATGTTTCCCCAGTCGGTGCACGGTTGTTGTGAGGTGCGAGCGAGGTGAGCAAGTGAAAAATTATCCATTTTCCACTTGAATAACTAACTCACTTGCAAGCTGCCTGGCGGAAGTGCTGGTGACGATGGTATGAATATACATTAGGGTGATTCATTTTGAGAAAAGTATGTGCAATCCGAAAGGCCACCCTCCAGTTTGATTCATAACCCCAAAATATTAGCCCGTATATTAACCATTCTTTGCACAGACTCATATTTTGGGGCTATGAATCAAACTGGAGGGTGAGCTATAAAATTGAAACACCCTAATAAACATATATAACGCACTTTATTTACAATTTAAGGCCCGGGAAATGGTAAAGCATTGCCAAATTTTCAAGGTGCTGGGTTTGGGGTCGAATGACGGCGGTTAGTGATGTAGTCCGGCGAAGACAAGTAGGTAAATTATCGTCTCATCTTTTGGGAATCAGAACTGGTTGTTGAGATGAGATTTGATGGAACTGGCCATTCCATGAAATGCCTTGAGCCTGTCATTGTGTTTTCATGGTGGATTAATCTTCATTTTCCGGAGCAAGGATGTTCCTAGAATTTCCGATTAACTATTGTTGAAATTGTATTAATTTCACGAACCTCGTCAAATAGAATGCTTTCATTTATGCTGATGGGAAAAAAAGCAGTTGAGATACGCATGTCACCTGCGGGGGGGCATCATTGAACACGTGTACATTCGATCTTCTAACATAGGTTATTGTTTTATGATGGTTTTGATACATTTTGAGATCGAGATACACTCAATAACATGCGGGAATATGGTTTACGTACCATTAATGTTTTGAAATACTCCTAAACTCTGGCTTATCCACATTCAAGATTTGTAAATCGCTTTATTTGTTATTATGACTACATGGTAATAACAGCAACTTTGTTAGGACATCAATTCAGCTTATCGTTTACCAAAACGAACCCTGCTGCAATCCCAACCCTATTACCCAATATCCCAGTGATCCCTCGTGTAAGTGCAGAGGTGTTATCGGCTTCCATCAAAGCAAGTGAAACGACAACGCATTCCTACCCATTCCTTTCTTGACCTGTGTTCGGGCGCGGCCAGCGGTGGTATTGCCTAGTTTGAGATCACAAGTTTTTACACATTGAGGATGATTACTAGTCCCAAGCATCGTCGTCTATTGGTTCTCTGTGTAATTACTACTCAGCTGATCTCAATCATGCTCATGCTCAAAACCAGGGTTGAAAATTCTCTGGGGAGAATCACCCGGGTGCGAGAGATATCATTCGCTTGGGTGAATCTCTGCTTGTCTTCTCGGGGATTTATCCTGGCACCACTGGAGAGATTGTTAGATACAGCACGAGAGAGTGAGAGAGTTGACTGTTTTCTGTTTGTCTGTTTATGCACTCACTTCCGTCAGAAAGATGGCAGCGCAAAGGCGTTACTGTTTCTCCAAAGAATCCGGCTTACGTGAGTGAGTGAAAACATCAACTTTTCTAACTCTACCGGCATCTCTCCGCCTGTAGCACTCGATGTCAACTCCGGCCGATGCCAGGGCGATGCCTACAGGGATCATTCCGGCGATAACGCATACTGCTTCCGACGAGATGGTTTTGTACGCACTCACGACTCACATGGCCTGAATCCGGAACGTACTGCTCAGTTTCCTTTGGTTCTGCTTCGTTTCCAGCGCTGGAACCCAGGCTGGACCTCCATATCTCAGTATCGATGATGACACGCTGGCCAAAAGACGCCTCTTGCTACTGCTGGGACCAGCGTTGTTCGGCATGATTCTAGCTATCGCGTTGATGGCCTTCGAAGCCTTCTCACAGGCATATTCGACGTGGCTTTTGAAGTTTAGCCGGTCATCGATCATCACTCCCAGGTATTTTAACACAAGCTTCGAGACTATGGTGTGCTCCCCGACGGTGATTTCTGCCCGCTGTACCGCTTTACAGTTACTGACCAATAACACTTCCGTTTTGTGGTGGGCATCCAGTTACCAATCATGTCGATCGCCTCGGTCGCCAACACTCCCACCTCTTCCAGCGTCTCGCCTGTTACCTTCAAGACGACGTAGTCCGCAAATCCAACGATCTCAACTCCTTTGGGCAGTTTCAGCGTTAGCACGCCATTGTACATCCCGTTCCAGAGCATTGGACCAAGGATGGAGCCTTGTGGAACTCCCGCTGTGATTCTAATCGATATCTGTCTCATGTCTGTCTGTCAATTAAACAGAAGCAAATTTCAATAATGATGCGCTGATGCACTTTCCGTATTCGCATTTTCAAAATGTGTACATTATGATTTTACAAAAATTTTAAAAAAATGACTATATATTGTAGGTTAATAGAAAAAGTAACCTTCAAAAAATCTTTGTATTCAACAAACTAACAACTAAAGTCTACACCGGGGTGATTCTCCACGGTGAAGCAAACGAACTCTCTACGCTGCTCCCTAGTGGTCACTCATATTCTCCGGTGTGTTGGACTGGTGGAGGTGCGAACGTCAGAAACTGTGTTTGTTTGCGAAGTGGGAGAAGCGGTATATAGTGAAAACAAAATAATGATCTCTCGTGTGAGTTTGCTTTTGTCATAGTGCGAAGTGTCATTTCAACTCATCACCCTGCTTACACTGGGGAGAATGGCATCCCTGCTCAAAACGGTTCAACGGTGATTTGTATGATGTAGATAGATTTGTTTTATCCCAACCCGCATAATTGAGTCCCTTATAGTACGTTCAGACTATTTTTAACTAGTTCGTTTATTTGGAAGGCTCAATCGCGTTAGCTTTACGGAGCCGATAGTTCATTGTTCTTTGTTTGTAACAAAATTCACTTAATTCTATGTCTAGTAGGAGTTGGGCCGAATACTCGCGGCTTACTCGAGGTTAGAGAGGTACATTGTCGAAGGATAGGATCAGGGGAGGAGCTTGGGGTAGGGTTTCGTTGTCTCATCAGAGCGTTGTCGCCAGTATGAACGGTAGTGCTGTTCTAGCTTCGTCCGGAGTTCGACCGGCTATGGTGGGTGACCAGTGGGCGACGATGAGACTCATCGAGACGGGGGGACAAGACAAACAAAAACTAATAAAGAAAGACAAAAGACAAAGGAATTAAATTCTTATACTAGACATTTGAAGAAACACATAAACCGACTGCATATAGCAGATATCGCGAGTTCCCAACACGTCTCACGAACATAGGGTTGTCTTCCTTGGGCCTCGAGGGTATTCAAAAGTCGCTCTCTGGTGGCGTCATTATCCGTACATTGCCAAACTGCGTGATCGATGTCATCGTAACCGTTTACACACCGACAGATGTTGCTGTCCACGACGTTTATTCTATTGAGATGAGCGTCTAGCGAGTAGTGGTTGGACATAAGTCTACTCATCACGCGAATGAAGTCACGACTTAAGTCCAAGCCTTTAAACCACGCTCTCGAAGAAACATTAGGAATAATTGAATGTAACCACCGTCCAAGATTTCCAGTGTCCCAATCGGTTTGCCAACTCGAAAGGGTACTCTGACGCACTAAATGGTAAAATTCATCGTGTGAAATTTGCCTGTCATATAATTCGCCTTCCTGCGCGCCCACCTTTGCGAGAGAGTCCGCCTTCTCATTGCCTGGGATTGAGCAATGTGAGGGGACCCATACAAAGGTAATCATATATGATCTTTCGACCAGTACAGTCATCTGCTCCCTTACCTTTGAAAGGAAATAAGATGAGTGCCTACCTTGTTTCACCGACCGAATAGCCTCAATCGAACTGAGACTATCCAAGAAGATGAAGTAATGGTCTGCCGGCATGTCGGAAACCATCCCCAATGCGAAGTTGATTGCTGCCAGCTCAGCAACAAAAACGGAACAAGGTTCCTGGAGTTTGCGGAAGGCGCTAGAGTTTTCATTTAAGACACCGAAGCCAGTGGATCCACTGAGACGAGACCCGTCGGCAGATTTATTATATGAATCCATGAAGCTACGTGAGACCTGATTACATCAAGTGAGATAAAAAGTTGTATCAACTAAATATGTTCTATTGTCCAAATTTTAATAGAGTTTAGATCTTGATGATCTACAGATTCAACGAGGTTTGATGACTCCTCTAAATTTGTAAACCCAAAAAATTCGTGGCGCGAGTGATATGTAGTTGCAATTATCACAAATATTGGAGTCTCCAAGTTATCCTGAGAATTGGGTTTTGATGCCCTATAGGCACAAAAAAGTATTGTATGATGTCCAAATTTATTGCACAAGTCTATGAAGCTCAGTGAGACCACATCACATCAAGTGAGATAAGAAGTTGAACTAACAAAACATGTTCCATTCTCCTAAATGACCTGGAGTTCAGATTTCGATGTTCTACAGATTCAACAAGATGTAGTACGATGTCTCGATTAAATGTGTGTGTGGTGGATGCCAACCCTGCGCGAGCCCGGATATTTATCCATGAGCGATTATAAACATTGAGGATCAGCATAAATGCGATCACGCCACCCGGGCGATGAACGCATTTATGCTGATGCGACGAAAAGGGTCACGTAGGCACCACAGCCCGCGAGCTTGCGCTCGCTAAAGAATTAATGAATAAAAGAGTCGAGTTTTGTAGCTGAACTGGAATGGTAGTCCCGGCCCGTTAAGACCAGAAACTGAAGAAGCCATAAGCCCCCCACAAAAAGGGCAATTAATTATCGTATCGTTTCATGGTGATCCTGCCAGATTCTGAGAGAAGCAAAAGACTAATCGCGAAACATATAATTCAATCACGGGTGACCGCCACGAGTGGGAAAGTGAACAAAAAATCTAACAACCAGTTAAGTGATTAAGCACGACGGCCACCGCGACGTACAGCACTAAGTGGTTGAGCGCTAACGTAAGAAAGCAGGCGCGAATAGAGTGGAAGTTAATTTACGACCGACAGAACAGTAACATAGCGAGTGTGAAGAAAGTGACAAAATCTTAGTTTTACTAAGAAAAGCCTGACAGCAAGCCAGTGTACAGTCAGGTCTCGCTATTGCCGAATTCGTTATTGCCGCTTGTTAAAACCGCGAGTGACAATGGGCTGGTTCAGTGCGGACGAAATCGTCGCCGCACCAGCAGCCGCGAGTGGGGCCCAATGCGGAAATCACACAGCCCAAACGGTAGCGCTGTGTGCCATGGCGGTTTTTGCCGCCGGATATCTAATTTTTAAGGCAGTGGCGAAGGTGAACCGATACAACACCGAACGTGTCGCCGAGAGAGCGGCACGCCACGTTAATGCACAAGTTTAGAAACAGGGGCGTAAGTGTGCAAAGAAGAAAAAAAAAAATAGAAAGGACGATTTTTTTGAACAGTATGGAATAAACGGAATGAAGTGATAAACCGGATAATTACGTTACGCGGAAATGCAAAAATAATAACCATGTCAGGAGTAAATAGTATTGACTATCATATCGTTGCCCAAACGATCGAACATTTTGAACAAAAAAAAAAAAAAACAATTTTGGGAACGTATTCCCCGCAGTGGTAAAGGTGATATTTGAACTGATAGCCGCGAAGTGCGAGATCATAGAAACCGTGTATAAACTGGCAGCAGGAGCTGCACTGCGACCCAGATTACCAGGACTGATTGAGGAATTAAACTAGGCCTACAACGGCTTAAAGATGACATTGGACGCGGTTAAGGAAATGCAGACCTCCACCGACGATCAACAGGCAACCGCTAATAATCGACAACCCGGCACAGACACCTGACAAGGAGATACGTTGGGAAGTATTTTTTTTTTTTTAGTTAGTTTAATTTTGATATATATCTTGTTTGTAATACATGTTCATTTGTTGTTTTAGGAAACAAATACAACAAAGATGAAATCCTAGAAAAACGAAGGAAGACCAAAAGAAGAGCAGTCATTTCCTTTTCATGAGAAATGTGATACAGAGTGTGAGCCGATAGTCTTACATATATATATTCATTTCCAAATGACCTATGTAACTATGGAAGTATATTTTTTTTTTAACTTAAATAACAGCAGGTAGAGCATTCATTTCCTTTCATGGAAAGTGCGATACGCTGCATCGAAGAGTTGATTGGCTACCTAGTAGTAAATTTGATTAATTTGCAGAAGAGCCCAAACAGGATATACCAACACCGAACGCTTGTTAAGAAACAAGAGTACTGCGCTGATATTTTCCAGAGGGCTAACTCTGAAATTTTAAAAATAAAGGGAAAACTAGATCCTGCCCAACAAAATAAATACACAGAAAAGCTTAATAGCACATATCAAGCTTTAAGGAAAATTATACAACAGAAAATTACAAAGATGGCGCCGAAACTTGATCTTTCGCTGGCCCTTAAGTTGGTTGGACCTTTCGACGGATCTGTCACCGGGTTGACAAGATACATCGAAAGCGTAGAACTACTAAAGGACTATGCGGAGGATGTGCCGGAGGCAGCCATCTTGAAGTTTTTAAAAACAACATTAGTCGGAGCGGCGCATGGTGCTATTGACAACGCAGCAACCATCGCGCTAGCTCTACAGGCTCTACGGCAAAAGTTTGCCATAAGGGTTACTCCACGAGCGGTGGAGAACGAAATGAATACACAGAAACAAGGTAATAAGTCCATCTCCGATTACGGAGCAGAAATCGAAAAGCTTACTGCAAAGCTGGCAGCCGCACACGTATCAACGGGTACGTTTGCGAGCGAAGCCGCGGCAGCGAACATCGTAGAACCAATTGCCGTTCAGGCATTCACAAATGGGTTGAAAGACCCAGCGACAAGATTTTTCATCAAGGCTCGCAACCCAGCGACCCTAAACAAAGCGATCTCAGATGCGCTGGAATGTCAAGTCACTCCAGGCAACTCGGGATCGCAGGACAACATGATGGCACTATGGTGCACATCAGGAAGACCAAAGTACCACCACAGAGGGCGTGGTAGGGGCTTCCAATCAAATAGAGGATTCAGAAATAACTACGACAACTACAACCGTGGTAGGGGTAACCGTGGGAGAGGTTACCACCAGCCACAATACGAAAGCAGGGGAAGAGGTTTCCACCAGAACCCAAACAGACAAAGGTCCAACCGGGGTGGAAATCAATTCCAACAAAATAACTACAATCAGCAGCGTGGACACTACGGCCCACAAGCCGCTAATGTAGCCGAACAGAGACCCCAAGACCAGCCAAGAAATAACAACCAACAACAACCCCAAGGGGAAGAGGCCAATCTCATCGATCTTTTTCGCTAATTTCAATGCGGAAAAGGCTTTGAGGGCCCATTTCTCACTATTCGACACCAACCTTGAATTGATAGTAGATAGCGGAGCTTCCTGCTGTCTACTTGATAAGAGGTATGTACCAAAAAATGTAATTATTAATAATACACAGACTTTGGAAGTAAGTGGGGTAAACGGTATTACCAGCACCTTGGGATTTGTAGATACCTTTTTAGGATACCATTCCAAGAGTTACCCAATAAGGTTCCATGTTATGGACCAATTGCCATCTCACGTTGTGGGATTAATAGGCACCAATTTTTTAAAAGAATTCGGAGCAACAATTGACTTTGCCCGAATGAAAATGGAGTTTACTGAACCGAGAGATGAATATTTTCCGGCTAGAACGGAAATGATTAAATTTATTGAAACGAACTTCACCGACACATGTGTTGTATTGAATCAGGAAATACAATCACATGTCTTCATAGCAAACGCTATTGTACAGCCATCGAATGGGAAAATACCTGTTCGGATGGTAAACGTAAAAAATAAGCCCGTACAAATTTCGAAACTAACACCAATAATCAAACCTGCAAGCGATTATGTGATTTTATCTACCAACTTCAAGGATCTTAAGTCAGATAGATCAAGTCAACTTCTGAAAGAACTTGACTTAGATCATTTGTCTAAATCAGAAAAGCAGCATATAGAACAGATTTGCTCTAAATATGCTGACATATTCTGTGTCGAAAATGACCATCTAACTGTAACTAATATTTACAGTCCGGTCATCAAAACTAATCCACAAGCACAGCCAATTTATAGTAAACCCTATAAATTGCCGCATATGCAAAAAACCGAAGTGGAAGAGCAAATCCAAAAAATGGTCAACGACCAAATCATTGAAAAAGCTACTTCGGCATGGAACAGCCCCATTTTACTTGTCCCTAAGAAGAGTTCTGGGGATAAGAAGAAATGGAGGCTGGTCATCGATTACAGGAAATTGAATACTGTAATCGAAGATGACAAATTTCCATTGCCTAATATCGAGGATATTATTGACGCACTTGCTGGTGCGAAATATTTCTCACACTTGGACCTTTCTCAGGGTTACTATCAGTGTCTTTTAAGACCGGAAGATAGACCCGTGACAGCATTTTCAACACCCTCGGGGCAGTATCAGATGACGAGACTGCCCATGGGCCTTAAAATAAGCCCTTCATCTTTTTCAAGGCTCATGACAATTGCTATGTCAGGTCTAGATACGACAAAATGTCTGGTCTATCTAGATGACATCATTGTTTTTGGGAAATCAGTCGAAGATCATAACAGAAATCTGATTTCTGTTTTTGAAAAACTTCGAAAAGTGAACTTGAAATTAAATCCTAAGAAATGTAATTTCTTTAAAACAGAATTACTGTATTTGGGACACCTCATATCTGCAGAAGGTATTAAGCCTGATCCTGCTAAAATAGAAGCAGTGAAAAAATGGCCTACTCCTTTAAATGCTGATGAGGTAAAGCGATTTGTTGCTTTCGCTAATTACTATCGAAAGCACATTAAAAATTTTGCAAGTTTGTGTGCACCCTTAAATCGTCTAACGAGAAAAGGAGCACAATTTATGTGGAATTCAGAATGTGAAACATCATTCATCATTTTAAAGATGAAGTTCATTGACCCACCAGTATTAGATTACCCGAACTTCGAAAAAACCAATACTTTTCATCTACATACGGATGCTTCTGGTTACGCGAAGGAGCTGTCTTATCTAACGATAATGGCAAACCTGTTGCATATGCCAGTAAAGCATTGAACCAAGCAGAAACAAATTATCCAACGATAGAGAAGGAACTGTTGGCTTTGGTATGGGCAATTCGACATTTTCGACCATATCTTTATGGACGGAAATTCATTGTTCATACTGATCATAGGCCATTAGTATACCTTTTCTCTCTGACGGATCCTTCGAGTCGCCTGACCAAATTCAGATTAGCACTCGAGGAATACGACTTCGAAACGATCTATATCCCAGGAAAAGACAACGTAATAGCGGACGCGTTATCACGTATATCTATTTCTGATTTAAAAGCTATGGCTATGCCAGTAACAACAAGATCGAAGACAAAATCAACATTGACTTTACAAAACACAGAATCTGACACTGATGGGTCTGATCAACCTCAAGTGTCAGAGACTAAATACATCCAAATGAAAGTCTGTCCGGAATTGAAAACTATTGAGATCTCCCCTGAATTAATAAAAATACCGGCTACAAGTACGTTAGATCATCTACGGAGACTAATGGAAAGGATAGCGATATATATAAAGGAAAATAAATTGGAAAATGTGCACATTTTAATTAAAAGACATAAAAGCGCTATACAAATTATCAAAAATTTAAGAAATTTGAAATATGAAGGCTTGCCAAAAATAGTCATAATCGGGGATGATGTTAGAAAAATTAATGATGAAAAGGAAAGACAGACAATTATAAATGACTATCATGTCCTACCGACAGCTGGTCATGCAGGGATCAATAGAACCCTGCACACCATAAAACAAAAGTTCTATTGGCCAAAAATGAAGCAAGATATTAGCAATTTTATAAAAACTTGCGAATTATGTCAAAAGAATAAGAATTTACCAACAAACAGAACACCAATGATAGTAACAACGACTGCCAACACGGCATTCGAGAAAATATACCTCGATCTGGTTGGTCCATTACCACCAGATATTGACGACAATAAATACGTCCTCACCACACAGTGTGAGTTGACTAAATTCATAACTGCGACTCCGATTAAGGAAAAATCGTCGAGCGCAGTTGCAAGAGCTTTCGTTGAGAAGGTTATCCTAAATTTTGGTATTCCAAGTATCATTGCGACGGATAGAGGTACTGAGTTTATGTCCGCGGTATTTAAAGATATTTGTGAACTTCTCAAGATTAAGAAATTAAATTCAGTCGCGTACCATCATCAGTCCATTGGAGCTTTGGAAAATGCCCATAAATCTCTGGGTAACTTTCTCCGAATTTACGCTGGTAGCAAAATATTTGAATGGGCATCCTGGATGCCATTCTTTCAATTTGCTTACAATACTACGTACCACTCTGAGACCAATTTTACGCCTTTTGAACTAGTATTTGGAAAGCAATGTAAACTGCCTTCTAATTTAGCGGACGAATCACCTATAGAACCAATTTATAACATGGAGGATTATTGTAAAATTTTAAAATTCAAACTCCAGACACTTCAATCAGAAGTGAGGAGTAAACTTTTGGCATCAAAACAAAAACGCTGTTTAGAACACAACGTGAACAAAACAGTTTCTAAATTTAATCCGGGAGAGCTTGTTTTGGTCAGACAGGAGACCGGAACAAAGCTCGACCCCAAATATTTTGGTCCATTTGCCGTGATAGAGGAGAAAGAGCCAAACGTAGTAATTGAAATGAACAACAAAAGCGAAATAATACATAAGGATAGAGTTAGAAAGTTTTATAGGTAATGATAGATAAAAGTAGAATAGGGTGTGTGGTGGATGTTGCCACACTAGGATAAGAGGTTCATCACGGGTATGAGATATCCATAAACACCTCATTTAGGACTAAGTGTATGATACGGGGTATCACACACAAGTATGGTTAGAAACTTTCATGATAGAATACAGGTCTACGTGGTGCTGATACGGGGTATCGCACACACGGTAGGTTGTTTAAAAAAAAAAAGAAAAAGAAAAAGATAAAAATAGTTTTAAATTTTAGACTATAGCTTAAAATTTAAAAATTATAAAATAGGGCGTGTGGTGGATGCCAACCCTGCGCGAGCCCGGATATTTATCCATGAGCGATTATAAACATTGAGGATCAGCATAAATGCGATCACGCCACCCGGGCGATGAACGCATTTATGCTGATGCGACGAAAAGGGTCACGTAGGCACCACAGCCCGCGAGCTTGCGCTCGCTAAAGAATTAATGAATAAAAGAGTCGAGTTTTGTAGCTGAACTGGAATGGTAGTCCCGGGCCGTTAAGACCAGAAACTGAAGAAGCCATAAGCCCCCCACAAAAAGGGCAATTAATTATCGTATCGTTTCATGTGAATCAAAAAAGTTTCGTACAACCCCATAATATCATGCAGGATAGAGTTGAGATCTTGAAGTACTATAGATTGAACGAGATCAATTCTTCGTGAAGCCCCATATTATCATTCGATACAGTTGTAATGCTAATATATTTTGGAATAACTAAGTTATACAAAACTTTGAATGCTGATGTTCTACAAGCTCAGCAAAGTATTGTATGATATCCAGATTAATTACAAATGATGGAACTCCATGGGACCTCAACGCATCATGTGAGCTATCAAGTTGCATTAGAACAATATCTTTCATTCTTCAATTCATCTAGTAGTTCAAATCCTGTTCACATATGAGGTCAATTGTTGTGCAGATTCAACTACAATATTTCGACTAAAATTTAGCTATAATATCATGTGGGCTATATAGTTATAATTACAAAGTATTTTGAGAAATGATTTCTCCTAGATATACTGAGGATTGCATTCAGGCTGTACAATGTATATTTTTCTTTGATTTGTTTTCCGTCGATCTTGTTTTTCGTGCTGAGCCACAATGCTACCGACGCCAGGGAGGCAGCTCCCACACCTGGACCCTACCTTTCGACCCATTAACTCATGAACCAGGGACCAACGGCTTTACTTCCCTTCCGAAGGAAGGCATGATCAGAGATGTTATGCCTAAGAACATCCCGGCAGCACCGACTGGGATTGAACCCAGGCCTGCTAGAGAAAACAGTAGTCAAGTGTTCTGCCTTGTTTAGGTGTCTGTATCCGCTGATCTGCCGCAGATCCCGCCTCTCAAGGCTGAACAAACTGGCTGTCTGCAAACAAATTATAGCACCTCATCATCTACGCAGCTCCGGTGTGGGAATCATGTGCAAAGACTCACAGGAACAAAATCCAGGTTGCTCAGAACAGAGTGCTTAGGATGATCCTTGATCGTCCCTTTGACACAAGAATTTCAGACCTCCACCAAGAGGCGAACTTTCCAAAATTAGATTTCAAAATTGATGACATCAAGACTAGGTTTGTGCAGAAATGCAATACATCAGAACATGCTTTGACAAGCAATTTGAATATAGTAGGTTAGGTGTATATAGTAGTTACAGGTTAATTGTAGTTGTAAATAGTAGTTATAAGTAGTCTCCTTTTCAAATTCAAAACAAACCAATCCCACCTAGGTGGTCATACTCTAAAACAGGCCTGATAGGACTAGGAACTGAAAATAATAATTAAAACTTCAAATGTACTAAAGTTGAAAAGACGCATCTGTGTCACTTGATAATCCATACATGTAAACCAATCAAATACAAGAAATAAAGATCATTTAAAGTCAAAAAGTAATGCTTGAAAGCTTGCTGCAGCTATTTCTGGACATTGCATTCTTCCTCTCAACTGTTCTTCTCGGCCTGCAAGGACGTCATGCCCATTTCCACCACCTCTTCTTCTAGCACCTCATCATCGTCCACAGCTTCTTTGCCGTTGTTGTTCAACGATGTCCTTCCAGTAGACACTTCACCAGCGCTCGTACTGCTACCGCTCTGTTCTTTGGTTCCGCTTGGGCAGGAATTCATCCGGTGCCTCTCCACTTTATTCAGAAAGCATTTAAAGAAAGATTTAATCGCAATTTCATTTGTATTTGAGTGAATCCGTTGAAGAAATTTACTTTCTGCCTAAGGTTCTTTTCATTGTGGCGGTATTCAATTCTAAGAGGTTATGGGCCCAGCTAATAATAATTAAAGCCCTGGAAGAAGGTCTATTGAACATCAAATTTTCATCAGAGTTTGGAATTCAGTTTGCCACCAGGATCGCTAATGTTTGAAAAATAGCATTCACTTCTTCTCGAGCAATGCAACCACACTAACGACCGTTACGTTTCCGGGACACAATCATGCTGAATTGTCCATCATTCGCAGTGAAATTCAACCCTGAAATCTTGAAAGCCACATCACTCCATTAGAGGTTGTATACTACTCACGCCACCCTTCTGGATGTGGGGAACACCACAACACCGTTTCCCCTTGGGTTAGATTCGAGTTTTTCCCCAAACCTTGCGAGAGATTTTCCCAATTTTCCAGCCAAACTTAGGCTGAGGGCGTAAAACATGATGAAAAGGTGCAAAAGTTTTCATCATTTGTTTTTCTTTATCACCACAGAGCAGAGTGCAGAGCGTGAACGGAAGAAGGTGAAAAGTATGCAGAGTCGACGGTTTCGGTTGAGTTGTGCGAGAATCGGCTCTATGATCACTTTCAGCCAAAGCCGTGAGGGAACGTTTGAGGGCTCCAGGGGTGTGCCAGGAACTTTTTAATCGTGAGTAATTTAATTATTGCTGTTCCTTCGGCAGGCGAAATTATTTACTAAGCTATTTTGTGGGTAATTTAAAAAGTTTTGCGCCTCCCCGGTTGGATTCACATTTCGCTTTGAACAATTTTTCATTTTGATTCCGTTCGAGTGGGAAGAAGATAAGAGAC
This sequence comes from Ochlerotatus camptorhynchus, assembly GCF_037179485.1. Classification (NCBI taxonomy): domain Eukaryota; kingdom Metazoa; phylum Arthropoda; class Insecta; order Diptera; family Culicidae; genus Ochlerotatus; species Ochlerotatus camptorhynchus. The sequence continues at coordinate 163,128 of NW_027040879.1, forward strand.
GCAACGGGGAGGAATGGTTGCCGACTGCCTGTAGATTTCGTAAGGAGGGGCTTGGGGGGGGGGGGGGGGTGATGGCAAGCGTTTTGAATTCGATTAAGGTACATGTTTTAGATATGAGTTGCGAGGTCGGGCCCGGGCGTGGTCGATTCGAGTAGTGGTTAACATCAGGCTTGCTTCCACTCACTTGCTATAAAAACATGATTTTCTGAATTTTGAAATCATTAGATGTTATATTCATATTTTGTACTTGTTAGATACAAGAAGAGGTTGAAAGGCAAGTATTTGACTCATTAAACCTTTCAAATTCGCTTTCCGATAGTCACAATCAGTGATTATATGACTCGCGAGCGCTCACTCTGAGTGAACGCTCACGAATCATAAAATTGCTTATTTTAGCACTCTGGTAGCGAAATTGACAGGTTTTATGAGTCAAACACTTGCCTTTCATCCTTTTCTTGTATCTAACAAGTACAAAATATCATTATAACATCAAATGATTTCAAAATTCAGAAAATCATTTTTTATAGCAAGTGAGTGGAAGCAACCCTGGTTAACATCGATACCTCTCACGCCAAAGTTACGAGTTCAAATCTCATCCCCGGACAAGTGATGAATGACCCAAGAGTAAAGTATAATAATAATGATAATAATAATAAAAAATAGATGAGTTAAATCAAACATGAACGAATAAATCGATTTTCAGAGTTGGTTGGTAAATGCTATCTAACATGAAGCTTTAGTGTGCTAATGAATTAGCTAGAGAAGAGAGAAGATAGATAGTTCCGTTAGAGTACGGCAGTATGAAAATTGAATAGAAGTTGAAAATGAGCGTAGGGCCATTAATGCGATAGTACAAAGTCAAACGCACATCTTTTGCCTAACCCGTACGATGTACGCGGAGATTTGAAGTATGTGTGTGTGTGTGTGTGTGTGTGTGTGTGTGTGTGTGTGTGTGTGTGTGTGTGTGTGTTTTTTTTTTTTTTTTTTTTTTGGCAAGGAGGAAACCTTCAAAAAGGCCATCGTGCCACCGCTTGACGACTGGGCGCACAGTCGCGGTGACACGGTGTGTGGGATTCTTACCGCACTAAAACCTCCTTAGACGCCTTGCCCTTTTCCCCCGGAACCACTTGTCGTATTACTTCGGAGGGGGCCGTGCATTACGCACCTCACTTTACCTCAGCTAATTGGCGCTTCCAGTTCGCTGATCGTCTCTCCAATTTGTGAGCCATTTATCTCCCAGCGTCACGTTCTACTCGGTTATCCCTGGTGGTGGATACAGCCTACTCTGACGGAGAGTTCTCCCGGCTTCGGCTTTCAGTTCGCACTTGTGTGAGCACATTACTACTTTCTAGTTGGTCTTCCCGCCATTTTCGCTGCAGCGCTGACATGATCTGCGTTACTGCTCTGCTGACGGCGTTAAAGGTGCCCTCCTCTCGACACATTTCTTCGACGACATTCTCCGTGCTAAGGGCGAGCATATCCTCTCGCACATCATCAAATCTAGGACATTCGAAGACCACGTGCTCTGGTGATTCTTCCACATTCCCACACTCCGGACAGAAGGGTGACGTTGTGTGTCCGAACCGATGCAGGTACTTCCTGAAGCAGCCATGACCAGACAGGAACTGCGTCAAGTGGAAGTTGACTTCTCCATGCTTCCTGTTCACCCAGGTCGAAAGAGTCGGTATTAGCCTGTGTGTCTATCTACCGTTCTCTGCTGCATCCCACTCCTGCTGCCACTTAGCCATCGACTCCGTTCTCATCATTTTTCGTACTCCTCTGGTTTCTCTCGTCATATAGCACTCGTAGTCCTCCGCCAAGGTGATGTGTGTGTGTGTGTGTGTGTGTGTGTGTGTGTGTGTATTCTCTCTAACTCTCATTGGCCGGCAGTGTTATTATGGAAGAACTCTCTCTACAATGTCGCATTTATGGTCTGTGTAGACAGCCTTAGTCCGGGAGTTAGAAAGTGATAGCTCTATTGCAGATCCAGCAACCCATTTCAGAATGTCTGGAGAGTCACGCCCATTCCGAGGCTACTTTCACTTACAGTAAGCCCCGCTTGTATGCATCACCGTTATCAAATGGATATTGGTCTTACATACACGCTTTCAGGTTCGAAAATATTCTTTTCAAACCTGGCACGTATTTAGTTTATGTTTTTTTAACCCTCCGTTACTCGCGCTGTTGTACTTTGTACAACACACATGAGTTTTCCATTGCCATTTTGTTGCTGAGTTACCAATCGATCTGAAACCATCTGAGTTACCAATCCTCAAAAAACTTGTTTTGATCTAAACAAGCTAAACTTTGATTACAGTAAACACCTAAAAAATGCGGAAAATAGGGAAAATGTAAATGGAAACCGCGAAAACTGTGACCATGCTACGTGGGATTTGATTTAATTGACTAAAACATGGAATATATCAAGAGTCTGACAAGATAGAAAGTTACTGTCTCTGACAAAGTTGTTCAGGAGATCATAGCCTTGTCGCTGGCGGACAGTAGTTCAGAATTTTCTCATTACGTAGCGCTAGTATACATGTGAAATTCTCGCTATATCTTGAGATTCTGACCAGATAAAAAGTTACTGTCTTTCACAAAGTTTTTCAGGAGATCAAAGCCTATTGTTTGGTGCTCACAAGTTAAGAATTTGCTCACTACACGACGCTACACACCAAAAATTGATCAAAGATTTCAGCAAAATGGTTTACTGAAAAGCAATCAGCAATCTACGATTTTACTGAAAATCAGCAATTTGGATCGTTTTAACTGAAAACCAGCAACTTGACAAGATTGCTGAAAATTCAGCATATTTCAACGTATCGTTTCCACTCTGTCAAAATAAGAAGAAGAAAAATCGCCTATGTTTTTGTTTTTCGACTACGCTGAGGCGTGTGGTTTTTGATTAATTATTCTGCAACAAATTATTTTCGTAATGGATCCGGAAGTTCAGGAAGCTCTGTTGAATCTGAAAGCTGACCGTTGTGACGTGGAGGAGTTGTTTGGTAAGTAAAATAGTTAAATACAATCTTGTGTTTTCTTCAGCCTCGAGAGCAATGGCAGACACCCTGAAGTGTTTCTACTGCCATCAGTTGGTTGAGAGATTTATTGATGGACTTCGACGACACCTTAAACGTGCACGAGAATAAACATCATTTTGATAAGGAGCTTGTGCACTTCACATGCACTAAAAAAGGTTGCAGGATAAGCTACCGGAAGTTCAGTAGACTGAAGCACCATATCATCAAAAAGCATCCGATAAGGACACCAGATTTCCACCACCAACAGCAGCATAAACAATACCACCAACAATTCGATCAGTTGCAGCCAGACAATTCCAGTTTCACTAAGGAGAACATCGCACTCATTATGGGCGCTCGAACCGGAAACCTAGTTGATGAGGTACTAAGTGACACTTCAATCGAATCGCTTCGAAAGTTTGCATGGAAATTAAATTGAATTTGTTTATTTAAATCAAAATGATTCAAATAAACCGAAATAAATTTTGATTTGACTAAACCAGTATGATTATAATGATAAAAAGTGCTGTCAAATTATGCGATTGCCGAATTAGCTGAATTTTCAACAAATCTATTAAATATGCTGATAATTCAGTAAACCTCTGTCAAGCATAATGACATTTCACATTGCTGAAAATTTCAGTAATTTTGTATTGCTGAAATGATTACTGAAATTTCAGCTCAGCAAAATTCAGCGAAGAATTGCTGATTTTCAGCGATAAAAATTTGGTGTGTAGTATACACGTGAAATTCTCATATAAAATATCTCGAGTTCCCAACCAGATAGAAAAGTACAGTCTTCGGCATAGTTGTTCAGGATGTCAAGGCTTTTTCGCAGGTGGACAGTAGTTCAGAGTTTTCTCACTTTGCGGCGCTACTATAGATGTGAAACTCTTGCATATAAAATATCTCTAGATCCTGACCAGATAGAAAGTAAATGTTTTCGGCAAAGTTTTTCAGGAAGTCAAGATCTTTTTGTTGGGTGACAATAGTTTAGAATTTTCTCACTATGCGGTGCTAGTATATACGTGCCTTTCTCCCATATTCAATAGCTCGAGATCTTGATCAGCTAGAAAGTTGCTGTCTTCGGCAAAGTTGTTTAGGGGGTCAAGACTTTTTGGCTGGTAAACAGTAGTTAATAATTTTCTCACCACGTGGCGTTAGTATACATGTACACTTCTCGCATATGCTATATCTCGAGATCCTGATCAGATAGAAAGTTGTTCAGGAGGTCAAGGTCTTTTGGCTGGTGGACAGTAGTTAAAAATTTTCTCACTTCATGATGCTAGTATACATGTGAAATTCTCGCATATAAAATATCTCACGTTCTTGACCAGATAGAAAGTTACTGCCTTGAACAAAGTTGTTCAGGAGTTTAAAGCCTAGAGTTTATGAGAAAATTCTAAACTATTGTTCACCAGCCAAAAGACTTTGACCTCCTGAATAACTTTGTTGTAGTCAGTAACTTTCTATCTGATTAGGATCTCGAGATATAGCATTGCGAGAAGTGTACATCTATGCCACGTGGTGAGAAAATTCTTAACTACTGTTTACCAGCCAAAAATTCTTTGACCTCCTGAACAACTTTGTCGAAGACAGTAACTTTCTATCTGGTTAGGATCTCGAAACAAACCACAAGCGAGAATTTCACGTGTATTCTAGCGCTATGTAGTGAGAAAATTTTGAACTACTGTCCACTAGAGAAATCTATCTGATCAGAATCTCGAGATATTTTATATGCGAGAATTTCACGTGTATACTAGCGCCACGTAGTGTGAAAATTCTGAACTATTGTGCACCAAGCAATAGGCATTGACCTCATGAACAACTTTTTCGAAGACAGTAATGTTCTACCTGTTCAGAATCTCGAGCTTAGCATACGCGAGAATTGTACACGTTTACTAGACACATGTGGTGAACAATTTCTATGCTACTGTCCACCAGCCAAAACGTCTTGACCCCCTGAACAAGTTTGCCTAAAACAGTAACTTTCTATCTGCTCATCTGGATCTCGAGCTAATGTATATGCGAGAATTGCATGTATTTACTAGCACCGAGTAGGAAAAAAAAAATTCTGAACAACTGTCCACCAACGAAAAGATCTTGACTTCCTGAAAAACTTTGCCAAAGACATTTATTCTTTATCTCGTCAGGATCTAGTGATGATGCGAGAACTTAACATGTATACGAGCACTACCTAGTGAGAAGATTTTGAACTACTGTTAATCAGCAAAAAAGCTATGATCTACTGAACAGCTTTGTCTAATACAGTAACTTTCTATCTGGTCAGGATCTCGAGATATTTTATATGAGAATTTCACGTTTATACTAGCGCCGTGTAGTGAGAAAATTCTGAACTACTGTTCACCAGCCAAAACTACTTGACACCCTGAACAAGTTTGCCGAAGATAGTAGCTATTGTATATGCGAAAATTGCATGTATATACTAGCGCCACGTAGTGAGAATTTTCTGAACTACTCCACCAACGAAAAGATCTGGACTTCCTGAAAAACTTTGCCGAAGACAGTAACTTTTTATATTGTAAGGATCTAGAAATAATTTATATATGCGAGAATTTTATATGTATACTAGTGCCACGAAGTGAGAAAATGCTAAACTACTGTCCACGAAAAGGCCTTGACCTTCTGAACAACATTGTCGACGACAGTAATTTTCAATCTGGTCATGATCTCGAGATATATCACATGCGATAATTTCACATGTATTCTAGCGCTACGTGGTGAGAAAATTCTGAACTACTCTCCACTAGCAAAAAGATTATACTCTCTAGAACAACTTTGCCGAAGACAGTAATTTTCTATCTGGTCAGGATCTCGAGATTTTCCATTTTGTAACCAATTAAGTCAAATCCCACGTAGTACGGATGCGGTTTCCATTCACATTTTCTCTATTATCCGCATTTTTGTGGGTTAACTGTGATACAATTTTAGCTTTTTTAGTTAAAAACAAGTTTTTTCAATGAATACCCGTTGGTTTCATATCGATTGGTAGCTCGGCTGCATTGGGTGTATCCAGCGAGGCATCTTTCATATTGCTCGCAATCTCCGACACCGGTGAGAGACCAGCAGCCACGGAAAACTTGCTAATTCACGTCGGCCACCGAATCACCACCAAAACTCGCGACGGACACATTATCAACACGTTCCCGGGCTAATTCACCAACCGGACCGATCTCTCAATAGAACTACACGCCGAAAGTGTAGCATCCGAACTCGGAGAAACGGGCTCGCGGGAGGCAATGAAAATCGACATCGAACAATGGAACTGAATCTGCGTTGTACATTTTGGAGGATAGATTCAAGTTCATGTACGCGGAGATTTGAAGTATGTCTTCAAATCTACAGGCAAAAAGTGTGCGCCCGCCTTTGCTCATTACTGTCTGCAGCTGTGGAATAGTTCTAGCGACGTTTCATCACTACCTAAAGCCCCACGTTGCCGAAAGCATTTCCAGTCGATGCTGTGTTATAATGCAATTCTTCTTTACCCAACTATTGTGTTCCTCCTGTCGTCACTGACTACCGACTGACTGACTGACTGACTGACTATTTATTTGATTTCCCTTGAATTTGATCTTTAGCTCGAGTTAGTGATGAAATCTGTTTAGTCGATGCAGCACAGGTGCTACGAACAATCTTTCACGTTTAAACATTAGAAGAAGAAGATAAGCAACATAAAAAAATGTCACCAAATTGGAGTGTGTAAAATTAGCTTACGCAAAAAACCAACGTTCAAAAGAAATTAACCTTTTCCTTCAAAATTGTGCCTAATAATCTTAGAGTCTATTTATATGAAAACTCGACCGTTCGATAAACATAAAAATGAGATTGATTAGCATTTATTTCCATCTAAAATTAGCCAAATCCTAGAATAAATCAGACCTTTTTTCGATTCTCCCCCATAAAACTTCGAATTTGTTGTGCAACAGCAGACTTCTTTCCACTCGCTCGCCCCCTTCTAATGAGCTATAGGTACCAAGCAAACCAATCAGCAGCACGAGGACGCTGCCCGTTTGTCGTCGTCTCGCTAGAGGTTTCCCCTGCCCGGTCGGAACAAAACAATAGGAAATGATGCGTAAATTCAGTCGAAAACGAGGCCAAACAGAAAAGGATGAAATCAGACCATTATCATCTGTTCGTTAGGAGGCATTTCGATGGTAATTTTGTTGAGCGGTTGGTACAACTGGAATTACTACGACGCACAATGGGACGAAATCAAAAAAAGCGGAACATGGCTATTTGCGAGGAAACTATTGAGTGTAGCATTTTGATGCCTTTTATAGATTTTCTTCAAAAAACACTGCGTCCTAGCAAGAAGTACGGTCGACTTAGTTCGCGCTCCGCTATTTTGGAAGTTTTCTCGATATTCACTTGATTTAAATTATCAGTTTTTCTCGCTTAGTGTTTCCTGACATAGTTCCCAGTTAAACAATTAACTAAAAGTGAGTTTTTTTCTGAGAAGAAAGTGTGTTTTCGGCATCATCGGAAGGAAAATTGTTTTGGCGATTGCCAATTCGCCAACCATTTTGCGCACCATCGGTGCGTGGTAACGCATACCTGCACACGGATCATCGTCATCGAGTGTCAGCATCTGCCTCCGCATTTACACCGCTCATCTATCATCGTGTGTTCAGCTGAGTGCCGACCCTCATACAAGCACACACCAACGAAGACCGCCCGCACACGCTGATCGAAGATCATCCACGCTGCGCGTCGCTCCGCTGCTGCTGTTTAAACGCACGGTGGTAGTAGTATAGGAGTATCAGATAAGTTTTTGTTCTTGTTTCTCTCTTTCGCCCATCTGTTAAATTTTAAGTTTGTGTTCTGTGTTTGTAGTTTTTTTTTGTGTATTGTGTCCGAGTGATTATCGTTTCAGTGGTAGAGCGTTTTTCGCTCCCACTAGTACGGCAAAATGGACATTTTGTCGCAAGACGAAATGGACGTTTTGTCGGAAGATGACACCACTTTGCCACGCGATGGCAAGAAGGGTCGAAAACGTACGTCATCTCAGAAGAAAGATGATGTCATCCCTGGTTCATCGTCTCAGTCTGGCAAAGGACAGGCTCAGATAAACCCCCGATCGCGAGCCTATCCAGATGACTCGACTGGCCCATGGGTTGTCTACTTTCAGCCCAGAAACAAACCTTTGAATGTAATGCAAATTTCGAATGATCTGACGAAGCGATACTCGGCCGTGACTGAAATCACGAAGGTTAGGCACAATAAACTTCGTGTCTCCGTCTCTAACCTGAAGCAGGCTAACGAGATTGCTGCCTCCCAGCTCGTCACGCTCGAGTATAGAGTTTACATCCCAGCTCGTGATGTGGAGATCGAAGGTGTGGTCACCGAAGCGAGTCTGACCCCCGAGATCTTGGAGAAGCAGGCGGTTGGCCGTTTCAAGAACCGTTTGCTTCCTCCGGTGAAGATACTGGATGTCCAAAAACTGGGCTCAGTATCTGTCAGCGAGGGTAAAAAGAGTTTTACCCCCACAGACTCGTTCCGTGTGACCTTTTCTGGTTCAGCCCTTCCTCACTACATCGAGCTGGGAAAACTTCGACTACCTGTGCGCTTGTTCGTTCCCCGGGTCATGAACTGCCAAAACTGTAAGCAGTTGGGACATACGGCGTCCCACTGTGGCAGCAAGGCACGCTGTTCCAAATGCGGGGAGAAGCGCGAGGATGGCGCCTGCACAGTCACTGCACCAAAATGTGTGTACTGTAAGGGAACTCCTCATGGTATCTCGTCATGCCCGGTGTACAAACAACGCGGGGAGAAATTACAACGCTCACTTAAGGAACGTTCCCGGCAGTCTTTTGCAGAAATGCTTAAGACGGCCACGCCATCGACCAACGACAAAAATCCCTTTTCTCTTTTGTCAGATGACGAGACTGACTCTGACTTGGCTGAGGAGGGAACTTCTTTCTGTTTTTCAGCACGGAAACGAAAACGCATCCGTTCGCGGAAAGTTGAGAATGAAGAACCTCAAATCAGCTTGCCCAAATCAAGGAGTGGTGGAAAAAAGGAAGTTTCTACTCCTCCTGGATTCAGAAGAACTGACTATACCCAGGATTTTCCACCTCTCCCGGGGACATCCAAAACCCCTGATGTCCCATTTTTAAGAACAGAAGCCCCTTCTTCATCTGGGTTGTTCTCATTTGATAAAATTGTGGACGATATCCTCAAGTACCTGAATATTTCTGATCCTCTGAAAAGCATTGTTCTGGCAATGCTTCCTACTGTGAAGACCCTCTTAAAGCAATTGACATTGAAATGGCCCCTCCTTGCAGCAATCATTTCCTTCGATGGATAATTTTCCAAACGAGGTCGGGGATTTGATCACTATTCTACAGTGGAATTGTCGAAGTCTTATTCCTAAATTAGACTCTTTTAAGTTTTTAGTTCACAATAATGATTGTGATGCATTTGCTCTTTGTGAAACTTGGCTCTCTTCAGATATTGATCTTCCTTTTTATGATTTTAACATTATTCGACTGGATCGTGAGGATTCGCGTGGAGGAGGGGTACTTTTGGGGATCAAAAAGTGCCATTCCTTCTATAGAGTGAATCTTCCACAATTTCCAGGTATTGAAGTTATCGCATGTCAGGCTATTTTTAAAGGTAAGAGCCTTTGTATTGCTTCTGTTTATATTCCTCCTAGAGCCGTTGTTAATCGAAAACAACTTTCAGATATATGTTCGGTACTTCCTGCTCCACGGTTGATCATGGGAGATTTCAATTCCCACGGTACAGGCTGGGGGGAACTGTATGATGACAACCGTTCTACTTTTATATATGACCTCTCTGATAACTTCAATATGACAATACTTAACAATGGAGAAGTAACACGTTTGGCTGGACCATCCTCGAATGGAAGTAAATTAGACCTCACACTTTGCTCTAACTCATTATCGTTGGATTGCACGTGGAATGTGATCCAGGATCCCCACGGTAGTGATCACTTGCCGATCAAAATTTCGATTGCCAGTGGGTTCAATCCGTCGGAATCCGTTAACGTCGCGTACGACCTCACCCGTAATATCGATTGGACAACGTTCAAGACCGCGATAGAGGAAGCCGTGTCGTCGGTAGAAGGGCTTCCACCGTTGGAGGAATATAACTTCCTCTCCAATCTGATCTTGGACAGCGCGCTTCGAGCTCAAACTCGGTCGGTTCCTGGAACGTCTTTGCGTAGGAAACCTCCTTCCCCTTGGTGGGACCACCAATGCACAGAGGTTTATCGTAAAAAGTCCGACGCGTTTAAGCTTTTCCGGAAACGTGGAACACCCGTGTATTTCGAAGCGTACTCGACTCTTGAACGCGAACTCAAAAGCCTCATCAAAGCCAAGAAACGCGGATACTGGCGGCAATTCGTGGACGGATTATCGCGCGAAACGTCGATGAATACGCTGTGGAATGCGGCGCGAAGGATGCGTAACCGGTCTTCAAACAACGAGAGCGAGGAGTACTCAGATCGTTGGATTCTTAAGTTCGCACGAAAAGTATGTCCTGATTCCGTGCCGGCACGGATGATTCCTCGCGAAACGACGAATTCGTTAGACGAGATCAGCCAGCCTTTTTCAATGCTGGAGCTCTCACTCGCGCTCCTTTCGTGTGGCAATTCGGCTCCGGGGGCTGATAGAATCAAGTTCAACTTGTTGAAGAACCTCCCAGACGTCGCTAAGAGGCGCATGTTGAACTTGTTTTGTCAGTTCCTAGAGCTCAATATTGTTCCGGATGATTGGAGGCAAGTGAGAGTTATAGCCATTAAAAAGCCTGGAAAACCGGCTTCAGATCATAACTCGTATCGTCCCATCGCGATGTTATCGTGCATTCGAAAATTGTTGGAGAAAATGATCCTTTTTCGCTTGGACAAATGGGTTGAGACGAACCACCTACTCTCAGATACTCAATTTGGTTTCCGTAGGGGCAAGGGAACGAACGACTGTCTCGCGTTGCTTTCCACCGAAATTCAGTTGGCTTTTGCTAAAAAAGAGCAAATGGCTTCTGTGTTCTTGGATATTAAGGGGGCTTTTGATTCAGTATCGGTTGAGGTCCTTTCAGACAAACTCCACGCATGTGGCCTTTCTCCATTAATTAATAACTTTTTGTACAATTTGCTGTCAGAGAAACATATGAGCTTTTCTCATGGAAACTCTACAGCTTCTCGATTTAGTTACATGGGCCTCCCCCAGGGCTCATGTTTAAGCCCCCTTTTGTATAATTTCTACGTCAGAGCAATTGACAATTGTCTAAGTGACAACTGCACGTTGAGACAACTTGCAGATGACGGAGTTGTGTCTATGACAGGGCCCAGAGAGGCCGACCTGCAAGGACCCTTACAGGATACCTTAGACAATTTGTCTACTTGGGCTATTCAGCTAGGTATCGAATTCTCCACGGAGAAAACTGAGTTGGTCGTTTTTTCTAGGAAGCATAGCCCAGCACAACCGAAGCTTCAACTTTTGGGTAAACCGATCACTCATTCCATGTCTTTTAAATATCTCGGGGTCTGGTTCGATTCCAAATGCACCTGGAGATCCCACATTGAGTATCTGAGAAGAAAATGCCAACTAAGGATCAATTTCCTTCGATCAATTACCGGAACGTGGTGGGGAGCCCATCCACAAGATCTTCTGACGTTGTACCGGACAACGATTTTATCGGTTTTAGAGTACGGTAGTTTTTGCTTCCAGTCGGCGGCTAAAACGCACATCATCAAACTGGAACGGATCCAGTATCGCTGTCTTCGTATCGCGTTAGGATGCATGCACTCGACTCATACGATGAGTCTCGAAGTGTTAGCGGGCATGTTGCCACTATCTGATCGGTTTTCGGAATTATCCCTCAGGCTCCTCACCCGTTGTGAAATTATGAACCCACTGGTGATTGCAAACTTTGAGAAGCTTCTTGAGCTAAACCCCCAAACTCGTTTTATGACATTGTACTACGTGTACATAACACAGGATGTCAGCCCTTCACAGCATAATCCTCATCGTGTATGCTTCTCTGACTTCGGCAATTCAGTTAGTTTTGATTTATCTATGACGCGGGAGATTCGTGGGATCCCAGAACATCATCGTTCCATGATTGTTCCGTCAATTTACGCTGCAAAGTTTGGCCAAGTTGATTCCGCAAGATCGTTCTTCACAGATGGATCACTAATAGAGTCGTCCGCTGGTTTTGGTATTTTTAACGAATTTCATAGCGCCTCTCGAATGCTTCAAGCTCCTTGTTCCGTATATGTTGCTGAACTGGCGGCAATACACTATACGCTAGAAACGATTGCCTCACTTGCACCAGATCACTATTTTATTTTTACGGATAGTCTCAGTTCTGTCGAGGCTATTCGATCCATGAGGCCGGTAAAGCACTCCTCGTATTTTCTCATGAAAATACGAGAGCTTTTAAGTGCTTTATCTTTAAGATCTTTTGTCATCACCTTTGCATGGGTCTCATCTCATTGCTCGATTCCGGGCAATGAGATGGCGGACTCACTTGCTAAGGTGGGCGCTATGGAAGGCGATATTTACGATCGACAAATCGCCTACGACGAATTTTTCTTCATTTATCGTCAACAGTCACTCGTCAGCTGGCAGAATAAGTGGAGTGAAGGGAGTTTGGGACGATGGCTATATTCGATCATCCCTAAGGTGTCGAAGAGTCCTTGGTTCAAGGGGTTGGATGTGGGTCGAGACTTCATTCGTATGATGTCTCGCCTCATGTCCAATCACTATTCGTTAAACGCTCACTTGTTCCGTGTTGGGCTGAAGGACAGCAATCTCTGTGAATGTGGACAAGGTTACCAGGACGCTGATCACATCCTTTGGTCTTGTGCTGAGCATCGTGGAGTCAGATCTGAGCTGTGCGATTCCCTTCGGGCTCGAGGTAGACAACCTAATGTTCCAGTTCGGGATATTTTGGCTAGACGTGATCTGGAGTTTATGAAACTCATATATGTTTACTTTAAGAATACTAACCTTAGATTGTAAGTTTTATTAACCTTGTGTTTAGTTTGTGTATTGTGCGTGTAGTTTTTTTTAATGTTTGTTTTCAAGATGAATAGAAATTAGTTCATGTTTTAGGATTAATTAAATATTTGTATCGAAAACCACATTTCAAACCTCCCTCTCCCTTTTCCCATCCAAAAAAAATGTAAATCTCCACTAACCTCGAGACAACCGCGAGTATCCGGTCCAGCTCCTTTAACTTATATATAATATAAGACATCAATAATGTATAACGAAAATGATAATTCGGCTCTGTAAAGTTTATTCGATTGAGCCTGTACAAATAAAGTAATTAATAAAAAAAAAAAATAGATTTTCTTCACTTTTTGAGTATTCTATTTGAGTGGTGAATCATTTTTCTTAAAGGGGGGGGGGGAGACTCAGATAAAAAAAAAACTTTTTTATGTCTTGTTAAAATTGATGAACATCTATGGAAACATTGTAGATGAAGTCATGTTAAGAAACTTTGTCAAAGCCGAAAAAATTTCTATCTCTCAATTGAACGAAGTTATATGGTGAAAATGGAGTACAAACGTATCCCCTTTAAAATTGTTGTTTTATCATAACTTTTTTGTTTGAATTTCACCATTTTTTCAATGTTACACAAAGTTATAAGTGCTTTAAAAATGTATATTATTGCAGAGAAAATCAAATCGCTATCGCTTCGTTTTAAGGAATTACGTCCGTCTTTATATTATTTAACACTAGTTTTATGCAGGAGTATCTTGCAGATTAGGGCCCATTCAAACATTGTGTGACGCAAAATAAGTTGATTTTTGAATACCCCGCAACCCCTTGTCACGCACTTTTCATTTACATACACAGAAAAAAAATCTCGTTTTTAATTGTGTAGATATCCATTCACGTAAACTTTAAGTTCGTTTCACGCAAACGAGCAACTTGTTAGCAATGTTGTTTGGGCTTTTGTATACAATATGGGCTTTTGTTACAATATTTGCAACATTTCATGTATTCGATTACTTTTTCAAAGGGACGTATCAGCTTTTGTAAATAATGCATTTGATCGTCGATTTGGCGTAACTGGTAGCTCGCTCACGCATGCTAACACTACCATCATATAGGGGAAATTTTCCCCTACCTGCTAGTGGTGCTAGTAAGCGTCTGTGAGCTACCAGTTACGTCAAATCGACGATCAAATGCATTGCTTACAAAAGCTGATACGTCCCTTTGAAAAAGTAATCGAGTAAACAATTATTGTCTTATAACTTTAAAAGATCTATAATGTAAACTTACATAATATGTGACGCTCCATTTATGTGCATTGCATTACGTAATATTTGAATGAGCCCTTAGCAGGTATTAAAAAAGTGTTTTCAACTTTCTTTATAATAAACCTCCGAAAACCTCATGAGAAACTGTCAATCACTGCGTGAAGAGACAGTCCGGCTCAATGGCACGGTCAATGCATGACAAACATGTTTACGTCAATCTGGAAAGAACATAATCTCTTCAAGAGCTTTATAAATTCAACTAAGTTTGATTTTGTATTCGACAAGTTGTATAGTGGTACTTAAACAGTAAGACGTACGTTTAATCAACATTTAAAGATAAAAGCCAAAGAAAACTATTTTGGCAAATGTTGAAATCTAGGAAGTAAGATTAAAACATCTATAAACCTCATATATAACGTGAGATGTTTTCTGCATCACTTATTTTACATTTATACAACAAAGCTTGCTATTTCTTTTTTCAAAAAGATGTTTTATGTGTTACTTGGGATAACAATTAATATCTGGTGATGATGATCCTGCCCAGGAAAACAAACAAAATTTCATTTTCGCATAATCTGCAGTGACAATATAAAAACATAATTATCATTGCCTTATCCCTTAGGATATGCGTGGATCCTCAGCAAAGCTTGATTATCTTTTCTAATGAAAAAAAAATGTGTCCGTTCCATCCGTCCTACAGACTTCTTCTATATGACGAGCTCAGACAATAAATATGGCATAAACAACCTACGCACACACCAAACGTGTCATCGTGCGGAGTACACAAATCAAGCGTGCACACACGTCGTTAATCCTCTTGTTATTATGATGATAACTTAAAGGCCTCGACATGCCACAGAGAGAAAATACAGAAATCAACAACAAGATCATTGTCTGACATATTGAATACCCAATTCTACATTGTATCCAAACATATGAGCATTCAAAAACCCATTGAATAAGTGATTGACACCTCCCTCACTATCGACCCCTCAGGTGAATTCTCGACGAACAATTGAAAAGGGTCAACGAGCCAAGTGTAAACAATGACTTGAAATGTCGATTTCTCACGAATAACAAAACGTTCACGCAAACTAAGAGCAACATCTGATAGTGGAAGGTTTACTCTAACATTAACTGTAGTTGGATTGCTTTGGAGTATTGTGGTTCATGAGAAATTGACATTTAGGAGGAAGTTTACTGCACCGAAAGTAAAATAAAAATAAAATAATTTCAACACGTTTAAAATTTTCTAAAACTATTTGGAAGGATCTTTTTTTTTCCAAAAATTCTTAAGAAAATTTCCTAGTTAAAAATATTCGTTCTGCCTCATCATGAAGAAAAAGGGACCTACAGCAAACCCGAAAGGTCGATGTTTTGTGTTTTTTTTTTAGTCCAACTTCATGCCAAGATGACTGACAAATATGTTTGTGCACGTGAATTTTGAGCGGTAAATTTTCCCATAAAGTGTTGGTACGTCAAATTGCGCTGTAGAAAATTACCTAGTTGACCGATCCTTTTCAAACTTTCAGACAATAAAATATAACCCATTAGTAAGCATTTGGCATATTTATTTCCTTCAACTTCAATACCATAACCGTACGCTCGCACCTTTTTTTTTCCTCTGTTCGGGACATAAAACCACTGCGACCAATTTGATCTATTGTAGTATATCCCGTGTCCTTAGTTTAGTGCATGTCGTATTACTCCATCACTATTGAGAAATGATGAAGCATTCGATTTTTTTTACAGTTGTCATTCTCGCATTTATCGCAAGGATCCGACTATAATTGAAAGGTCCCGCTATTTATACCCTTCGGAGTGTTGGAACACCCTCCAAAGGCGCGCTCCTTTGTCAATCAAAATTGGATCTCTTAGCAACAAAAACAAGCAATGACACCGATAATGACCATGCATCAGAACCCTAGTCTTAACCACTTCAAACTAGGGAACAATGAATAGAAGATTTGGAATCACATAGGTGAAGACTAACTCATTTTTTCCTTGTTTCAAGATCATCCTCGGTAGACAAAGCCGAGTCTTGTCACTATCAACAAGGCATAAAAAGTAACAAGGACTAAGATGTGTTCCTTTGATTACTGAAAAATCATGTTTCCCTAGTATGAAGTAGACAAGACTAGGAATCGGTGGTAGATCTTACATCCCGTAACGTACCACGAAAAGGTGATCTACCCACGTTACGGGGCACGCTCGCACCTTACGCTTAACTTCACTCATTTGGTTGTGTACAACATATGGCTGCCGCTTCTTTTGTACGAAAACCCACTTTTTCTTCATGTCTTCTTCAGATTTGACCTCTTTGGGATGCTTTCGTAGTGCCTGCTTCATAATAACCGAGTATTTTTCGATGGGCTTCAGTTCTGATGCGCTGGGGAGGTTCATGTCCTTGGAAACGAAAGTGACCCCGTTGGCTTCGTACCACTCTAGGACAACATTTGAATAGTTGCACGAAGCTAGATCCATCCAGAAGATCATAGGTCCTCGTGTTGCTACAACAGAGGAAGCAGACACCTCTTTGGACACTGCTTGTGGTAGATCTTTCCGTTTACAGTCCCGGTAATCACGAACAGCGCACTCCGTTTGCCACATGAGCAGATCGCTTGCTAAATCATGTATTTCTTGGCAAACATTGAAAGTTTCTGCTTCCATACTTCCTTCGGAACTTCAAACTTGTGCGGGCGGTGAAGAACAGTACACTGCCGGAGGTCCGCCTTGACGTAAGTTTCATCATCCATGATGAGACAGTCCGCATCGTGCTCTCTTGCCGTGCGGATCTATTTGCTTTTTGCTGAAGGAAGTGTTACTACTACCTAAAGCTACAACAAATTTAAACAGCACTTTTCAGTGCTCAACCTGTAAAAATGTTCTACCTTGTTCAACTCTTATTCCTTTTTGATCCTTGTTTGGACCCTACCCGAGGTAATCCTTCTGGATATCGATTTGGAAAATTCCTCTTCGATCCTTCAGATTCTTATAGTAATCTGCTTGGAGGTCGATTTGGATAAAAATTTACTGCCGCCATGGCGCCTAAACGCAAAAGAAAGGGGCAAACTCTTGACCCCCCTTCTGATGAAATTAATTTGAGTAATCAATTTGATTTGCTCACGGATTATGAGAATGATCCATCATCCAAGAAAAATTCTAGTAAACTTTCCCGGCTTAATGCCAAGAAGGAAAAGATTCCCCCTATTGTGATAACCACTTCCGATTTCCATGCTCTTCGCATGGATCTTTTGAACTTCGTGAAAGTTAAGTTTTCACTACAAATTGGACGTCGGGGTTAATGCCGTGTATTGGCTGAAACCTTGGACGGATTTAAATGTCTTCTCAAGTATCTTACTGAGAAGAAGCACAAATTTTTTACTTACGACACCAAAACTGAACGTGTGTTCAAGGTTGTCATGAAAGGTCTGCCCAGTGGTGAATCCCTGGATCAGATCAAAGGTGAACTGGCAAAATTACTTGGAGTTGTGCCACTCCAAGTAATCAAAATGAAAATGAAATCCCGTCCTGGCGATTCGCGCAACGGGATTTCTAATGATTTTTATTTAGTTCACTTCAAGTCTAGTGAACTAAACAACCTTAAGGCCTTAGAAAAAGCTAGCCTTATGCTCCATGTCCGAGTGAAGTGGGAACACTTCAGGAAGACTGGAGGAAATTTCCAAAACCTCACTCAGTGCCGTAAGTGCCAGGGATAGGGTCACGGAACTAAAAATTGCTACATGCCAGCTAAATGCATGAATTGTGGTGATTCCTCTCACACAAAGGACGACTGTCCTGTGAAGGAAGATCCTAAGAAATTTAAATGTTCAAATTGTGGTGAAAAGCACAAATCCAATTTTTGGGAATGTAAGACTCGCAAAGCGATCCTACAATCTCGTTCTAACCGACAGGTAGGAAACGCTCCACGTTACCGAACAGGTACAAATTCCTCTGCTGTTAACAACGGTCAGCGAGGAACAAATTCTACATTCGTACCCGTAGGTACAAATAGCACCTCTGCTTCAAATTTGTCATCTATACCTACTTCCCTCGCTGCTAACAATGTTCAGCAAGTTAATGGAGCTTGGTTGAAATCAAAATACTAACCAACGTAATTCTAACGGAAATTTTGACAATTTTGACTTAGGAAGCATTACTGCCCTTAAAATCGATTTTTTTCAGAAATAATTAATTGACATGATTTCTGATATGCTTAAATCGAACTGTATGTTTGATGCAATTCAAACTGGAGTAAAATTTTCAAATAATATTGTCATAACTTAAAAATTCAGTAATGGATTTTAAAGCATTAAATATTTAAAATTGGAATACTCGATCTCTTAAATATAATGAAGACGAGCTATTTAACTTTTTGAGGGTTTATAACGTGCATATTGCCGTTTTAACTGAAACGTTCCTTAAACCTGACCATAAGGTTAAGAGGGACGCAAAATATTTTATTTATAGAAATGATCGTCTTGATGGACTCTGTGGTGGCGTTGCCATCATTTTCCATAGACGAATCAAACATAAAATTCTTTCTTCATTTGAAACCAAAGTTTTTGAAACTTTGGGAGTTTCTGTTGAAACAAAATTTGGACAACTTACGTTTATAGCTGCCTATTTGCCATTCCAATGCGTAGGCCAGCAAAAGAATTTTCTCAAGGGTGACCTTCAGAAACTTACCCGTCATAGGTCTAAATTCTTCATTATTGGTAATTTTAATGCAAAACACCGCTCATGGAATAATGCTCAAAGCATTCCAATGGTAATATCAACACTCAATACGAAACTAACCTCTGGCTCACCACTTTAGTAGCCTATTGGTCCCAAGCAAACGATTAACGTACCCTATTCTAGTTGAAATTCTATTACTACACTATGTTTGTTTTGATTCGCTATGAAAGTTTGACAGATAACATCAGGGGTGTGTGGATTCATGCAGAACATGCAGGGGTGAGTGAAATAGCTTGGGACTGCTTGGGACCGTTGTTCTGGTACTGAGTGAGCCAAAAATAATAATGATTTTCTTCGGGACCCAGTGGTCTTAGAGTTACCTCTATGGTAATATTCTGTTTGATGATTGTTCTGCAGGTTATTACACTATTCAATATCCAAACAGCCCAAAATGTTTTTCTTCAGCAAGAAATCCCTCCACTATTGATTTGGTCTTAACTGATTCATGTCAACTTTGTAGCCAATTGGTTACCCATGCTGACTTCGGTTCTGATCACCTTCCAGTAGCTTTTGAAATATCCCAAGAAAAAATTTGTAATCCCAACAGCTCTACCTTCAATTACCATAGAGCAGCAATATCGAACATTTATGGAAAATAACTTCGATCCAAACATTCCTTTGCAAACCAAAGATGAAATTAAGTATGCTCTTAAATCTCTGACTACTTCTATAGTTGAAGCAAGAGCTGCCTCAGTACCAAAATGCGAGGTTAAATTCGATTCAATTATAATAGACGATGATCTTCAGCTCTTGATCCGTCTTAAAAATGTCCGTAGGAGACAATATCAAAGAACACGCGATCCGGCCATGAAAGTTATCTGGCGGGATTTGCAAAAACAAATTAAAAAGCGATTCTCTGCCCTGAGGAACAAAACTTTTGAAAATAATGTTTCTAAATTAGACCCGAGTTCCAAACCCTTTTGGAAACTCACAAAAATTTTGAAAAAAACCTCAAAAGCCAATTCCAGCGCTTAAAGAAGGTGGTAAAATTTTGATCACAAATTTGGAAAAAGCTCATAAACTTTCTAAGCAATTTGAGAGTTCCCATAATTTCAGTTTGAGTCTTACTAGTCCTATTGAGAATCAGGTTGCTCGGGATTATCTGAATATTTTCTCTCGGGAAAATATTTTTGATGATTCCTGGGGGACTGATTTGGACGAAGTAAGGTCTATAACTAAAAAGTTTCAAAATATGAAAGCTCCAGAGGATGATGGAATTTTCTATATCCTCATCAAAAAACTCCCAGAGAGGACCTTGTCTTTCTTGGTAAAATTATTTAACAGATGTTTCCATTTGGCATACTTTCCTGATAAATGGAAAAATGCAAAAGTTGTTCCAATTTTGAAGCCGGATAAAAATCCAGCTGAAGCTTCTAGCTACCGTCAAATGAGTTTGCTTTCTTCAATAAGTAAACTTTTTGAAAAGATAATTTTAAATAGAATGATGCTTCACATCAATACGAACTCAATTTTTGCAGATGAGCAGTTTGGATTTCGCCATGGGCATTCAACTACTCATCAACTCTTAAGAGTTACCATTTTGATTCGTTCAAACAAATCTGAAGGCCACTCAACTGGAGTTGCTCTTCTAGACATAGAAAAAGTATTCGACAGTGTTTGGCATGAAGTTTTGATTGCTAAATTGAAAAAGTTTAATTTTCCACTTTATATTATGAAATTAGTTCAAAATTATTTAACTGACAGAACTCTACAGGTAAATTATCTAAATTTCAAATCTAATCGACTACCTGTTAGAGCAGAAGTTCTTCAGGGTAGCATTCTTGGGCCTATATTGTATAACATTTTCACTTCGGACCTCCCTGATTTGCCTCAGGGCTGCCACAAATCTTTGTTCGCTGATGACACAGGCATTTCCGCTAAAGGAAGAAGTCTTCGTGTTATTTGCAGCAGACTGCAGAAAAGTTTAGACATTTTCTCTTCTTATTTACAAAAATGGAAGATTTCTCCCAACGCTTCCAAAACTCAACTTATAATATTTCCACATAAGCCTAGAGTTTCGTTTTTGAAACCTAGCAGTAGTCACATAGTCACTATGAACGGAGCTCCAATTTCCTGGTCAAACCAAGTGAAATATCTTGTATTAGTTCTTGACCAAAAATTAACTTTTAAAGATCACATTGAGGGCATTCAAGCTAAGTGTAACAAATATATAAAATGTTTGTATCCTCTTATAAACAGGAAATCCAAACTTTGCCTGAAGAATAAACTTCTAATATTAAAACAAGTTTTTAGACCGGTCATGCTTTACGCTGTGCCAATATGGTCTTGTTGTTGCACTACAAGGAAAAAAGCACTTCAAAGGATTCAGAACAAAGTTACTACCGAAGTACATAGAATTTCGAATGTTGAGACTTTAGAACAAATTTCCAACAAAATAAATAATAATTTCAGGCAAAAATCGTTGCAATCCTCAATTGCAACGATTAATTCCCTTTATACTTAGATAAGATTTAGTTTTAGTTTTTAGTTTTAAGATATCAATTGTTATACTGACATGTAGGCTTAAAAAACCTGTTTAAAATACTGAATTGCCAAGACACGAACAATGTAAAAACACTTAGCTATATATCATAACAATTAAGGCTGGTAAGTTACTGTAGTAACTGGAGCATCTAGGTTAAAATTAAATGTAATTTATTTTGAATTTGGAACAAATAAAGAGTTAAAAAAACAAATTGATTTCTTGGCAAACATTGAAATTTTCTGCTTCCTTACTTCCTTCGGAACTTCAAACTTGTGCTGGGCGGTGAAGAACAGTACACCCGGAAGCTGCATTAGGCCCTTTAATTATGCGAAAGAAGAAAGTTTCTCCAAACCGGCCTTCAAGCAGATTACTATAAGCATCCGATCGAATAGGAATTTTCCAAATCGATATCCAAGAAGGATTACCTTGGGTAGGCCCCAAACAAGGATCGAACAGGAATAAGAGTCGAACAAGGTTCAAAATTTGCAAGTAATATTGAGCACTGAAAAGTGCTGTTTAAATATGTTCTAGCTTTAGGTAGCAGTAACACTTCCTTCAGCAAAAAGCAAATAGCTCCACACGCCAGCAGAGTACGACGCGGACTGATTTATTTACTGTTTTGCATTCAATACATCCTTACGCAAATATCAACCGCGATTTTTCAAGACACTGTTTCGATCCGCTCCATTCAGTTATCGAAACGATTGCATGGCAACGTTTTCCTTCCCTACTTCTTAATCGGATCAAATCTACCGGGAACAAGTGATGTCATCGAGCTGCTGAGACAGTGTTTTACGAAATTAAATCAATATTGGCTTTCGCAAATATCCATGAATTTATGTGGCTCCGATCAATTTTGCTGACTTTCTATCAACGGAGCAGCATCAGCCAACGAGCGCTGCTTCGCTGTTGTGGCCCAGAAGGTTGTTACGGCAAAATGAAAACTCTTTGTACTGAAATGCCTGCTTATGTTCGCGGAAATGTGCTATTGTGTTTGTACCTCCAACCTCCAACTCTTGAGCGGAGGGAGCAAGGGTAGATGAGGAGGTCTCTTCACGTGTTGGTACGGCTTGCAGGATGAGGTGTCAGTCGTTTGTTTGACACCCGGTGTTTGAAGTGCCTCTCACTGTCAACGAACGGAAGAAACCTGCTAACCTCACGCACCACAATCACGTCTATCTTTGGAAGCCTTGCTATGAAAGTTCTATTTTTGTTTTGACTTCCGAATTTTTCAAATAATGCTTTTATACCGGTTATTACTCAGTTATTGACACAGGTTCTGCGGTTCAGAGGTATTTTTGTTTTTACTTATTCGATACCACAACATTCTCCACGTTTGCACCTACGTTGTTGTATTGATGGATATCATATCAAATTTAATGCTGGAAACAAGAATGTGTGGATGTAACTGTCCAACTAACAAATCTTCCCAACCCCAGCAGTTGCAAGGACGTAGTCAGGACAGTTCTCGATGGTTGAACATAGTGTAACTTCCATCTAAGAGGCCCAGATCAATCCCATAATCTCGGTCAGTACGGTAACGGATGAGGGGGGCAAATCTCCAGGACTTGTATCACCTGCGAATTTTGTGCAACCTGCTTAATGCAAATGCGAAACAAACATGTATGGGTTTTTTTTTTTTTCCTTTGGTTTGTTTTTTCCGTCGATCTTGTTTTCCGTGCTGAGCACCAATGCTACCGACGTGCCAGGAAGGCAGCTCCCACACCTGGACCCTACCTATCGACCCATCAACTCATGAACCGGGGACCAACGGCTTTACTTCCCATCCGAAGGAAGGCGTGATCAGAGATGTTATGCCTCAGAACATCCCGGCGGCGCCGACTGGGATTGAACCCAGGCCTGCTGGGGTGAGAGGTAATCACGCTTACCACTACACCACCGGCGCCGTTAACATGTATGGGTTGTGGTGCCTTCAAAGATCTGCACTTCACTTCGTCACACCACGATATAATCGATCATCCAATGGTTCATTGCAGTTTCTTCGATGCATCAGTCATAATTTAATTTGTGAAATAGACGTTGAAGCGAAACAGTGAGCTGAAATGTTTTGTCAATAGCTTTGTTGTGTGACACAGCTCACACTTTTTCGGTATTTTTCATTGTTAGCAAATAGCTGTCACCCGAGGGTCACAATATGGAGGGGTTGCATGGTAGGGTTACGTGTAGTAATTCAATTTTAAGAAATTTTGTAAGCGATACCAAAGGCAAAAACTGATGAAGCGTAGGAAAATGAAAATTTTGAAAATTTGGGTCTGATCCTTGCGGAAGCATGGGAAAAATAATATTTTTACGTAGGACTACGTCTTTGTCGACTATACTGGGGTGCAAATCAAAAAATATGTGTGGTAAAGTAGTGTTAGGTTTTGAACGCTTGTAAATTTGTCATTTATAGATTAAATTAAAATTCAAATACGCCAATCGATAGAATATTACATTACAAACCTGGTGAAATAAGTATTTTTCAAATTTTTTTGTAATAAAACTTTTGAAAAATGTACAAATGATAATTTTATCACTGTTTTCATGAAATAAGCATTTTTCCCAAACCCAGACATCATAATCGAGTAGCACTTGGTTGCACATGGTTCTGCTCATTAACGCTTCGAACGGCGTGGAGCTTGGTCCTGCAGTAAGCAGGAGCAAGTTAGTCGTTAAAGGTGACTTGGGTCCAGTTCAACTGAGGAGCTGTTCATTAACTACAAGGGGAAGGAGGGAGGGGGCAATAATCCCAAAAAAATGTCTACGTAGTTAATGAACAGCCCCTAATACGAAACGTGGAAAAGTTATTTATGCAAAGCACCCCTCCCCCCCACTCCTGTAACGACAACCTGGAAAAAAACATGGACTTTAACGATCACTTTTCTCCGGGAAATAATTGTTAAGCAATCTACAATGTAGTAAAAGAAAGGTTTAATTCCGTTAATTTTTTTTACAAAACTACTGCCTCTGAAAAAAAAATCGCTCACAATATTTTGATGTTATTCTGTGGGTGATTTACCACCAACATATCTGGTACCTCGATATATTAGATTAACATTATTTATTAGATAAACATCCGAAGTCCATCCTTTGTTACATATTCTGCACAAAAGATACTTTCTGCCCCGACCCATTCATAAAAAAACGGTGGGAAATCCTGTCAGGGGCGGGGCTTAGAAAGTATTTTTATGCAGAATATGTAAAGAAGGAGGGGCGTCGGATGTTAACCCAAATGCATATACCGTGCATCATAGAGAAAGAAGCTCTATCTACTGTTTCCGATTAGGTTCTTTAGGGGTATTGAGGTAAAAGCATATTCGTAATCTACATTAAACATGGAACCGAAATCCGAAATTTGATCAAAATTGGAGCACTGGAACTGTTTTAAATAAGTGCGATTACATTAGAAAATATCACCGTCTTTGTGCCCTTCAGTGGGACTTTGTATGGGTGCGAGCTGTCAATTTGTTAGTTTAGTGTCAAACAGTGGAGTTAATTTTGCTTTAAACTTTGATTTAAAATCGAGATGAAAGTCTACGGTTTCCAAAGAAAAGTATCGTTGTGCTCAAAAAACAAAGCTCTTTCAGATGATGTATAAAAATTGACTCACTTTTTTAAAATTAAAAAACCCAAATTAACTTTGAAAATGACATGAATAGGTCCAACCAAAATCCACTACCCTACACCGGGGCAAGTAGAAACGCGTGGGGAAGTTGAAACGGTAGATGTATCTCTTAGCGGATGTGAATAATCACTGAGATTATTTCTAATATAGTTTGCGGTAGTACACAATGCCTCTCAAAAATAATTACAGTGAATATTCACTTCCAAAGAGATATACGTACTGTTTCAACTTGCACCGGTGTACTATTATGTTTACTATCAAAACATTAAACAGGTTGAGAACCTGTATACAAGCTTTGCTCTGACTTTGAAATTCAATAGCTGAATCCCCTAATTTTCAATTGATATTGCACTAAGTACCTACTTATTGGAAACCAAACGTTTAATTTGAGAAAAGTAATAGTATTCTATTTTGCAATCATTCTACGAACACGCTGTAAAGTACATAATGATGATGCATGGTAATTTTATGTTAGGGTTGTCCTCCAAATTGGAGAACAAAGAGGTGCTTAAAACCCCGTATGATCGTTATACCCCTTCCTCCCCTACTTCGTTGACATATAAACCAACATTTTGTTCAATATTTAAAGTACCGTCTTCTGACAGGTAAAACAACTGCCTGTTGCGTTATCATAAAATGCAATCTTCACTTTCTTCTCTGCTTCAAAAACCTAACTTAAAACTAATGATGGAGTTGCAAATGTATTTTTTGGCAAATGTTTTATTCCACAACATGCATGGCGTTTTTGTGTACTATACTGAGGTGCAAATCAACAAAAAAATGTGTGACCTAATAGTTTCAGTTCCTATTGTAGTCGATGTTGATGTCAAATTTAGTGTACATTGATCACAGCAAAATAACTCAACATTGATCAACCCAAGGTTGATCCCAAGGTTAACCATTACATAAAATTTAAATACATTATCTCATGTGTAAGATGAACCGTGGTCTGATTATGCTAACATGCTAATTGTCGCGAGTTGAAATAATTTGAAAATTTAAGATAAAGTATAATAATCAAAACTGCATGATATACATCTAATTTGCGTAGTTCTACGTCATACTGCGGTCGTGTCTAGGGCACAACCCTTTAATTTTTTACGTAGGACTACGTCTGTGATTTCTATATGGGGGTACACTTTGTGAAAACAGAAAATAGAACATGTAACCAAATTATGAAAGATTTAATAACGTTTATAACTCAGCATCCCCTGAACTAATTTCAATAATGTTATCACCAATCGATCAGAAATATTACTACGCATCTGCTAAATTTAAGCCTTCATCAGTTTTCGAAATATCACTTTTTTAAATTGCACGAATGGGCAATATTTATATATTTCAAGTTCGTATAGATATATTTCAAGTTCGTAATAAACTTTATGAAAGATTAGAGATCTTTATCAACTTTACAACAATTTTAGGAACTTTGGAGAAGTTCTGAGGAATGAAAGAAAAATGCTGAGAATTTCAGTGAAGCTCTATAAACAAACTGTAGGAACCTAACAGAAGTTAACACGCTGAAAATATGGGAAACTTACTGGAAACTTTAAGAACCTCAAAGCGGTTCTTTTAGCATCCGAAAACTTTTCAGGAACTTTTATGAAGTTCCTAGAATTTCAGAGAAATAGGTGTCAAGCGAACTTGAGAAATTTAGAAAACTTGAGGGGTATTTTGCAATTTTTTAAGAAGTTCTAAGCATCTCAGAAAAGCTAGATAAATTAAAACTCTATAATCGTAAATTTAGATAAATTCAAGATAGTTCCAGGATGTGCTGAAAACAAATCGAGAACCCTTAAGATGTTCCGCGAATTTCAGATAAGTACAGAGACCTTCAGAGAATTTATGAAACTTCAGAAATATTTCAGAAACTTCACAGAAGTCCAATGAATTTCAGGGAAATTTAAAGGTGTTTACGGGAATTCTATGTATTCCCTAGCAGAACCGAGATCTTCAATTGAACTAAGAACTTTATGGAAGCTTCGAGAACATCAAGACAGGTCAGAGAATCAAAGGGCAGTGCAAATAATTTCAAGGAAATAGTAAAACCTGTATAGAAGAATTTCCGGAAACTTCAGCAAAGCTCCGAGAGAATTTCTGGAACGCGTTTTAAGGGTGTTATATCATGGAAATTTCAATAACTAAAAAAATCGTAAATTTAGTTAAGTTGATACGAGAACATCAACAAAGTTCCATTAATTAAAGAAAAATGTGAGAACTTCTGATATCTTCAAGAAATTCCAGAGAACTCCTAATAAATTTAGATATTTTTAGATAGTTTTATGATATTCAGCAAAGTTCCGAGTACTTCGAGGACGATCGGATAGTTTCAGAATAATCCCATTAACTTAAGAAAATTTGTAGCGACTTACAAGGAGTTCCATGGGGTATTCCAAGAATTCTATGATTGGTCCGAAAACGTCAGAAGCGTCAGAAAATTAAGAATATATAACAGAAAATTTGCCGGATTATTAAATAAATTTAGAGAACTTCAGGTAAGCATAGATAAGTTCAGGAAAAATTAACGAGTGTTAATAATGGTTACAATACTTAAGGAAAATTGTTGAAACTTCAAGGCAAATCTATTAATTTCATATAAAGTTGTGGAACAGTTTAGAGAACTTTGACAAAATTCAGCAATCGTTTAGGCACTAAGAAAGTCTAGACTATTGAAGAAGTTTTAAGTAAGTGTCGATAATTTAAGGGCTGTTCCATGAGCTTCAGAAAAATCTTGAGAACTGCAGTGAAAATCATAGTAATATATTAATTCTTTCGTTCTAATTCCATGAAAATTGCAGGAGCCCAAAAGTTCCAGAAATTTAGAAAAAAACTTCGAAAACTTTACTTTTTAGAAATCTATGGAGCTTAAGAGGAGATCCGTGAACTTTTTTATGAACATTAGCAAAATTCGGGAGCATCCAAAAAATTGGAAGAATCTCAGGGGAGGTCAGTTCCATTAGTTTCAGAAAATTAGTGGGAAATTTAAAGCTGTTCCCAGATTTTCAGATAACTTCAGAGAAGTCAAAGAGTTAATTGAGGTCTTCGCATAAGCTCAAAAGTTCACTGAAGCTGAAACATTTTTAGGACCGTTCAAATGAATTCAGCGCAGTACAACAAGCTGAATGAGAACTGCAAAAACTTTAGAGAAATTTTGAGAATTTCAGAAAAGAATACAGAACCTCAGAGCAGTTCCGTTAACATGAGAGAAGTCACATAAATTTTAAAGAACTTCAGCGAATTGTTAAACCTTTACAGGAGATCCATGATCTTTAGAAAAAATGAGGAAACTTTAGGAAATCCTATAAAGTTCAGGGAAGTTTGAATTTGATGAGAAGTATTGTGGGCATCAGGCTATCAATTCCATATCCAACGGAGATTTCAATTCCTCAAAATTTGGATGAAGCTATCCTCCGATTTCTTTTTTTAGTTTTCCTCGGAATTATCTTGAAATTCTCCACAATATGAACCCTTTGGATAGATTCTCCGAATATTCATTGAATTAATTTCCGATTTCCTATTGAATCTCACTCCTTTTTTTGGAATTCTACTCACCTTGAAAGTCTCCTAAGAATTCATTGGTATTTCTCCTCACAAATTCCTTCGATTTCTTCTCATAATTTGTTTGGCAAACTCTCCTGAATTTATTTTACAAATTCCTTTAAAGATGTCCTGGAGTTATTCTTAGATTTAATTGTTATTCTTCTTTTAGCAATTTAATACAAATTCCAAGGACTTATGCTCTGGATTCGTTTTCTACCACAAACTTTATGAAATTATCCTCAGAATACCCTTGGAGTTTTCATTAAAATTTACTTTTAATTCAATTCAGGGTTTCTTGAATTTCTACTCACAACTATCAGGCTTCACATGAAATGGCCTCCCTTAGCTCAGTCGGTAAAGGCGCAGCTACAAAGCAAGACCATGCTGGAGGTGGCTGGGTTCAATTCCCGGTCCAGTCTAGGAATTTTTCGGGTTGGAAAATTTCACGACTTCCTTGGGCATAGAAGTATGATTGGACTTGCCACACAATTATACCAATGCAAAAATGGTACAGGCATCGAAAGCTCTCAATTAATAACTGTGGAAGTGCATCTAGAACACTAAGTTGAGAGCACGCAATAAGCTAATATGCGATATGTAATAAGCTTGAAATGCGAAGAAAAAGAAAAAAAAATGAAATTAAAATTCCTCAGAACTACATTGAAAGCAGATAGCAATTGATGTTTTTTTGAAAGATTTTTTTTTCCAGAACTCCCTTAGAATGAAGTTCTTAGAAATAATAATGAAATTTCACGAGCCTTTAAAACTGTGCATGGAATTTGACTCCAGATTCTTAAAACTTCTTGAGGTATTATAGCTTTTGTGTGCCATCATAACGACTAATTTTCTCCTCTTAGGTCACTTTTTAGTCACTATTTTAACAACTATAAATCACTATTTGGGCACTTATTTCTTTAACATGGTCACTAAAATCACTATTTTTGACAGCAGTGATCACTACCAGCCTTGCGAAAGGTTACCTTGATCGGAATCAGTAGCTCTTCGTGAGTCACTGTGGGCCATCTACGTACGTACAACAAACAGTAATTTTTAGCGAGTTTTTGAATTGCGGAACTTCCGCAGTTGTTACTGTACGGTAGACCCGTTTAATGATCAAAAATATAATTTGTAGATTTTAGCAAATCTTTACGAATAACGGTCATTTGAATTTAATACGAGTTTTTGAGTAATTCAAAAAACCAATAAAAAATACAGGCTCCTGTTAAAAAAAATCTTAGTATGTATGTTAAGCGCGCCATACTAAAGAATATAAACAGAGAGAACCCCACTAAAAGTCCTTTTCCCACACAAAACACAAGCCCCTGCTGCAATTAACAAATAAGATTTATTATATAAGAACACGTAGTCCTACGTCACATTGCGTACAACCCCATAGGGCTGTCCTTTGTAGTTTTTCCTTGATTTGTTTTCCGTTAATCTTGTTTTCCGTTCTGAGCACCAATGCTACCAACGCCAGGGAAGCAGCTCTCGCATCTGGATCCTACCTATCGACCCATCAAGTCATGAACCGAGGTCCAACGGCTTTACTTCCAAGAACATCCCGGCGGCGCCAACTGGGATTGAACCTAGGCCTGCTGGGGTGAGAGTTAATCACGCTTACCGCTACACCCCCGGCGCCGCTATGGGAAATATCATGATTGATGTAAATTATTATTTATATTTTTTAATACAATATGCATCTCATCATTCTTCAAATCAATCTAACAATTCAAAACAGCGAAACATTTTGTGACAGTTTTCGTTGTGTACTGGAGAACAATGTTCAACGCCACGCGCCGAAAGTGCTGCTGTTGCTGCTGCTACACACGGTGGTTGAATAAGCACCGTTCGGTGAGACCGGATGGAATTCGATATTGAAATCTGTGTTAGGGAAAGCGCTTGTTTTGCAGGATCACCATTGCAAAAGATGGACATTTGTGTAATTTTCAAAAGTGACCTAATTAAAATTGATAAAGTGTTCATTTTAGCAGATATGTAGAAAAATTTCGAATCGATTGGCTTGTTTAGAATTAATATCCATCCTCTATTGACAGAGTTATAAGTGGTCAAAACCAAAACCACATTTAGTAACGCGGTCGATATTGGTTTTTTGAAATTGCACCCCCAAAATGATGCCGAAAGACGTAATCCTGCGTCAACATGATTGTTTTGAAGAAAGATTTTATTTGTTTTATTATTAAAGTTACTTTAACGGCGCCGGTGGTGTAGTGGTAAGCGTGATTACTTCTCACCCCAGAAGGCCTGGGTTCAATCCCAGTCGGCGCCACCGGGATGTTCTGAGGCATAACATCTCTGATCACGCCTTCCTTCGGATGGGAAGCAAAGCCGTTGGTCCCTGGTTTATGAGTTGATGAGTCGATAGGTAGGGTCCAGGCGTGGGAGCTGCCTTCCTGGCACGTCGGTAGCATTGGTGCTCAGCACGGAAAACAAGATCGACGGAAAAAACAAACCAAAGGAAAAAAAAAATATTAAGGTTACTTTAGACGGTCCCATTAATATAGACAACAGCAACATAGTTACTTTAACACATGACTTGTTTAGAGATAAGATTTGAACTCGTTACTTTGGCGTAAGAGATATGGATGTTAACCACTACGCCGGGACCGTCGCCTTTTGACGATGGTTGTCACCGAACGGTAACATTTGTGATTTATGATTTATGACTGAGGACTTTAGTGTCGATTAAAGCTCGATTCAAAGTAAATCTGGACGCACGGTTTAATACAGCACCGCGCCCCTGGTGGTTGGAACAAAAAACGTTTGACAGGCATTTGTTGATGTTTCATTCATAAAGAAATTGGTGAAAAGTTTTTCTCAGTTGATCGACGCATCCCGAAATTACGGATCATGGAACTTGAGAAAAGAAAATCAATTGTGCACAAACATCTAGAGAACCCTTCGTGGTCTGCTTCAAAAATAGCAAAAGTGTTAAAATTCCCAAAGTCAATGGTGAGTCTTGTAATCAAACGTTACAAGGATACTCTGAGTGTGGATAGAGCACAGCGCATCTATCATAAAAGTGGCACTAGGGACAACGAGCTGAGGAGAAAGGTGTTGAGGTACGTGAAAAGCAACCCAGGTGTCTCCATACGTGATTTGGCAAAGAAATACGATTCCAACTTTTCCACCGTGCGTAACGTCCTTTCAAGAGAAGGATATAAGTCTTTGTGTGCCAGTAAACATCCGAATCGCTCCCTGAAACAAAGGTTAGTGGCCAAAAAGCGAGCACGATTACTATACAAACGAATTTTGACGAAATTTGATGGCTGTATTTCAATGGATGACAAAACATAGAGTAGAGAACTACTTCGGCCTAATCGCCCAT
Source organism: Ochlerotatus camptorhynchus (assembly GCF_037179485.1). Classification (NCBI taxonomy): domain Eukaryota; kingdom Metazoa; phylum Arthropoda; class Insecta; order Diptera; family Culicidae; genus Ochlerotatus; species Ochlerotatus camptorhynchus. The sequence continues at coordinate 195,141 of NW_027040879.1, forward strand.
TTTTGGCCTATCGAGCAGAAAACTTCAAATAAATCCATGATTTCATAGTTAACAAGTCAATTATGCATTTGGTACGATACTTTAGTTAATAAGCTACCGAATGAAGTCAATGAGAACGCGTGGTATGAAGGTTTGCACCCATTATTCCCAAAAACAAAAGAAGCGTTCCGACCGAATCATTTTTTATCTTCATCCGATAGGCCGAAGTGAATTCATTGGCATTTCAATTGCGTTTCAATGCGTTAGGCCGAGTTTAAAATCCGTAGGCCGAGTTTGGCGTCAAAAAAGCAGTGTTGGACTTTTGACATTATCTCAACGATTGGTTTCTCCTTTTCAAATCTTACCGTACGTACGGAAAGGTAAATAAATTTGGAAGCCATCAGTAAAAACAACATTTCGTTGGGGGTTAAACTGAACTACATTAAGAAAGACTAAGTGCGGGTTATGCTTAATAGGCCGGAAATGGGGTAGTTAACCCTATGTCAAAATGAATTATAAACAAATCCCCGGACGAAACTTTTACCTGGCAACTTGGTCGTGGGAATGGCCCTTCCAGGTATAAATTTGTTTTTGCTGATAAGTTTGCTCGGAACTAATGATTTGGGAAGGAATCTGCAGTTGTGGCCTTAAACCCAAGGTTTTCATCACATCTCACACAATGACGTCGAAGGTATACATTAAAGAGTGTCTGAAAAAGCGAATTTTACCCTTCATTCGGCAACACAAGACCAACGTTATGTTTTGGCTGGATCTAGCCAGCTGCCACTACTCTTAGGAGGTACTAGAATGATATGCTGCAAACAATGTTAATTCCGTCGCCAAAGAGAATAATCCTCCGAATTGCCCTGAATTCAGACCGATCGAAAAATATTGGGCAATTGTCAAGCGAAAACTTCCAGGATGCGGTAAAGAAGTGACAAATGCACAACAAATGCGTTTAAAGTGGAATAAGTTCGCCGGTACAGTGTCACCAGTGACTGTGCAGATCATGATGGAATCGATCACAAGTAAAGTGTGACAGTTCGTTCGAAACGGTGAAATGTATGAAAATCCCGTTACTCCGACGAGATCGCTCCCTCTTGAGGCTACTCACCGGCTGTGTAGACGTCCGTTCACGGCGACAGGTGGAATGCGAAAGAGGACGAGTGGCAGTGTCGATTGGCGTTGACGGCACTGTCGAAAAATTTGCTCTTCCAGCAAATGCAGACAGTTTCTTATCGGAATTTTCGGTGGAGTGAAAGGATAGTACAAAGTCCGCCATGTTTCACGCACAGTCTGACGTTTGCTTATGGATTTTCTCATAGGAGTAAAGAGCTACAGAGTCGCCGTCAACGCCAATTGCGCTCGTCGTCTGACTCGGTTGAGCGTTCGTGTTTCCAACGATCGTTCGTAATCGTGCCACACTGCCGTGTTGCACGAACACTTTCGGCTTACATCTCTATTCATAGGGTGACACATTTATACCCCACAAAATGTAATAACTTGTTATATATCGTTTGAAAGCTGAATAAATACCCTTTTGTTTGACGTTTTGATCAACCGTGTATGTTGTTTAATTCTTGAGTTATGATCACTTGAATGCGTCCAAATTTACTTTCAATCGGGCTTTATTATAGAGTTTACCAGCGTTCCATTCAAATGCAGATTGATAGCCAAAATATGGGCCAAGTGGTGGTGATGGAGTGACAGCCGATTTGGAGGCTTGGTTGTATATAGCCGTTCATTAGTTGCAGAACAGAAAAGACGCGATTCTATTATTCGAAGCTTGCATCACGTTTTCAACTAGCAGTTTTCTGGAAAGTTAGAACAGTGTCTACCTTCCGATCGAGACCCGGATTTGGAATATCGGTCGTTGATCTCCAAAGATGGATAAATTCACACGAATGATTGTCGCCCACCGTCGATTGCCAATCAGTCCCCAGCCCTAGTGGATACGGTTACGCCTGACCGCGTGTTAGACTTGAATATTTTAAAGGAGTAATAAATAGTTCTATTAAAAAAAAAGATGGCTTAGCAGCTCCAAAAGTGTTTTGAATTCTTTATTAATCCAATACAACTCAAGTCGTGTTTGGCCTCCGGATAATGCGCGATTTTTCCAGGAGTAACCCAAGGATTATTCTCCCACTATTTGAAAACAATATGTTAAGGATATTTCATGGATCATTCTAGTGGTATTGAAAACATAATTTACGTTCCCAATTTCTGTTAAGGCATGATAAAGGCAAAAAATACTTTAAATAGATAGGGCGTTAATGGGTTGCTTAAGGATTGCATAGATATTTCAAAATTATGGGTGCTCATTTCGCCCCGTGTCCTCATTATATCCCTAATCTCCATATTTACTTGTGACAAATTTCATTGTTACGCATTACAGCTGATCTTTATTTCTTGTATATGTGTTGTTTACATGTACGACACAGATGCGTCTTTTCAACTTTAATTCATTTGGAATTTTCAATTATTATTTAAGTTTCTAGTCCTATCAGGCCTGTTTAGAGAATTCCCACCTTGGTGGGTTTGTTTTGATTGCCATTGGAAAAAGGAGACTACTTATAACTATTATTTACAAATACAACTACTAGGGGAAATGAATGTAATGTTGCCTAATAGCCACCAAAAATATCCTAAGTAGCGTCCCAATGACGCGTTCATCTAGATAAAATTAATAAATAGCAGATTTTTAGCGATGGGCCATTTTTTAAATCCATAGGCCGACATTAGAGCCATTTCCCCTAAAAACAGATTCTGGACAACGCGCCTGAAACTTTCGTTTCGGAAGGAGACCATTCTGGAAGCAATCTCCTTGATCACATCGGCCATTTCACGTTTTTTGCTCAGATCTCCAATCCTCTGAAACTGGCGTCTACAAAAATTTCTTAAATGAATCAATAATTGGACGTGGGACTCATTGGCAACAAACGTACCGCTCACAGGAACTTGTCGAACACACGTCTCGTCGGCCACGGATATGGCCTGGTTGAGTCCTTCCAGCGCCCGATCGATGTTCTCTACGGTGTCAAGTGGTGGATTTTCATCGATGTGCCTGTCAACCACACATCCAAACTGGACCCAGATATTGGATATAAAGCAATCAAAACGTGAAAGTTCATCGGTGAGATTTGAGTTTTTGGGTTTTGCCAAAATATGGATTCAGTTCGAGGTGGTAGCACTTAATCGAACAAAAATTCAAGAATTTTACCAACTTTGAGTCGCTCGCATTCGGCTGACTGAACTACCTACAGTGTAAGCAACTCGAAGTAGATCGTAACGGGTGAATGAACGCCAAAACCAAACTCGCAAAATCCATTTCGTGCTCTCATTGAAGCTATTGTTTATAATATATACGTCGAACCTGATCTCCAAACTGGAAGTAATGCAGTCCTCTAATAATTAACCTAAACTAGGATTACTGAAATTTTAAACTAAGATGACCTCGACAATGAAACAATCCTGGCAGGAAATCCAAAACAATTTAGAACCAGAAAAGGTATCACGGCTGTCATGTGGCAATGGGAAACTATCTCACTATCATGAGACGAAAATACAATTTTTTTCTTTATTATATAGTCTTTTAGCCTTTGGCTCGTTCGTCTCTTTGAAATTTAATAGGGTTCACTTAGGGACACCCCAAAGTACAGAGTTGGGGTGGGAATTCCAGATGGGGCTTTCCCGAAAAAACGAAGTGGTAGGGGAGATCCCCCATAATACAGACTTTGGTACAAAGAGTATTGGATTGAAGCGTAAAATATGGCATAATTGCTATCCTAAAAGCTGTCAAAGGTCCTCAACATATTAATAAATCCGTTTTCTATTATCGTAATTCAGTATCTCGTGCACTTAAGGTGCGTTTTTATCCTGATTGAAATACTAATCGTGTTCCTGGTTGCTGGCAAAGTTTAAGTAATGTGATTGAGGTGGTTCAAATGCCGTGATACAATCCAGCGTCTTTAATGAAACATAGGAGTGCGGCTTCTACGGAGGGATCGTTTCCCAGGGCGTGTCGGATACCAGATGGCATACCATATAGTTTCCGGATGCCTTGAAAGCAGGGACAGTTGATCTCCGTCATTGTGACACATTTGTTCTGCAAGGTGGGAGCTCTTCCCATGTTATGTGTGACTCGTGTGTGACCGGAACGCAAAGTTTGAAACGTTGCCAGATTGGCGGCCTTCAACCAACAATCAATACGAAACTAACGATTTTAAATTGGCTCACCACTTTAGTAGCCTATTGGTCCCAAGCAAACGATTAACGTACCCTATTCTAGTCGAAATTCTAGTACTACGCAATGTTTGTTTTGATTCGCTATGAAAGTTTGACAGATAAAATGAGGGGTTATTGGTTTTTCCTATGTTTCGAGGGGTGATTCGACAAGCTTGGGACCGAAGATAGTACCAGAGGTGAGCCAAAAAGTTGAGCACGTTTCTTCGGGACCTACTTGTCTTAGAGTTACCTCTATGCTTCAACCGGCGTGAGACTTCTTTCAGCAACATAACGTGCTCTTCGAATGTCTCACTTCCGATGACTATGTCATCTAAATATACAAACACTCGCGGTTCCAGTTCACCATGCCCTAAGACTTGATCCATAAGACGGGATAATGTCGCTGGGCTATTAACCAAGCCAAAAAGAAATCGGGTGAACTGAAACATCCCTTTTCCTTGGACGCTGAATGCTGTATAACGACAAGAAGAAACCTCAAGAGGAATTTGTAGAAATTCTTCAGACAGTTCAATAGTGCTAAGATACTTAGCTCGGGTAACTGACCTAAGATCCTACCGGGGTTGGGAAGTGGACACGCGTCCCGGACGTTCATTTATATTGCGGGCATCAAGACACAAGCGGACTTTTCCCGTCGGTTTGATGACCGGAACGACATTGAGAGACCAATCTGAGTGACATCTTTCGATGATTCCTATCCTGAGCATCCGTTCGACTTCTTCGGCAACCTTCTGTTGAACTTTCGGTGAGACAGTGTAAGGGTACTGAGTGACCCTGAGAATTATTAAAGAGGTTAGTTAGCTCGGCTTGCTAGTGAAGAGTCTTCACTGAAGACGACCGCCCCAAATATGGTGGGAAGTCTTCATTAGTTACACGATGGTTCACCATGCGCTCATGAGTCTTGCTCATATAACAGGTTGAGGAGATGGGTCCAGGAAAGGAACCACCAGGCTATGTGACCACTCTTCAGGCAAGGTGTTGCCGATCCTGGTCTTGTTGAGAATGTCTAGAATCATGAGTTTAGTTTCCAGCGACAGATGGTGTATCATGGGGTATTCTATCTCGTCCGGTCCTGTCGATTTTCCACTGACCCAGCTGAGGGCAAGATTGAGCTCGTTAAGACGGAACGGAGCGTTGATGGAAAGAGAAACAGCGTCATCCGGGATGGAAATGTTATTGAGACTTTGAGTGGAGACGTTGCTCCGGCGAATGAAGTCCTGTTCGAAGCGGTCGATGGATTATAAGGACTAAACACGATCGGCCAAGACATTGTCAAAGACTAATGGGTCTCTTGTTAACTCAGCTCCACAGTTCTGAGCAGGTGGTCAAATCCCACGCCAGGAAGCTGTACCGCGAGTGGTTGGTGCAGCCGAAATGCATCGTAATGAATGACGAGACGTACATTAAAGCAGATGCCAAGCAGATCCCTGGCCTGGAGTTTTTCATCAGCACGTCCCGCCTGGATTTTCCGGAGAAGTTCCGGAAGAAGAAGGTTGACAAATTTGCCAAGAAGTACTTAGTGTGGTAAGCGATCTGTGGGTGTGGCAAATTCAGCAAGCCGTACATAACGACCGGCACCTTCCAATGGTCCCACGAAGGTGACAGTCTGTTTTGGCCGAACCTGGCATCGTGCCATTACGAGAAACCGGTACGAAGTCAACGATGCTGTTTTTGTGCCAAAGGAGGTTAGTCCGCCAAACTCGCTAAAACTTCGCCGAATAGAAAAATTCAGGGCGATTATCAAGGGCAAACTCCGGAAAATAGGGAAAGTCTTCAAAAACGACAAGGATTTGAAGAAAGAGTGGATGAAAGTGTGAATTAAAGATGGCGCAAGTGTTGCACAAGATTTGGTGGGTAGCGTTAAGTACAAGGTGCGGGCATTTAGCCTAAGAGAGAAGGTTTAATAAATTAACTTTGCCAAAACATAGCTAATATGTGTTTATTTATTACCTGAGAGTTTAAAAAATATTCGACTTAAAATAATTTTTTGGTGGTCACTTTTGTCTGTTGCATTTGTTTTTTTTTTTCGAATATAGTCTTTTATTGCAATGATCACAACACTGTCACGCTCTGTCATGACAAAAAAATCGACGAAGAAAATATCTATCATCGTTTTCTCATGCGATGATAGTGACAGAATTATCTCTGTAGAAATCGTGTCAGATCTTTTATTGACAATTACATTTACCAGCCCGGTTAGACGTTTAATGTACAACGCTTTATAGACAAATTAATAAACGCATTGAAAATTATTTCTCTACGCTCCATAGAAATTCCCATGCTCAACTATTTGCTCCAAAATTTCCTTCCGCACCATCCTGCAGAAATAATTGGAAAAGTCAGGTCGCCCCACTCAATCAACTCATTAAACCAACCACCACCGAAACAGCAACCAGCTGCAGAGGATGACTGAAAAGGCGAGGTGAACGAAAATTAATTATTATCACGTTCTACTCATCAACTTCTCGGCTCTCCTCTCGCGAGAAGCACAATCCTTGAAGCTATCCGAAAGGCATCAACTAGTTTGAAGTTTGAAGCGGGCGGAATTTTTTAATGAACGAAAAAGTTTCGCAAATTTTTCCTCTCGGCTGGTAGGAAAACGTGGAGTTCGTGGTAGTTCATTGGCGAAAGAGGGCTTCACCGTAGTGATTTGCACTTGGAGGTGTTTAGGGGGGGGGGGTGAAAATTACCACGACCTGATTCAAAGCCCAATGAAAGCTTTCAATTAAAGAAGCAGAGCTTCTTCAAAATGTGGATTTTAATCACCAATTAGACCTGTTTGTTGAGGTTGGCACTGGAAGTTTTCAATACAGAAGAGCACCAGGTCTCTGTTGGTATATGATTCTTGCTTCCGCGCTGTATATTTATTCCATTTTTTCATTATTTTTGGACAAAAGCTAGACGATTATTCAGGCTCAATGACATCAACTAAATAAGGGACCAGGCATGGAAAATCATTTGCATTCATTTCGTGCATTCATTTACATTCATTTGCCTCTAACTTTTTTCTTCAACAGCATTCCGCAAAATGATGTATAGAGCTTTTGTAGGTTTTGTTATTAGCTACAACTTTTGTAAACAAGTTCAATCCGCATCTCTTATGCATGATGAAGCAGAGCAAACAGAAGCCACTACTGTTTTTCAATGAATGTATTTTAAATTCACTGAAAAACAGTAACAAGTTCTGCCCGCTCTAGTTCGTGATGTATAAGAGATACAGATTCAAACTATGAGAAAAACTTGTAGCTAATAACAAAACCTACAAAAGCTCTATACATCATTTTGCGGAATGCTGTTGAAGAAAAAAGTTTAAGGCAAATGAATGTAAATGAATGTATGAAATGAATGCAAATGATTTTCCATGCCTGTAAGGGACTTTGACTTAGATGAATTGACTGCGGTTGGAAACTCGGAATATGGAACTGAAGATCGCCAAGCGTCCCAGGGTGTAATAGATCAATCAACGACGAGCTTCAACTTCGCAACCTCGAAGTTGTTGGGCTACACGATCTTCTCGGGATGGTGCAGAAGGATGGAAAAGCGGGCATCGAGTGTCTATCATCTATCAGAGCTGTGGCTGGGGACATGCACTGTAGTGATGGATAACGCATCAACGATTGAGTGGTATAAGATCAATGCACAAAATAGAAGAATAGAACGAAAAGACGCTGTCGATATGATACACTGTACCAAAACATCATCATATTTTCGAATGAAACCTCAGATCATTCAAACCGAAACATCGAAATCGCTTTTCGATAGCTGAAACCGGATGCCGGTTGCTTTGTAACCAGAAACGTAATGCTCTCTGTAGAATTATTGTCTTTCCAAGTTGAAATGCATATGGTATTGGTTCAGCTCCATAATGCAAATCAGGGGTGCCGGTGGTGTAAAGGTTAGCGTGATTACCTCTCACCCCAGCAGGCGCCACCGAGATGTTTTGAGGCATAACATCTCTGATCACGCCTTCCTTCGGGAAGTAAAGCCGTTGGTCTCCGGTTCATAAGTTGATGGGTCGATAAGTAGGGTCCAGGTGTGGGAGCTGCCTTCCTGGCGTCGGTAGCATTGGTGCTCAGCACGGAAAATAAGATCGACGGAAAACAAATCAAGGAAAAAAAATAATAATGTAAATCATCCAAAACGATGATGAAAACAATTCTATTGGTATGCCAACTATATCTCAAAATTAAACAAGAAAAGTTTTTTTACAGTTTAATTTTTTTCGCTACAGACTTTAAATGCATCACTAACCTCATTAGCCGTTCTGCTGGTTTGTTTTGGTGTAAAAACGCTATTGTCACCTGCTATATGTTCCCCCAGAGGTATCCTGTGGCTCCAAGAGCGGTCAATGTGGTCAGTGATCAATTTAAACTGTATGGAAAGCCTAGTCATGAAAAAATATGAAGTATGAGCTGTCGCACGGCATGTTTGCTGTAAAAATGAAATTGTTCCCTGCTACATGTTCCCCCGAGAGCATCCCGAAGGTTTCAAGAGTGGCTAATGTGGTCAATAATGCATTTAAAGTCTATCGAAAGCCTATTCATTAAAAAGATGAAGAAAGAGCTGTCGCACGGCATGTTTTGATTGATGAACAGATCTGACCGCATTCAGAACCATTCTAGTGAAATGGGCCTCAGAACCGATTCTAGTGAAATGGGCATATCTCGGTTATCTAAAGGGTGTCCCACATCAAATTGCATCAAGGAAAAAATGTTGTAGAAAATTACCTAGGTACCTTACCTTACCAATCAGGCTAAGGCCTTGTTACAGCCTTAAATAATAAAAAAAAAATCATTTATCTTTTCTTTGAATCGATTGGAGCATCAATTAATCGAACGCTGATATCACTAGTTTAAAAATAAAAGTAAAATAAATGAACTTGAACTTTTGACCAATGATTCTTATGAATAATCGTGCGCGAAATCCAAAAATGTAGTCAAAAAAGAAACTCTGAATGATAGTTTTCGAAATACAGCTAAAAAAATGAAAATTCACATGAAAAAGTGTGTTTACTAAAATATAATATCTCCGGTTGTAATCAGATTATATCAATTATTTTATCGCCAAATTAAAGGTAAGAATTTCTTTTTTCCAATTAAAAAAATCATTGATTGTCAGTGAGATTAGTAAAATTGTTGTTAATTAATAGTTTGTTTATCTAAATGTTTAAGCAGTGTAAATAAAAAATTTGTAGTGATTCTAACGCCTTCTATCTTCTCTCACTGAAAAATAGCGTTGGAACAGTCGAAAACAAATTTTATCACCTTTAATTTGGCTTTAAAATAATTAATATTACTTCAATATAGCCGGAGATATTTATATTTAAGTAAACATTTTTTTTTTTGACTACATTTTTGGATTCAGCGCATGATTTTACATGGTATATGATCATCAGTGTACAAATTTCAAATATGCTGTAAACTAGTGTATTTAAACCAGTATAGCTGATTTAGACTCCCAGCCAATCAACTTCTAAAAAAATACTTTTTTCAAGCTTGCAACATGTTTTTATTTTAATTGATTTGCATCGATTCACATTCATGTACGGATTTTGATTCAACCGCAACACAGTGTACGTATTTCGATTTAAAATTGTACGGATATTAATTCAAACGGAGAACGCTGTACGGATTTCGATTCAAGGTAGGTGTAATTTGAATACTTTTTTCTAATAATTAAAGGTTATTTTGAAACCTGGTGTTTGCAAATAAAAGGAAAATACAGATAAATGTATACAGAGCATAATGTGATAGCATTATTTTAGATTGACTGTTAATGATTCTCTCGTGCTCAGGTGTAAGGATTTTGGTCCCGCACGGTACATACATAATAATAAACAAATAATATTTATATATTATTATGTATAATAATAATACAATAATTATAAAAAAAAACACACATACACACATAATAATAATAATTAAAAAAACACAATTTTCAAAGTTTTGTCACTAGGTGTCGTCGCAAACGTCTCAAACATCACTTAACCCAATACATACTCTTATAGACAATTCTATGTTCAACCATTTTGTCCAGAACCGGAAGATGATCCGAGTTGATCCTTACAAGTTATCAGCATTTTATTGAATTAATGTCTGACTGATTGAAAAAGAAAAAGAAAAATAAATAATAAAAATAAAAATCAGTCAGACATCGCTTCAATAAAATGCCAATAACTTGTCGGGATCAACTCGGATCGTCTTCCGGGCTTGGACAAAGTTGTTAGGCATATAATTTTCTATCAAAGCTTTAAATTTGGTGATGTTTGGCACGTTTGCAACGCCACCTAGCAACACAACTTAAGTGTTTCTTAACAAACGTTAAACTTCAACTCGGAAAAATATCATCAAATGGGTAAATGTTGACCGTTTTGGCTCAAATCTGGCAGCATTGCATATAAAACAAGTGGTTTACTTGTGAGCGAAGACAATCATGCTTTGACCACCATAATGGCGTCTAAAGTTAGAAATATGCTATTTATTTGTATAAACATTATATTTAATTAGAAAAATCTCCACGAATTTCAGTACAATCGCCATATTATATTTCGAAAGCTCTGACTCGGACCGTATGAAAATCAAAAATCAGTTGAAAAATTATTGAGTAGGTACTCATGATAGTATGCGGTTACTTACCCAAAATCAAAATCAATACTGTGGCAACACTGTCGTTGATGGTTGACGCGAAATTTTTACTGTCCGTGTATTATTTATAAATTAGTTGTGTTTCAACTAAATTTTATTTTCAAAAATTGTATCTTTTGATAGTGATAACGTTGCTGCTGTGAATTAAGTGGTGTTATGGTGAAATACTATTAGAATAATCTTACATAACATATAGTAGCTAGTGCATTCGTTTCCAAAAGGGGTCCATTGTTTGGCTGTTTGGCCGTGCATCCACTTGTGGTTGCTGCTGTTGCTGCTGTTGCTGTTGTTGCCGTTGTCGCTGTATTGAGTAAAGGAACCCACTTGGTGAAATTATTTCGAATAGAGTAGAAGTTCATTGTGAGTACACATATAGATACATTTTGTGATATCGTAGTTTCTTCCAAGAGCTTTTCGTGCTACCGCTTGCCGCCTACTTGACCAGCGTTGCCAGTATTGCCAGGATTTTCCAGATTTTTAGTCGTCTTGCCAGATACACAGACAGACCACGTATGTTTCCAGATTTTTTAAATGTGTTCCAGATTTTCCCAGATTTTTTTAACATGTTGTTTAAAAATATCACTGCAATTGATTTACCCTCTAATAAATCCAAGCTTGCTACTTTAATTATTAAAGGCCATCAACGTTGGACATTACTGGAATTTTAAGGTAATTCTGAAATAGTTCACAGTGAAGTGTGAGGTGAATTCCTTGGGAAATCAAAGGAGAACTTCAAGCCAATTCTAAGTAGAGCTCCATCCATCTTTGTGTACGTCACCCGTCGTTCAGGCGAACTGTGAGTGCCACGAAGTGAGGGTTCGATTCCCACTCCAGCCAGTGCAAATATTGGCAACCTCAAAATTTCCCTACTGGTCTACTGGGTGTGGTGTGATGTCCGTTATCTAGTGTTAAATATTCAGTCTGTACAACCTCTGGTTGAAGACAATGTCAACTCTGATAACAATTGCTTAAAGATTTTGTGAATGTAGGAAATACAATCCGGAAGAGAAATCATAGAGAATTTTTATTATGAAACTTGAGGAGTATGCTTATACGAATCGTTAGAATAATTTCAATGGGACTCTGTCCAATGTTTATATGAAGATTCATTTTAAGACAAATTTCTGTGAGACTTTCAAAGCCATTTTGGCAAAGTACTTGAGTACTTAGGAAATACTAAAAAGGATTTCATAATAATTTTGACCTTACCTACACAGGCAGTTCAAAGGGAATTATCGGATAAGTCTGCGAAGAGTGTGACGGTCATTCTGAAGGGTGCACCAAGGAAATTATTAAGAATATTTTAAGAATTTTCTAGGGAAAAATGGACACAAAATTATGCCAATTCTTGGGAATTATTACCAGTTTGAGGGAATTGTGAAATTGGAGAGTAATTTTTGAGAGATTGCCAGAGGTAATGCTATGAACTCTTAGAATGTTACTGGAAAAGGTTGAATATTATAAAGATTATTTTAAGGGAATCCAGAAAATAAGTATGATGAAATTCTAGGATCATTCAAATGGAACTCAAAAAAAGGGCGAAGATATCCTGTGAAGAGCTCCAAGTAAATTCAGACTAACAGAATTTAAAATCATTTCAAGATCCTGAGATTTCAAAAATGACACTATCTGACTTTAATTTAATAATATAATAAAATTATTCGTAATGGTCAAACATTTAATTCATAATCATTCTAGTACTTTAAATACATTCCAGATGATCATACTGACCGATTTTTTTGGGAGATTGGCACATCACTTTGATTTCAATAGCATTATGTTAAAAACAGGATTTTTTGGAGCATGCCAGATTTTTACAGATTTTATATTTTAACAGGTCCAGATTTTTTTGAAAACGACCTGGCAACGCTGTACTTGACAAACGAAAAAGCCATTGTTGGAAACCAGTCCGGTTCACATTTTGGTCTCGCTCCCGTGACAACAGCATATATTTGTGATACCCATTGCCTACCAAACGGCTACTTGACGAGCAAATTGCTTTGGTTGTGGTTGAGTGAGTTTAGTCTGGTAGGCTGGAAAGCAAACTTCAACGTTCGTTATATTGAGTAGCCGTGGGAGCTGAAATTCATCTACAGTAACATCTGCTAATAAATGTTGTAAACTTGATACTCACACTAAGTTAAAAGGGCAGTATTTTTGATTCGAAGCGCTTAGCAACACATGTCTGTTATTATTCTAGTACTGTTTCTCCATTGACTCAGCTTGGCCATAGTTGATTTTGTTGTGGCTTCTACTGATTTGTTTTAGTGCGTTAGTGTTGCTTTCATAATCATTCGTTTTTTTTACATTTTTTGTTTATATATAGAATTTAACTTCAGCTTGCTTCCCATAGTCGCTCTCAATGGATAAGGATGATGAATTTTTATGCACCTTTTGCAAAAAAAAAAGAAGTCGATAGTTCAAAAGTTTTAACGTGCATGTACTACTTTTGTTCATCAGATTGTTCTTCAATCTACCAGCGAATTGTAACGATGCAGAAGAAGGATTCCATCCAGAATGAGCTGAAAAAACCTGAAATCGTGCTCGACCATCTTCGATTTGGATGATACTTTGCCCATATTTTCAGTATGATAGACCAAGTATTTTCCGCAGGAGAGGAGACCCTTTTGACTCAAGGGTAATTTTTGAAAAGGGCCTATGTGTTTTTGCACACATACTTTAAAAAAATGTAGTTCGAAAACAGTTGGATGTTGAAAAAATTTACTAAGAAGAAGTTGTAGGAAACTTATAAGTCTTTAAAAAAAATATACATGGATTTTTTTTATTTTACAAAAAAAAAATTAAAAATAAACCTCAAAATTCAAATAATAAAAACAACGTATTCTTGATTTTTTTTATAAAAACTTGAATAGAAAGCAGAAGTTTTGAAAACAACTCTAGGATGGACAAACTTTCAATAAAAAAGTATTTCTAAGAGCAACTTTTGAGGCATTTTTTAAAATTTCATTATTTACGGCAAAATTTTTAGTTTGATGTTGGTATATGATTGTAAAAATCATTTCAAACGATAGTGCCCATGTCAATAAACTTCCTAAATATAACCGTTTTCGAGATATTTCAAATTTACTTTCATCAAAATAATTTTTTTTTGTAGAAAATAAGCCATTTTTATAAGTTAATCGTGATTTTCCATCAGCATTGATAAGTTTAGCAAGATACACATATATTTACCTTCAATTTGTCTTTTGACGATTGAACGATCAGACAACCCGTTTAGAATTTACAGGGGAAATGAAAACACTATTATTTTAAATATATAAACCAACACAAGTTAAGTTGCACTTATTTTCATTATCAAGCGTAGTTTCATCCTATTTAAGTTGGTAATATTGATGTACCTATCCATCTTATTATTTTAGGTACATTATAATGTCTTCCATGGCATTCCAAAAGAGCTTCTCTGTTAGAGTAGCTTCAATACCAAAACAGTATTTATACCTGAATATCCAAATGGCACCTACGTTTGTATATAAGCATGACCATCCTTTTGAAAACAGACATCATTAAAAAATACTTTTGAGTGAACAAGTATAATTTGAATATGGAATTCAAGAAGGTCGAGCGTTGCAAGCCGTTTCCTAATAAACGGTGTTCGTCAAAGCTTCGTTAATTATCAGAAAATTTGATTGAAAAACATAAGTTCCTAGAGTGGAAATTTAATTTGGATACATCTCTATCAATCTGTGATACGTGTCACTTGAATTTAAATAGAATCAAACCATGTGCTGAAAATCTGGAACTAGAAGTGCAACCGTCAGTCATGGACATCGTGGAGCCGCAGCCATCTACATCTCGATATGGCCTCGAAGAAATACCATCAACTACGTCAATAACAACAGCAGCATCTCAGGATAGTGGAGAGCAACAATTTTTCAGGACGCATAATATTGAGCTATCGCCAATATCGTCAAAAAATTCCAGAATGTTAACTATCCCCGGAGAAAGTATATGGACATTACCAATGGCATTAAGAAACGCATCTTCGGTTTTCAAGCGGAAGAAGATGACCTGGAGCAACTAAAATTGAAAGCTGCGAAACACAATGAGATGATCGGACAACTGAAGGAGAGATTTGCTGATCCAAGTTCATTGAGAGACGATCAAATAAGGATTCTGACGATTGTGCGGAAATCTTGGTCAACGCAATCGGTAATGGACGAGTTTGAAACAAATAAATACATTGTATTGCAAGCTCGATGCTTGGCAAACGGGAAAGGAGTATTGGCCACCCCCAACGAAAGGTTAGGACACGGTTTGGATCCCGAAATTAAAAACGAGGTATTGCAGTTCTTCGAAAGCGACCAGATAAGCAGAGCCACGCCAGGACTAAACGATTACGTTTCAGTGAAGAAGGAAGGTAAGAAGATTCATATTCAAAAGCGACTTTTAGTTTGTACAATGCGAGAAGCTTCTATTAAATTTCTAGAGGTTAGTTAAAATAGCACTAAAACCAAAGCATTGCAAATTACTTGGTAGTTCAGGTTCTCACAATATTTGTGTTTGTACCATCCAGTGTTGTGAAAATATCAAAAGATCTAAGCTCATCAATGTGCATAATCTCATTTGAGTATCGTAAACCAAAAACTCAACACGCAAACAACAGCCGATGATATTACAAGCTGTGACACGGTTGCTATGATATTATGCTAACAAAACTCCCCGGCTAAAATTCTCACCAAAGGCCGCGGCTAGGGTAGACGCAATTTGCGACACGACGCGACCAATTCAAAAGAATCTTATTATTTATTATTATTCATTGCATGAGTCGCGTCTACCCTGGCCGCGGCCAAACTGTGGTGAGTTTAAGCTTCAAGATTTTTGCTGTACATCCGAACACGAAACGAAACTTTCATCACTGGTGGCAGCAGTAGCTTTGTGTCTGCCATCTGTGAAGCGTAAAGAAAGATAGCAAACAATGCTTTCTCTTTCTAAGAAAACGATGTGCAACGGAATCATTTTTGTGGTAAGTCAACTCGTGGCTGCAGTTTTACATGTTCTGAATAGTCTCGCAATATTAAAGGAGCTTGTAAAAACAATATCATGCTTGATATTTGATTCCAATATCATGCGTGATATTGGGAGCCCTTGAGAGCGAAACAAAATCATTTGAGTGAGGATTAAAGGGTGATACGGTCAAAATTTGGTCAAGGGAAAACGCGTGTAAATCGGTGAAATCGTTTACTTAAAAAATCAAATTAAATTTCTTTTTCAAGTTCAATTAGTATAAAATTCAGGAAAAATATTCAGTTAGGCTTCCGCTTTTCCAAATCCGAATTGCCGGGCCTTACGCTTGACCACTGCCATCAGATTTTGTACAGCCACCTTGTCCACCTTCTTCGCCGCAGAAAGCCAGTTTGCCTTGAACTGCTGCTCGCCCTTAGCAGTTTTTTTGGTCTTCTTTAGGTTCCGCTTGACAATAGCCCAGTATTTCTCAATTGGGCGGAGCTCTGGCGTGTTGGGAGGGTTCTTGTCCTTGGGAACCACCTGCACGTTGTTGGCGGCGTACCACTCCATGGCCTTTTTACCGTAATGGCAAGATGCCAAATCCGGCCAAAACAGTACGGAACAACCGTGTTTCTTCAGGAAAGGCAGCAGACGTTTATTCAAACACTCTTTCACGTAAATTTCTTGGTTGACAGTCCCGGAAGCTATGAAAATGCTGCTTTTCAAGCAGGTACAGATGGCTTGCCAAACCAGATATTTCTTTGCGAACTTTGACAGTTTCATGTGCTTGAAAACATCTGCTACCTTTCCCCTTCCTTTTGCCGTATAAAACTCCTGTCCCGGAAGCTGCTTGTAGTCGGCTTTGACGTAGGTTTCGTCGTCCATTACCACGCAGTTAAACTTCGTCAGCATCGTCGTGTACAGCCTCCGGGATCGCGCTTTGGCCGTCGTATTTTGTTTATCATCGCGATTTGGAGTCACTACCTTCTTGTAAGTCGATAGTCCGGCTCGTTTTTTGGCTCGATGCACGGTTGTAGACGATACACCCAGCTTATTTGCGGCATCTCGGAGAGAGAGGTTAGGGTTTCGCTTGAAACTACCGGCAACTCTCTTTGTCGTCTCAGCGGCTTCCGGTTTTCGATTTCCCCCCGATCCAGACTTCCTGGCTGTCGACAAACGTTCCCCAAACACTTTAATTACATTTGTAATGGTTGATTTGGCAACTTTTAGCGATTTTGCCAACTTTGCGTGCGAGTAGCTCGGATTTTCGCGATGCGCGAGCAAAATTTTGATACGCTGCTCTTCTTGCTTGGACGGCATTTTGACAACTGAAGAGTGAATTCCAAAATCAAAATAGGAGCAACATTCTACACACACACACCTTCAAAATGAGGGGTGTTCAGGTTTTTTAAATGCAAAATTGAAAGAAATACGTCAAGTTGATATTGACCAAATTTTGACCGTATCACCCTTTATGCCATCACTGGTACCATCCATGAAAATATTAATTTAATGCTTCATTGTCTTAGAAAATATTCATTCGAAAAATATTTCAACCATTATTTTGAAGAAATATTATGCAGCTCATCATCCAGAACTAAACATTGTTATCTCCGCGATTGCGAACGTTGTCCAGGTCTCTCAGATTTTGAAAGAAGTTTTTCAGAAAAAATCGAGGAACAGGGTATGTCTGAAATATGTTTTGAACAATGGGTTTCAACTGATCGATGTAGTTTAGAGAAACTTGTAAAACCAGTAGATGGATTTGTTCCTTATTTTTGCGAAAAGTTGGAAAAACTGGTATTCCATGATTATATTAAAACTCAGCAGTCTAGTTTCTTGAGATATACAAAAAATACTCTTAAAAATGGAGAAGTTGTCATAATTTGTGATTTTTCCGAAAATAATTCATTTGATCTTCAAGATGCTGCCCAAAGTAGTTACTGGAATAATCAACAAGCTACTATTCATCCTTTTTGCATTTATTATTCAGAATCAGGTATTTATAATTAAAAATTTAAGTTTGATCGTAATCTCTGAAGTTTTAAAACACGATACAAATTACTGACCTTTTTGCAAACAAAAAAAACAAGTTAAAAAAGCGATGTTTATGTCTGATAGAGCTGCATCCCATTAAAAAAATTGCAAAAATTTTGCAAGTCTTTGTAAATTTAAAATTTAAAGTACAATATTGATGTTGAATGGCACTTTTTTGCAACTTCGCATGGCAAGGGACCATGTGACGCGATTGGTGGCACATTAAAACGAATGGCAAGGAACGAAAGTGTGGCTGTAGAACACGAACATCCTATCACAAGTGCAGCAGAGTTAGATGCATGGGCTAACCAGAAGAGTGATGATTATTTAACAAAAATGTCATTTTGTTTTGTGTCACAAAAGGAATACGAACAGGGGGCTGCAGAATGGAAAAGCATTTTTGAAAAGGCCAAAACGATCCCAGGTACAAGAAAATATCACTGTATTGTTTCGATTTCCGAAAATAAAATGTCAGCGAAACTATTTTCGAATGACGAAGAACGCACCATTCATAACATATAAAAACATGCCAATCAAAAGTTCATCATATAAAAATATATCCAACGAAAAGGTTTATGTACAAATTATTATTATTAAAGACGGTCGAAAGTAATAAATGTAAGATGCAAATAAAAACGCATGGGTATTTCATTTATTTATCTTATTTATCATATAAGTTTAAAACCAATTTTCCAATAGTCTATTAGTGCAAGGGTAAGTTGAAGGTTAGTACATGCATATCTTGCAAAACTTATCATATTTGATGGACAATCATGAATAACTCACGAAAAGGGCATATTTTCTACAAAAAATTGATTATGATGAAAGTAAATTTGAAATATCTCGAAAACGGTTACATTTAGGAAGTTTATCGTTATGAGCACTATCGTTCGAAATAATTTTTATAATCATATACTGACATCAAACTGAACATTTTGCCGTTAATAATGAAAGTTTCAACAATGCTTTAAAAGTTGTTCTTAGAAAAACTTTTTTATTAAAAGTTTGTCCAACCTGGAGTTGTTTTCAAAACTTCTGCTTACTATTCAAGTTTTTATTGAAAAAATATAAAAATAATCAAAAATATGTGTTTTTTGTTATTTGAATTTTGAGGTTTATTTTTAATTTTTTTTTGTAAAAAAAAAACGAAAAAAATAATTTCGTGTATATTTTTTTTATAAAGCCATATTAGTTTCATACAACTCCTTCTTAGTAAATTGTTTTCTACAACCAACTGTTTTCGAACTACATTTTTTTTTTAAAGTATGTGTGGAAAAACACATAGGCCCTTTTCAAAAATTACCCTTGAGTCAAAAGGGTCTCCTCTCCTGCGGAAAATGCTTGGTCTATCATACTGAAAATATGTGCCAATTATCATCTAGATCGAAGATAGTGAAGTTTGGTGACTGACCGATTTGGCGTGGAATTGGTCAGCTAATAGTAATCATTCCCTGGTGGCTTCTCTTGCTGCTGAGATGAAGGCAACCATTTCAGCCTCCGTCGCTAAGGAAATGCAATCAGTTACAGCTGAAGTCAGGCAGATTAATGCCACAATAGAAAAATCCCAGGAATTCTTATTTCCTAAGTTGGATGAGATTGTTACCGATTTCAAGGACCTCAAGTTAGAAAATGAAAAGTTAAAAGGTGAAATAGATCATTTGAAAAGGTCACAAAATTTGTTGCAGGGTAACGTTCATAAGATGGAAGCCAATGTCAACAAGTCAGACAAAGCTGCCATGTGTAATAATGCAGTAGTATGGGGCATCCCAACCACTCCCGATGAAAATGTGTCCCAGTTAATTGAAAAACTACTCCTGTGTTTAGGGCTGAGTGAATGTTCTGGACTTGTGGCATCTGCTGAGCGGATGTTTTATATTCCTATCAGAATTGTTTTCCGTGATAAGGATTCGAAAGAGGTAAAAAACAATATTGAAAATTATTGTCGACTGTGATTGATGCAAAATTCATTGTTAACGGAAGAGCAATGAACGTGACCTTGCGTGATGAGTTAACTCCGCTTGCTCTGGAATTACTCAAAGATCTTAGAGATTGCCAAGAACTGCTGAATATAAAGTACGTTTGGGTGGGTAATGGTGGCGTCATATTGGCTAAGAAAGATGGCAATAGCAAACCAGAATTGGTAAAAAACAGAATAGATCTTAGCCGTGTCAAAAGTTTTTTTTTACGAAACCTGCACGTGAGAATGAATCTCCTTCGCGCAAGCGGAAGAAAAATACACATTAATATCAATTTGCGCTCTCTGTTTTTGATACCTGTTATGTTTATATGTGAGTAAAATGGATTCTACACCGATTATGATTTTGAATAAATATTATGATAATTTGCATGATTTTAATAAAAAATGCGATGTGGATGGCACTAATCGTTTGAATATAATTCAGTGGAATGTTAGAGGAATAAATGATTTTGAAAAATTTGATGAGGAGATTTATTTTGTGAATGAATGTAAAATGGATATTGATGTTATTGTTGTCGGTGAAACTTGGATGAAGAAGGAGAATACCAGTATTTACAATATTCCAGGGTATCGCGCATGTTTCTCATGCCATGATACATCTGTTTCCGATCATAAATTTTTTGTCGGTCCCCCTGATCCTGATTAGGGTTTCCAAATCTGAACCTAATCCGTGTTTCAAAGATATCCCACGTCCATGAGGGTTGGTAATAGGTAAAAAACCAGTTTGAAGCCTCCCCTCTTAACAACAAGTGAATGTTACTCAACACATGCTCGCTAGGTATGCTGTTCATGCTCGCCAAAACTTTCACCTTGAAGATCAAATCTTCTAAGGATGGTGACCTTGCATCTCCTGAGAAAGAGAGATTCCACTTCTCTATCTTTCTATCGTGATGTGTCCTATCATCTCTATAACCTCTTCGATTCAGTTGTGGGACCTCCCATCCAACTCCACCATCTTCCCCGCTACTGTACGCATACTCTTCCGGGATGTACCCGTTTTCTCTCAAATTACTCTGATTACCTGATCCTTGATTTTCTGTTCTTCCGTGTCCCGTATTACGTTGTCCCTGTTGGTGTGCATTACCGTGTGTTGGCTGTTGAAACGCTGACCTTGGCTGCCTGTTCCCGGGCATCTCCCTTGAAAGTTTCTTTAGTGGAGTCTAGTTGTTCCGTATCTGCTGGTAACAACGGGCTTAATGCATTCTGAACTATCAACAGGTCCGAGATGTTCCCTAATAGATCTTGTTTCATCCTAAGAGATTAATCGTCCCTTGTATTACTCCGCTCCACCCTGAGATAATAATGTTTCAACCGAGATATTAGTCTCGTATCTGAACCCTTTGCCAATTCTGTCCTTATTCCGTTTACCCGTGAAAAAACTAACTCATACTCTTCCTCAATTGTGTAAGGAGACCGGTATTCTCGTTTCTCCTTAGTGTCTTTGTAAAACAGTCTCCTAAGTAGTCTCTGTTTAATTCCTAACTCTTGCTCCAGATCTTCCTCATAATTCACCTCTTCTTCTCGTAAGTGCTCGGCATACGGAAATCGAGAACCCATTTTGAATTCAATTAAATTTCCTTACTAAATCAAACTAAGATAAACTATATTTTAATTAAGCTAAATTTTAAATTAAGAAAATGTACAAAACTCAAACTCAACTTAGCAGCAAATCAAAAAAAAAAAAAAAAACTTTACTTGACCTAATACTCCAAATATCAGAAGTCCGAAAAAAAAAATTATCTCAAAAAAATCCACAAACTCCAGTAATCCGAAAATATCTAAACATCACAACATATTACACTAGCCCAAAAATCAACATAAATACTCCATAACGATAACTGTAGGTTCGAACTTGCAGTTGGGCGCCAATTTGTAGCCGTCACTGGTCGATCTCGGATAAGTATGCGGCTTAAGCGCCACTCCGGTAAAGGAGACCGCATACCATGTTGAGTTTGCCCGGAGGAAACTGCCCCAGGGCGAGTCCAAGAGTAATCTACGTGAAAAGAAGAGATCGAGCCAGCTTCACTACCACCGAATTTGAACGGGTAGAAACCCTTATTGCTAAAACAGCATAATCTCTCACACCTCGAAATATTTCCCCAAAGCTCACGGTAAGAGTGCACACAAACCTAAAACGACGTTACACGTCAAGCTTTCTTCATCGGTAGTTCCACCTATTTCCGCCAGAGGCGCAGTTGCAGCAAAAGAGGTACGCAACATAAAGTCAAACTCCGACCACGCGAAGAATTGCACGGACCCGAAACAACGTGAAGAAACTTTCTTCCTCTCATTCTAAATTTTAATAGGACAACATTACATCGAAATCAAATCAAACATTTATTTCATAACGGAAAACGGTAATCTGAGATTTTATTATAACTAGAGCGTGCTTTCACAAAATTTCCATTGCTTGTATTTTCTACTCCTCCTTATTATCTTTCTCTACCTAGTCCTATTCTTGTGTGCGTAACTACCTTCTATCTGTGCTGTGCTCTTGTGCTTCTTCGTGACGAATCCCACGACGATGCAGCAAGCGGGAAACGGCAAAGCTTGGCACCCGGGTGTCTAAAGTTGATGGGTTGGGTAGGCATCCATATACGACGATACGTGCGCACGTTTGTCTTGCCGACACCCCAACCTTACAAATATTGGACTAATCTAAATATTAGCAATTGATCATTTTGTCAAGCTTCTGCATTCATGTTCCATCAGATGTCACAGCTGTTGTTTACGGTGACATCTATCGGAAACTAGACACAATCGCTTTGTTTTCCTATAGTTGTTCACAGAAGACACTGCAGTGCAAAATATGTCTGGTACTTCTATATATGCACTTAGATTATTATTCGAAGTCCCTCCTTTTTTACACATTCTGCACACAAAATAGCTCACCCCTCACATAATTTCCCGCCGAATTGTATGTATGGGGCGGGGCATAAAGTATCTTTTGCGCAGAATATGTAAAAAAGGAGGGACTTCAAATGTTAAAGCAAATGCATATATAGAGATACCAGACATGTTTTGTAGTGTCAGGTACTATATTTTGTAATCTGTGAAAGGGAAATCACAAATCGAGTGTCAACAAAATACATGGCATGTTGAGAGATTGAGCTCGTGAGAGAGAATTTCTCTCTCAAATTTGAATTTTTTTGGCTCTCTGGGGACTGGTAGTAAAGCAGGTAAAATTGTACAACAATAATTTCCGGGAAAAAACTGAACGACAAAGTCCCTGATTAATTTCTTTAGGTTGTCGTTCACTTTTTTTGACCTGAATATGCACCGAAAGCGAATTATTCCCACTTCTCTCAATTTCTATATGGGGATTTTTACCACTTCCTACCAGCGGAACAGCGCCATCTCTGTGGAAAATGGTCGAACAAAATGATTAATTCATGCTCTTCGACCTTATGGTCGACAAAAAAGGTCCTCCGTGGGGCCCTCGCCGGACGCCACACTCAACGAAAAAAACAGAACGGACTCACCAGTTGATTTAGCTGCTGATGGTTGCTGCGCTGCTGTTACTGGCGCAGCGACGATGCTACTTCAATCGATGCGCGTTCGACCGTTGGTGTTGAACGGCCAACGATTTCCACGTGGGTGGACGAACCACAAAGCCCTGCTCAGCGATGTAGAATGCGGATCGCTTTATTCGCCCCGGGGATGCAGATGATGACGTTGAAACGTAAACGTAGCCGTCGGCTGGTGAAAAGAACATTAAGCACAATGCACAGATTTTCTTTAACGAGCACATTACCTGGTCTAGCTTATTTTCCGCACACACAGAAAGTCTAGCCTAAGACGCACACTACGTATTGATTTATAATTATAGCTAAACAATCAACGAGGAGAAATTAGAATTTAAGTATAAAAGAACAACTACGTTGCTTTAACTCACTTAACAAAACGAAACTATCACGCGAACAAAATGAAACACTTCCACTGCAATCTGCGGTTCGGACGAAAGTGAAGCGAAACCGTGACCCTCAGATTAGGGAAGGTGACCTCGGCCGAACTTAACGGAAGTTCGATTTTCCCGCGAACTTCTTCGAACGAGATCGGGTATGCGAGAGATTATTCCGATCGCTGGTCCTTCGTTCAAAGTCGGGTGTAGCCACACTCTCTCTTTTCCCAACTTTCCCGAAGATTTCACTGGACTCGGCCTTGGGAGAAATTGTACAAGGTCGAGTGGCTTTACTCACGAGGCATTCTATTTTTATAGTAAATCGACCAGTGTCGTTTGCTACTGGCATAGCTTTTGGCGTATGGAGTCAATATATTTCTTTCTTATTTTATTTATGACTAATTTACTATTTACAACATGGAGTGACTGTTACAATCTTCAGGTGGTTTAGCTGTGTTTGTAAAAAGTTCTTTGGATAACAAATTGATAGATAGTCAAACAATCAATGTCCTGCATTACGTCCATTTACAGATCAAGTTCGCTCACCTTCGTTTGATTACAACGAGTTTCAGAATATTTTAGAAGGCTGGCTATCTAGTGTTACTCTGTCTAAACCTTTTTTCATTGTTGGTGATGTAAATGTCCCAATTAATCTGCAAAACAATAACGTAGTAGTTAGATACAAAAATATATTAGAATCTTACGGCTATTTAAGCACCAATACTTTTCCAACACGTCCAGCAAGTAACAATATTTTAGATCATTTTATTTGCCCGATCGAACTTGCTGTGAATCTGCAGAATTATACTATTTTCAGTGATATTAGCGACCATCTTCCTGTTATTTCGTCTCTCCCCCTGAGTAATGGAAAGAGGCAACAAGAACTGAGAATGGACATTATCGATCGTGTTAAGCTCCAACATAAATTTTCTATGTTTTTAAATGATCTTCAAATTACTGATGATGTTGAAGCTACTCTAAATATTCTGATTGCAACCTATAATAAACTGTTAACTGAGTGCACCAGATCATTCACTAAAATTGTCAGAGTAAAAGGTGAGCATTGTCCTTGGATGACATATAGCATTTGGCGGCTGATCCAAATAAAAAATAATTACCTCGAAAAAGTCAAAAGCAATCCTAATGATGTGCATGTTCGTGAAATGCTGGTTCATGTTTCAAAAAAAGTGAAAACTTCTAAGCAACGGTGCAAAAAAGAATATTATGAAAACATACTCAATAGCTCTAGTCATTCCAATGTGTGGAAAAAGCTGAATGAAATTTTTGGTCGCAATAAAGATAGTTAACAAATAAAATTTAGATCCCACTGCGACCTAGCAAGAAGTACAGTCGACTTGTTTCGCGCTCCGGTATTTCGGAAGTTTTCTCGGTATTCGGTTGGTTTAAATTATCAGTTTTTTCTCGCTTAGTGATTACTGGCATAGTACCCGGCTAAACAATTATCTGAAAGTGAGTTTTTTTCTGAGAAGAAAGTGTGTTTTCGGCATCATCGGAAGGAAAATTGTTTTTGCGATTGCCAATTCGCCAACCATTTTGCGCACCATCGGTGCGTGATCACGCATACCGGCACACAGATCATCGTCATCGAGTGTCAGCATCTGCCTCCGCATTTATACCGGTCATCCATCATCGTGTGTCCAGCTGAGTGCCGAGCCTAATACAAGCACACCACTACAAAGATCGCCCGCACACGCGCATCGAAGGTCACCCACGCTGCGCGTCGCTCCGCTGCTGCTGTGTAATCACTCGGTGGTAGTAGTATAGCAGATAAGTTTTTTTTTTCCTGTTTCTTTCTCTCGCCCATCAGTTAAATTTAATTTTGTGTTTCTGTGTTTGTAGTTTTTTTCTGTTTATTGTGTCTGTGTGGTTTTAAGCATCGTTTCAGTGGTAGAGCGTTTACCGCTCCCACTAGTACGGCAAAATGGACGTCTCGTCAGAAGACGATATGGACATTTTGTCGGAAGATGACACCAGTTTGCCACTCGATGGCAAGAAAAGACGAAAACGTGTTGTCATTCATGGTTCGTCTCAGAAAAGCCACCGATCGCGAGCCTATCCAGATGACTCGACTGGGCCATGGGTTGTCTACTTTCAGCCCAAAAACAAACCTTTGAACTTGATGCAAATTTCCACTGATCTGACGAAGCGATACTCGGCCGTGACCGAAATCACGAAGGTTAGGCATAATAAACTTCGTGTTGTCGTTTGTAACCTGAAGCAGGCTAACGAGATTGCTGCCTCCCAGCTCTTTACGATTGAGTACAGGGTTTACATACCAGCTCGTGATGTGGAGATCGAAGGTGTGGTCACCGAAGCGAGTCTGACCCCCGAGATCTTGGAGAAGCAGGCGGTTGGCCGTTTCAAGAACCCCTTGCTCCCCCCGGTGAAGATACTGGATGTCCAAAAACTGGGCTCAGTATCTGTCAGCGAGGGTAAAAAGAGTTTTACCCCCACAGACTCGTTTCGCGTGACCTTTTCTGGTTCAGCCCTTCCTCAGTACATCGAGTTGGGAAAACTTCGGCTACCTGTGCGCTTGTTTGTTCCTCGGGTCATGATCTGCCAAAATTGCAAACAGTTGGGACATACGGCCTCTCACTGTGGCAGCAAGGCACGCTGTTCCAAATGCGGGGAGAAGCACGAGGATGGCGCCTGCACAGTCACGGCACCAAAATGCGTGTACTGCAAAGGATCTCCTCCTCATGGTCTCTCGTCGTGTCCGGTGTATAAACAACGCGGGGAAAAACTAGAGCGCTCTCTTAAAGAACGTTCCAGGCGGTCTTTTGCAGAAATGCTTAAGACAGCCAAGCCATCGACCAACGAAACAAATCCCTTCGCTCTTTTGTCAGATGACGAGTCTGGCTCTGACTTGGCTGAGGAGGGAGTTTCTTTCAGTTTTCCGGAAGGTTTTGCACGGAAACGAAAACGCATCCGTTCGCGGAAAGTTGCAGATCAAGAACCCCAAATCAGCTTGCCCAAATCAAGGAGTGGTGGAAAAAAGGAGACTTCTACTCCTCCTGGATTCCGCAGAACTGATTATACCCAGGATTTTCCACCTCTCCCGGGGACATCCAAAACCCCCGATGCCCCAATTTTCAGAACACAAGCCCCTTCTTCATCTGGGTTGTTCTCATTTGATAACATTGTGGACAGTATCCTCAATTACCTCGATATTTCTGATCCTCTGAAAAGCATTGTTCTGGCAATGCTTCCTACTGTGAAAACCCTCTTGAAGCAGTTGACATTGAAGTGGCCTCTCCTTGCAGCAATCATCTCCTTCGATGGATAATTTTCCAAACGAGGTCGGGGATTTGATCACTGTTCTACAGTGGAATTGTCGAAGTCTTATTCCTAAGATAGAATCGTTTAAGTTTTTGGTTCACAATAATGATTGTGATGCATTTGCTCTGTGTGAAACTTGGCTCTCTTCAGATATCGATCTTCCTTTTCATGATTTTAACATTATTCGACTGGATCGTGAGGATTCACGTGGAGGAGGAGTACTTTTGGGGATCAAAAAGTGCCATTCCTTCTATAGAGTGAATCTTCCACAATTTCCAGGTATTGAAGTTGTCGCATGTCAGGCTTTTGTTAAAGGCAAGAACCTTTGTATTGCTTCTGTGTATATTCCTCCCCGAGTTTCGATTAGTCAAAAACAACTTTCAGATATCTGTTCAGTTCTTCCTACTCCACGGTTGATTATGGGAGATTTTAATTCCCACGGTACAGGCTGGGGGGAACTGTATGATGACAACCGTTCTACTTTGATATATGACCTCTGTGTTAACTTCAATATGACAATTCTTAACAATGGAGAAGTAACACGTCTGGCTGGTCCATCCTCAAATGGAAGTAGATTAGACCTCACACTTTGCTCTAATTCATTATCGTTGGATTGCACGTGGAATGTGATCCAGGATCCCCACGGTAGTGATCACTTGCCGATCAAAATTTCGATTGCCAGTGAGTTCAATTCGTCGGAATCCGTTACGACCTCACCCGTAATATCGATTGGACAACGTTCAAGACCGCGATAGATGAAGCCGTGTCGTCGGTAGAAGAGCTTCTACCGTTGGAGGAATATAACTTCCTCTCCAATCTGATCTTGGACAGCGCGCTTCGAGCTCAAACTCGGCCGGTTCCAGGAACGTCTTTTCGTAGGAAACCTCCTACCCCTTGGTGGGACCAGCAATGCACTGAGGTTTATCGTAAAAAGTCCGACGCGTTTAAGTTTTTCCGGAAACGCGGAACACCCGAGTATTTCGAAGCGTACTCGACTCTTGAACACGAACTCAAGAGCCTAATCAAAGCCAAGAAACGCGGATACTGGCGGCAATTCGTGGACGGTTTATCGCGCGAAACGTCGATGAATACGCTTTGGAACACGGCGCGAAGGATGCGTAACCGGTCTTCAAACAACGAGAGCGAGGAGTACTCGGATCGGTGGATTCTCAAGTTCGCGCGAAAAGTATGTCCTGATTCCGTGCCGGCACAGATGATTCCTCGCGAAACGACGAATTCGGTAGACGAGATCAGCCAGCCTTTTTCAATGCTGGAGCTCTCACTCGCGCTCCTTTCGTGTCGCAATTCGGCTCCGGGGGCTGATAGGATCAAGTTCGACTTGTTGAAGAACCTCCCAGACGTCGCTAAGAGGCGCATGTTGAACTTGTTTTGTCAGTTCCTGGAGTTCAATATTGTTCCAGATGATTGGAGGCGAGTGAGAGTTATAGCCATTAAAAAGCCTGGAAAACCCGCGTCAGATCATAACTCGTATCGTCCCATCGCGATGTTATCGTGCATTCGAAAATTGTTGGAGAAAATGATCCTTTTTCGCCTCGACAAATGGGTTGAGACGAACCACCTACTCTCAGATACTCAATTTGGTTTCCGTAGGGGTAAGGGAACGAACGACTGTCTCGCGTTGCTTTCCACAGAAATCCAGTTGGCTTTTGCTAAAAAAGAGCAAATGGCTTCTGTGTTCTTGGATATTAAGGGGGCTTTTGATTCAGTATCGGTTGAAGTCCTTTCAGACAAACTCCACGCTTGTGGCCTTTCCCCATTAATTAATAACTTTTTGTACAATTTGCTGTCAGAGAAACATATGAGCTTTTCTCATGGAAACTCTACAGCTTCTCGATTTAGTTACATGGGTCTCCCCCAGGGCTCATGTTTAAGCCCCCTTTTGTACAATTTCTATGTCAGAGAAATTGACAATTGTCTAAGTGACAACTGCACGTTGAGACAACTTGCAGATGATGGCGTAGTGTCTATGACAGGGCCCAAAGGGGTCAACCTGCAAGGACCCTTACAGGATACCTTAGACAATTTGTCTACTTGGGCTATCCAGCTAGGTATCGAATTCTCCACGGAGAAAACTGAGTTGGTCGTTTTTTCTAGGAAGCATAGCCCAGCACAACCGAAGCTTCAACTTTTGGGTAAGCCGATCACTCATTCCATGTCTTTCAAATATCTTGGGGTCTGGTTCGATTCAAAATGCACCTGGAGATCCCACATTGAGTATCTGAGACGAAAATGCCAACAAAGGATCAATTTTCTCCGAACAATTACCGGAACGTGGTGGGGAGCTCATCCGCAAGATCTTCTAACGTTGTACCGGACAACGATTTTATCGGTTTTAGAGTACGGTAGTTTTCGCTTCCAGTCGGCGGCTAAAACTCACATCATCAAACTGGAACGTATCCAGTATCGTTGTCTTCGTATCGCGTTAGGATGCATGCACTCGACTCATACGATGAGTCTCGAAGTGTTGGCGGGCATGTTGCCACTATCGGATCGGTTTTCGGAATTGTCCCTTAGGCTCCTCACCCGTTGTGAAGTTATGAACCCACTGGTAATCGAAAACTTTGAGAAGCTTCTTGAGCTAAACCCTCAAACTCGTTGTATGTCATTGTACTACGTGTACATAACACAGGATGTCAGCCCTTCACAGCATAATCCCCATCGTGTATGCTTCTCCGACTTCGGCAATTCAGTTAGTTTTGATTTATCTATGACGCGGGAGATTCGTGGAATCCCAGAACATCATCGTTCAATGATTGTTCCGTCAATTTACGCTGCAAAGTTTGGCCAAGTTGATTCCGCAAGATCGTTCTTCACAGATGGATCACTAATAGAGTCGTCCGCTGGTTTTGGTATTTTTAACGAATTTCATAGCGCCTCTCGAATGCTTCAAGCTCCTTGTTCCGTATATGTTGCTGAACTGGCGGCAATTCACTATACGCTAGAAACGATCGCCTCACTTGCACCAGATCACTATTTTATTTTTACGGATAGTCTCAGTTCTGTCGAGGCTATTCGATCCATGAGGCCGGTAAAGCACTCCTCGTATTTTCTCATGAAAATACGAGAGCTTCTAAGTGCTTTATCTTTAAGATCTTTTGTCATCACCTTTGCATGGGTCCCATCTCATTGCTCGATTCCGGGCAATGAGATGGCTGACTCACTTGCTAAGGTGGGCGCTATGCAAGGCGATATTTACGATCGACAAATCGCCTACAATGAATTTTTCTTCATTTATCGTCAACAGTCGCTCACCAGCTGGCAAAATAAATGGAGTGAAGGAAGTTTGGGACGATGGCTATTCTCGATCATCCCTAAGGTGTCGAAGTGTCCTTGGTTCAAGGGGTTGGATGTGGGTCGAGACTTCATTCGTCTGATGTCTCGCCTCATGTCCAATCACTATTCGTTAAACGCTCACTTGTTTCGTGTTGGGCTGGGAGACAGCAATCTCTGTGAATGTGGACAAGGTTACCAAGACGCCGATCACATCCTTTGGTCTTGTGCTGAGCATCGTGGAGTCAGATCTAAGCTGTGCGATTCCCTTCGGGCTCGAGGTAGACAACCTAATGTTCCAGTTCGGGATATTTTGGCTAGACGTGATCTGGAGTTTATGAAACTCATATATGTTTTCTTTAAGAATACTAACCTTAGATTGTAAGTTTGATTAACCTTGTGTTTAGTTTGTGTATTGTGCGTGTAGGTTTTTTTTTTAATGTTTGTCTTCAAGATGAATAGAAATAAGTTCATGTTTTAGGATTAATTAAATATTTGTATAATAAATCATATTTCAAACCTCCTTCTCCCTTTCCCCATCCAAAAAATTGTAAATCTCCACTAACCTCGAGACGACCGCGAGTAATCGGTTCAATTCCTTTAACTCTAGATTTAAGACATTAATCATGTATAATGAAAATGATAACTCGGCTCTGTAAAGTTTATTCGATTGAGCCTGTACAAATAAATTAATATAAAAAAAAAAAAAATAAATAAAATTTCGAGCTGATGGGATAATCTTCGACTCAGATCACGATGTTGCTGAAGTTTTCAACAGCTTTTTTTCTAGCATTGGCAACAGTTTGGCCGAAAAACTTCCAAAGAACAATTTCGATTTTTTGATGTAGTGGTAAGCGTGATTGCCTCTCACTCCAGCAGGCCTGGGTTCAATACCAGTCGGCGCCGCCGGGATGTTCTGAGGCATAACATCTCTGATCACGCCTTCCTTCGCATGGGAAGTAAAGCCGTTGGTCCCCGGTTCATGAGTTGATGGGTCGATAGGTAGGGTCCAGGTGTGGGAGCTGCCTTCCTGGCACGTCGGTAGCATTGGTGCTCAGCACGGAAAACAAGATCGACGGAAAAAACAAACCAAAGGGAAAAAAAAAATCGATTTTCCTTAAACCCGCTAGCGCGAACGAAGTTAGCATTTTAATAAGTCAGCTTGATGTTAAGAAAAGCAAAGGGTATGATAATGTTCCGGCAGATTTGATGAAAGCTAACATTGGTCCACTCTCTAAGATTATTGCCAAGCTCTTCAATAGCATAATAGTAACTGGATCTTATCCTAATGTTTTAAAAACCGCTCAATTCACGCCAGTGTTTAAATCTGGCGACACTTATGACCAATTTCAACCCTGTCAGTTCTTAATAAAATTTAGGAAAAGCTTTTAACTAGCCGGCTTCTAAACTTTTTGTGTTCTAATAATGTTCTGTATAAATTCCAGTACGGCTTTCGGGAAGGCTGTGGAACAATGTCTGCTAAAAAAAAAAGCATTTGGTACCATTAACCACGAAATTCTTCTGGAGAAACTTGATCGATACGGGATCAGAGGAGTTGCCAACGATTTGATAAAAAGCTATCCCTCAGATCGAAAACAATTTGTAGCAATAAATGGTGTTTGTAAAGGGTGATACGGTCAAAGGGTCAAGGGAAAACTCGTGTAAATCGGTGAAATCGTTTATTTAAAAAATCAAATTAAATTTCTTTTTCAAGTTCAATTAGTATAAAATTCAGGAAAAATATTCAGTTAGGCTTCCGCTTTTCCAAATCCGAATTGCCGGGCCTTACGCTTGACCCCTGTCATCAGATTTTGTACAGCCACCTTGTCCACCTTCTTCGCCGCAGAAAGCCAGTTTGCCTTGAACTGCTGCTCGCCCTTAGCAGTTTTTTTGGTCTTCTTTAGGTTCCGCTTGACAATAGCCCAGTATTTCTCAATTGGGCAGAGCTCTGGCGTGTTGGGAGGGTTCTTGTCCTTGGGAACCACCTGCACGTTGTTGGCGGCGTACCACTCCATGGCCTTTTTACCGTAATGGCAAGATGCCAAATCCGGCCAAACCAGTACGGAACAACCGTGTTTCTTCAGGAAAGGCAGCAGACGTTTATTCAAACACTCTTTCACGTAAATTTCTTGGTTGACAGTCCCGGAAGCTATGAAAATGCTGCTTTTCAAGCCACAGGTACAGATGGCTTGCCAAACCAGATATTTCTTTGCGAACTTTGACAGTTTCATGTGCTTGAAAACATCTGCTACCTTTCCCCTTCCTTTTGCCGTATAAAACTCCTGTCCCGGAAGCTGCTTGTAGTCGGCTTTGACGTAGGTTTCGTCGTCCATTACCACGCAGTCAAATTTCGTCAGCATCGTCGTGTACAGCCTCCGGGATCGCGCTTTGGCCGTCGTATTTTGTTTATCATCGCGATTTGGAGTCACTACCTTCTTGTAAGTCGATAGTCCGGCTCGTTTTTTGGCTCGATGCACGGTTGTAGACGATACACCCAGCTTATTTGCGGCATCTCGGAGAGAGAGGTTAGGGTTTCGCTTGAAACTACCGGCAACTCTCTTTGTCGTCTCAGCGGCTTCCGGTTTTCGATTTCCCCCCGATCCAGACTTCCTGGCTGTCGACAAACGTTCCCCAAACACTTTAATTACATTTGTAACGGTTGATTTGGCAACTTTTAGCGATTTTGACAACTTTGCGTGCGAGTAGCTCGGATTTTCGCGATGCGCGAGCAAAATTTTGATACGCTGCTCTTCTTGCTTGGACGGCATTTTGACAACTGAAGAGTGAATTCCAAAATCAAAATAGGAGCAACATTCTACACACACACACCTTCAAAATAAGGGGTGTTCAGGTTTTTTAAATGCAAAATTGAAAGAAATACGTTAAGTTGATATTGACCAAATTTTGACCGTATAACCCTTTAGTAGCTTACGCCCGGTTAATATTGGAGTTCCTCAAGAAAGTAACATAGGTCCTAAGCTGTTTTTGATATATATCAACGATTTGGGAGATTTAAAACTTCTTGGAACACCAAGACTTTTTGCAGACGACACGGCTTTATTCTATCCTCGTTCTTGTATACAATCCATTGTTAATGACATCGAATCAGAACTGGCGTGTCTTATAGAATATTTTAACGGCAATCGTCTTTCTCTGAATCTGACGAAAACAAAGCACACTGGAGTCGCTTTTTACGCGAGTGATACGTCCCGCGTAAAAAAAACCACGTAAATTTCGGAATCCGCTTAAAAAAAGACCTTGTAAAAAAACCGCGTTTAAAGCGACTCTAGTGTATAACGATAAACCGCGTAAATTCTTAGAACCGCTTAAAAAAATCCGAAATCCGCGTAAAAAAAACCGCGTAAATTCCAAAATCCGCGACTCCAGTGTACATGGTTTTCCACTCGTCACGGAAAAAATCTCGCAATACCCCGATCCATGTGTCGGAAATTTGTGCATTGAAAAAGTTGAATCATTTAAGGGGCTGTTCATAAACTACGTAGGGGGGTGGTTAACAATTATTTCAAATTTCAAAACATTTATATGGACAATTGTCTACGCAGGGGGGGGGGGGTCAAGAATCCCAAAAAACTGTCTACGTAGTTTATGAACAGGCCCTAAATACTTAGGGTTGCACTTAGATTCTAGTCTTTTATGGGACACTCACTTAAAGCATGTATCTAGCAAAGTTTCATCTTTATGTGGCCTCATGAAAAGAGTATGCTGTTTTGTGCCCAATGAATCATTGCTGCGATTTTATTACGCGTGTATTCATTCCATACTTCAATACCTAATCAGCGTTTGGGGTCATGCTACTAAATCAAAACTCAAAAAAAAAATCAAACGTTGCAGAATAGATGTGTGAAAGTAATCTTTAATTTACCTCCCTTATTCTCAACAGTTTTGCTTTATACTAGTTCATGCCACAGAATTATCCCCATTCTAGGTTTGCGCGATTCTCAAACAATTTTGTATGTACACAACACGTTACATAACCGTAATTTCCATCACAACATTGTTTTTTCGACTAGAATTAACCTTCAGAGAACTAGACATGCAAATGAGTTACTGAGAAGCAGAGCATGCACCAACTTGGGTCTAGGTCGCATCACAAACTACGGTCCATTAAAGTTCAAGTACATCGACTTGAAAGCAATGATGAACAAAATTCTCTTTAAAAGCAAGCTGAAGCAGTATATAATTATGAACGTAAATTAATATATTCTCTAAAAGTGTCTACCATTTGCATATGTAGGTTTTTCTGGCTCCTACTATTTTTTTCCTGCATCATTAATTATAGTATAGTTTAATAAGTTCATTTTTGTTTGTTAAGCAACAAGCGTTATCACTCTTTTAATTGTAGTTTTTCTCCACGTTTTCTTTGTTTTTTTTAGTAAGTGTCCATTACCAGGGGGCTCTCTGTGCGAGCTCCTTGATGTGGAGGTTAGTATTACGAAAATTTTTTTCGAAGGGTGAGCAATTTCGCATGTGATTTCATGGTCTACTCGACTAGACCAACAACCTACAATAGGTCATTTGAAAAGTTCATTATCTTTTTTATTTGTAAAACTGCTTAATTATGCTCCCGAAAAATGCGAACAGGCATCAGAGTAAGGTCTTCCAGATCTTATCAACTTAAATTTACGATTTTAAAAGCTCCATTATTCTAGCGCTTGTAATGAACACACCTCATAATGACATGCATAATAATTTGCTTTTGAAATCGACCTGACCATGCCAGATGAAAGCGGACATAAGTAACAAATAAATAAGTCAACATGAAGGCTATTGGCTATTGGCTGTATTTCCACTGATGACAAAAAAAAAACCCCCCCGCTGATAGTTACAGGGTTGAGCATTTTTACGAAGAAATTGAACTACTTCCACACGTGCCACATGATGTTTACCGTGGAAAAAATAAACATGAGACGGCAAAGCCTTATAAGCTGCGGAGAGATATGTCGAACATCCGGAGCTCTCAATAGTTATCTCCCGTCATCTCCGTCGTGGGCTGTGCTTCGTTAGCTTGAATAGGTCTATCGGTTTCCCGTCATGCGAAACAGGGCGTGATTTTTGCTGCATCATCGTACCGTCCAAGCTTTCATATGGAAGACATCCCCAGAAATCACACATCATCGTCTTCAGTCTTCAGCCCCACCAGTGGCATCATCGCTCTTATCCTTGAAGGCTAGCATGCGATAGGGGATAGGGGTGAGTCCTCCAGTCAAGGGTGTGTGACACAATGACCCACCCGAGGACGACGACGACGGCGATGGTCATTTGGCTGAATCATTAATCGGAGTTTTGGCATCGTATTCGCCGGGAACTGCATCACAGCAGGACACTGTAAATCATCCTCCGCGTTTAATCCCAACCAACGCCGTTCACTGCAGGCAACGTATCACTGAACTCCTGGGATAAGTAGCTCGGGGTTTTGCATCGGAATTTCCCGGTCAGCTCTTTGGAGAGTCTGAACGGGAGAAAGAGAGTGGAAAATCTCTCAGCGTGATGAGAGCGTGGTACTAGAATGGAAAACCTCACCCAGAATCACCCACTTTGGGGTAGTCCCCCGCTGGAACTCACCGGCACTCGCTAGAGTCACTCACTCACTCGTCGCCCAAAGGGAAGCTTTCCAGTCATGCTCTGTTTATTATAAGTGCTTTGCTGGTTATGTTTTGGTTTTCCGTTCGCCTCTCTCGGATTTGGGACTAGGTCAATTTTTTTGCGAGACATTCATCTGCTGCAGGACCTACTTAACCCGTTGTCGTTCTTCGGTCGCTCGGTTTGCGGCTGCAGAGAGCGGTAAGGATGCAAAAATGTGCCTCGCTGCGCTGATGAATAAATAATACGGTACGAATCGATTCAGAATTGAGGATGAATGGAGCTGTAATTATTGGGGATTATTCATGAGATATGACGAATTGGGGATAATGTGAATGAGATGCGTTGAAGTGCAGTGAGTGGATTGATAGTCAGCTGTTGTAAAATTGATGGTGTGAGTATAAAAAAAACATGTCAACATTAGGTAAGGTGCACTATGAAAAAAATAAAATTCATTTCTGGCAAGATCTATGGCCTTTCAGAACATTCATATTGGTAAAACGGAAAATGCCTTTTTTCGGAAAATTCTCTTCAAACCATTTTTTTTCCTGGGTTTGTTTTTCGTCAATCTAGTTTTCCTTGCTGAGCACCAATGCTACCGACGTCAGCTCCCACACCTGGACCCTACTTATCGACCCATCAACTCATGAACTGGGGACCAACGGCTTTACTTCCCTTCCGAAGGAAGGCGTAATCAGAGATGTTAAGCCTCATAACGTTTCGGCGGCGCCGACTGGGATTGAACCCAGACCTGCTGGGGTGAGAGGTAATCACGCTTACCACTACACCACCGGTGCCGCTGCTCCTTTAAACACTCATTCCGATTTCACTCAAACGTTGTGCATTACATTGCATTGCTTCAGAGCATGCCGTGGAATATTTATGGTGTAATTAAACATACAGGGGTTACTCAAAATAACTAGGATAGGCAAATTTTTGGTCAACTTTGGAGTGTTGTAACTTCGTCAAATACGATCCGATTTTAAATCTTCCAAGAGCATTTGACTGGAAAACTAATATTGTTCTACGGTAAAACGAAAATAATCCTGGTCACTGGATACCGGAGATATTCCGGATTTCCGGAGGGTTTGTCTAACTTGCTAAATTTCTGGTGAAATTTTATATATGATGCTGGTTAAATATATATATTTTTAGTAAATACAACGAAAGAAAAACCATTTCTAAAGCGAATCATATACCAAGAACTAAAATCAGCCTATAATCAACTGAGATATGGCCATTTCCCTGGAATTGGTTCTGGTGGAGGGTTCTGAATGCGGGCAGATCATTTAATCACTCAAAACATGCCGTGCGACAGCTCTTTCTTCATGGTTTCTCGTCAATAGACTTTTAATAGACTTTAAATGCATCATTGACCACATTGGCCACTCTCAGAACATCCAGTATGCCCCCGGGGGAACCTGAAGCAGGGGACAATTGTATTTTTACGCCCAAACATGCCGTGCGACAGCTCATTCTTCATGGTTTTTCAAGAATAGGCTTTCCATAAACTTCAAATGAATCATTGACCACATTGGCCGCTCGTGAAATCATGGGATACCCCCGGGGGAACCTTTAGTAGGGGGCAATTGCGTTTTTACTCAAAAACATGCCGTGCGACAGCTCATGAATATTCTTTCTATAGACTTAAAGT
Organism: Ochlerotatus camptorhynchus; assembly: GCF_037179485.1. NCBI lineage: Eukaryota > Metazoa > Arthropoda > Insecta > Diptera > Culicidae > Ochlerotatus > Ochlerotatus camptorhynchus. The sequence goes on from NW_027040879.1 coordinate 232,733, forward strand.
GAATCATTTACCACATTGACCACTCTCGGAACCACTGGGATGCCCCGAGAGAACCTGTAGCAGAAGACACTTTCATTTAAACTCAAAAACGTGCCGTGCGACAGCTCTTTCTTCATGATTTTTTCATGAATAGGCATTCATTAAACTACAAATGGATCAGTGACCACATTGGCCGCTCTCGGAACCACTGGGATGATGATGATGGTCCCACCTCTTACCCCTACAAAGGTTTGAGCTGGACGATTTATCTTTAAGATAATTAAATATAAACATTTTAACCAGGTTAGCAAACAAAAACGAGCTGGTTACAGTTACAGATATAAATTCCCTCTAGACTTTACAGTTGCTTCACAGCAATATACATAAATGTGAAAAAGCTTAGGCGTCCACCTCTTAGTTCGCCTTTTTGTCCACCTAGAATATTCATAAGTATTACAAGCAATCAAGAGTTAATGAACAATCAACAAAGCATCCTATACACTAGCAACCCCGCAATGATGCTATTATAATTTTCAGCAATGTCAGGAATGCTCACGAACCCCCGACATTCAGCCAGAAAACTTAATACTAACTCAAAGTATCTTCCAAATAAGCTTCAAAGTTGCATTTTTTTTTATCAAATGTTAAATTCAGTCCTCTATATCCGTAATACGCGCGCGAGGCTCAAACCTTTGTAGACTACTACTTTTTTTTTAACTACTACTTTAATTCAAATATAAAAAAAAAATCCATCATCACCATCGTGGTGAACAAAATAGTTTTTGCAGTGCTACAATAATTATTAAAAAGTCGTTATGACAGCTATCCATACAAAATAATCCGTTATAAATAACTTCGTCAAGATACATACTTCGTCCATTCATAAAAAAAAATAAAAATCACTGGATAACTGTTCAAAAGACAGTTTTAACGTGTGAAATACAATGTCTCTTGAATTCTGCTAATGTTGTTGCACGTTTAATATGTCTAGGCATCGAATTGAAAACATTTACTCCTTTAAAATACAATGAATTCTGTGAAGCGCAAGTCAAGAAATGTGGTGTTCTTATTTCATCCGCGTTTCTAGTATTATATCTATGAAAATCACTTCCTCTTTCAATTCGATCACACAAATATCGAGGCAGCAAACCATTTACTACTTTAAAAATGAACACCATAGTCAAATAAACTATTCTTTGCTTCACTGACAGCCATTTTAAAGCATCCAGCATCAAAGTTGAGGAAGTGAATCTATTACATCGCAAAATCAAACGCATTATTTTATTCTGCAAACGCTGTAATCTCGATATTTGTGTTTCATTGGCTAGAAATAAAATGGATGGGCAAAAGTCTAGATGAGGAGAGATGATTGATTTGTATAGCTGTATTTTACTGGCAATAGTTAAATCGTTTTTCAGTCGACATAGAATTCCATACTTCTTGGCAATTTTCTTGATGACATTGTCAATGTGAGAGTTGAACTTAAGTTTGTCATCAATAATCACGCCAAGATATTTAATCTCCCGAACGCGATCAATAGCCTCATCATCAATTACCACGGAGACATTATCATTTACTCGGTTCCGCGAAATTACCATGAATTTAGTTTTACTTGTATTTAATTTCAACTGCTTACACTTCAACCATCTACTTAGAGAACGCAAATCTTCATTCAAATGTGAGACGGCAACTTCTAAATCCTTAGCTGCAATGAATAACACAGTATCATCTGCAAAAAGATTAATGTCGCAAAATCGTAAAACGCGTCGCAAATCATTAATATACATAATAAATAAAAGAGGCCCTAATACACTTCCCTGGGGCACTCCAAGGTTATTCCCCACGGGACTGGAAACAGAATCATTAAAAACAGTCCGTTGAGTTCTGTCAGATAAATAGCTTTCAAACCATTTATAAGCAGTACTCGTAATTCCAAAGCGCTTGATTGTACTTAACAGTAAGGGCCTAGAAATTGTTTCAAAAGCGCGTTTCAGATCCAAAAAAACAGCAACAGTCGTATCTTTACGCTCCAAGTTGTCTTTCCACTTTGCTAACACCAAATTCAACGCAGTTTCACAGGAATGACCTTCCCGATATCCTGATTGTTCTGGTATCAACAAAGAGTTGCTATTCAAATACTCCAACAGCTGGCCTTTAACAACAAGTTCTAAAATTTTCTCTAATGTGTGCAACATGTTGATGGGACGAAACTCTTCGGCTTTAATCGTTCCAGCAACTTTTTGAATAGGAATCACTAAGGATTCCTTCCAAATTTGTGGCACATGTCCAGTCTGCAAAGATTCATTAATAAGGTCCAGCAAGATGTGGCCAATGACATGAAAGCATTCTTGAATAACTCTAGAATTAACATTATCTACTCCAGCCGATTTTCCTAATGAAAAGCAAATAACTCTAAGTTCATCTAAAGTAATTTGGTGAAAACCTTCAAATCTACAACTACTATTAACTGGCTGTTTTATTTCGTCAGGTTCATCGACCAATTCAATGGATTGATTAATCAATGAAACACTTTCGACAAAATAATCATTAAACATAGATGCAATTACTGGTTCTGACTGTTCTAATGTGCCATTAAAAGTTATGGACCGCGGTTTGCAATTACTAGGTTTTAATAAAGATTTCAAAATTTTCCATAACTCTTTGCTGTTGTTTTGATGCTGATCAATCTTCCTCTGGACATATTCACAACGAGTTTGTTTTATCGATTGTGAATATTTATTACGCGCGATTGTGTACCTATTCCAATGATTATCATTATTTGATCTGCAAAACTTTTTGTACCATTTGTCCCTCTTACGTTTAAGACGCAAAAGTTCCAAATTGTACCAGCTGTTCGAGTTTTTCAAAGAAACAAACTTTTGCTCAACTAATTGATTGGTACACGTTTTCAAAGTGTTAGTTAGAACAGCTGCAGATTCATCTAAATTACCGGCCGCGAATGGAAAATCCACGCTTCTCTCAACAAGATTTGAAACAGCCTGTTTCGAATATTTCCTCCAGCACTTCAATTTGACTAAGTCATCGTTATTATTGATATTATCTAATACATTAATCACTAAGGTCTCATGATCGGTTATTTTCAAATCAGCATCCGGAACTGAACAAATGGAATCAAAATTGGAATGCCTCTCGGATGCCCCGAGAGAACCTGTAGCAGGGGACAATTTCGTTTTAACTCAAAAACGTGCCGTGCGACAGCTCTTTCTTCATGGATTTTCATGAATATTCTTTCTATAGACTTAAAGTAAATCATTGACCACATTGGCCGCTCTCGGAACCACTAGATACCCCCGGGGGAACCTGTAGCAGGGGACAATTGCGTTTTTACTCAAAAACATCCCGTGCGGAATCTCTTTCTTCATGGATTTTCATGAATATGCTTTCTATAGAATTGAAGTGGATCATTGACCACATTGACCTTTCCTGGGATGACCACAATGACTGGAATACCCTGGGGGGAACCTTTAGTGCGGAACACGACGAGGACTTTACATACCTGCCATGGCCAGCACAGTCACTGGGTTTAAATATAATTTTTGAAGCGTTTTTCCTCCTCCATCGTCGTTAAAAACGCTTGAACATCTTCTGATCCAAGAATGGTACAACATTCCACTAGAAGCCATCCAAAAACTTTATGAATCAATTCCCAGATGAATCCAAGCTGTTATTGAAGCAAATGGTGGTTCAACATCATATTAGACAGTTCCATTATAACATTTTCCTACAATTTTAAATGGCAATCATAATTTATAAATAATAATTCATTAATAATACATAGCTTTGCAAATAGCAATAGCTTTTTTTTTTATCTAGTTCGTTTATTTGGAAGGCTCAATCGCGTTAGCTTTACGGAGCCGATAATTCATTGTTCACTGTGTGTAACAAAATTCACTTAATTCTATGTCTAGTTGGGCCGATTACTCGCGGCTTACTCGAGGTTAGAAGGGTACATTTTCGAAGGATATGATCAGGGGAGGAGCTTGGGGTAGGGTTTCGTTGTCTCATCAGAGCGTTGTCGCCAGTATTTACGGTAGTGCTGTTCTAGCTTCGTCCGGAGTTCGACCGGCTATGGTGGGTGACCAGTGGGCGACGATGAGACTCATCGAGACGGGGGGACAAGACAAACAAAAACTAATAAAGAGAGACAAAAGACAAAAGGAATTAAATTCTTATACTAGACATTTGAAGAAAAACATAAACGGACTGCATATAGCAGAGATCACGGGTTGCCAACACGTCTCTGATAGGAACATAGGGTTGTCTTCCTTACGCTTCGAGGGTATTCAAAAGTCGCTCTCTGGCGGCGTCATTATCCGTACATTGCCAAACTGCGTGTTCGATGTCATCGTAACCGTTTCCACACCGACATATGTTGCTGTCCACGAGGTTTATTCTTTTGAGATGAGCATCTAGCGAGTAGTGGTTGGACATAAGTCTACTCATCACGCGAATGAAGTCACGACTTAAGCCCAAGCCTTTAAACCACGCTCTCGAAGAAACATTAGGAATAATTGAATGTAACCACCGTCCAAGATTTCCAGTGTCCCAATCGGTTTGCCAACTCGAAAAGGTACTCTGACGCACTAAATGGTAAAATTCATCGTGTGAAATTTGCCTGTCATACAATTCGCCTTCCTGCGCGCCCACCTTTGCGAGAGAATCCGCCTTCTCATTGCCTGGGATTGAGCAATGTGAGGGGACCCATACAAAGGTAATCATATATGATCTTTCGACCAGCACACACATCTGCTCCCTTACCTTTGAAAGGAAATAAGATGAGTGCCTACCTTGTTTCATCGACCGAATAGCCTCAATCGAACTGAGACTATCCGTGAAGATGAAGTAATGGTCTGCGGGCATGTTGGAAATCATCCCCAATGCGAAGTTGATTGCTGCCAGCTCAGCAACAAAAACGGAACAAGGTTCCTGAAGTTTGCGGAAGGCGCTAGAGTTTTCATTGCCGAAGCCAGTGGATCCATTGAGACGGGACCCGTCTGTGAAATATATTTTCATGCAATTGACTTGTTGGTACTTTTCAGTAAAAATACGCGGAATAATAATAGGTCGAAGTTGATCGGGAATCCCATGAGTTGCTTGTTTCATGGTCAGATCATATTCAATTGAGGAACTGCGATTGGTGAAGTGAACACGGTCTGGAGTATAACAAGGAAGACACATATCTGATGATATGTAGTGGTGGTAGATTCTCATAAATCGAGATTGTGTGTTCAGCCCAAGAATTTCTTCAAAATTAGCAATTATAAGTGTGTTCGTCACTCCGCATTTGATTAGTATTCTGAGAGAGAGCTCCCAGAAGCGGTTCTGGAGGGGTGTTACTCCTGCCAGAACCTCGAGACTCATGTTATGCGTTGAGTGCATACAGCCTAGAGCAATACGCAGACAACGATATTGAATTCGTTCCAATTTTATTAGGTGACATTTTCTTGCCGAGAGAAAGCAGAAAGAGCCGTACTCTAGAACAGAGAGAATAGTTGTTTTATAAAGCGTTATGAGGTCTCCCGGATGAGCACCCCACCATGTGCCGCAAATTGAACGGAGAAAGTTGATCCTCTGCTGACATTTTTGCTTCAAATACGTAATATGGGCATTCCAAGTGCACTTTGAATCAAACCAGACCCCAAGGTACTTGAAAGACAATGATTGGGTAATGTTTCTGCCCAAAAGATTAAGCTGCATTTGGGCTGGGTACCGCTTTCGAGTAAAAACTACCAGTTCAGTTTTCTGCGGCGAGAATTCGATCCCTAGATTCATAGCCCAAGAAGACAAGTTATCTAAGGAATTTTGCAATGGTCCTTGCAAGTTCACGGCATGTGGACCTCTTACGGAAACCACACCGTCATCTGCAAGTTGTCTTAGCGTGCATTGTTCTGCCAAACAGTTGCCGATATCTTTGACGTAAAAGTTATAAAGAAGAGGGCTGAGACATGAGCCTTGGGGCAGGCCCATGTAGCTAATTCTGGAAGTTGTCAGTTTTCCAAGAGAAAAGTTCATTTTCTTTTCTGACAGCAAATTGAACAAGAAATTATTTAAAATTCCAGAAAGTCCACATTTGTGCAGATTGTCTGACAGAATTTCAATGGAAACTGAATCAAAAGCCCCCTTAATGTCCAAGAATACTGAAGCCAATTGCTCCTTGTGTGCAAAGGCCAGTTGAATATCTGTGGAAAGCAGCGCTAGACAATCGTTTGTTCCTTTGCTCTTGCGGAACCCAAACTGTGTATTTGATAGCAAGTTATTTGATTCGACCCAGTGATCGAGTCTCCGAAGGATCATTTTCTCCAACAATTTCCTAATGCACGAAAGCATAGCAATCGGACGGTATGAGTTATGGTCAGACGCTGATTTGCCAGGTTTTTTAATGGCTATTACTTTGACCTGTCTCCATTCAGGCGGTACAATGTTGTTTTCTAGCAAGGAATTGAATAAATCTAGCAAGCGTCTTTTAGCGATATTTGCAATAGTTTTGGAACCCAGATTAAAAGCGCAACTTTTCAAATAAGAATGGTTTATTCGCACTGTCACTATTGTTTATTTGAAATGCAGGAAATGGAACTAACTGATGGTCACTAGCGAGCACAAAAGTGCTGGCGAACATCTCCAGAGCTGACGTCGACAGTCATTTTGTTCATTAAAGAGTTGTTGTTGTGCTCTTGCAACACCTTACATTAATACAAGAGAGAGACTTTTATTGGTCTACAATCAGAGTTTAAAGACCTAATCTCCCTATCCACTGCTAGTAGTCAATGGTCCATTTCAAGACTTGGCATTGTGAAGTGGAAATACAATTTTCCTCTTACATGTTATCCTGGGGCATCTGCTGGTTCTACAATGAGCTCCCCTATGGCATTGTTTTGTGAAAAATGTGATTGCATCCTACTACAGGTTCCCCCCAGGGCATGTCAGTGACTCTGAAAAGGTCAATGTGGTCAATGGTCACTTCAATTCTATAGAAAGCATATTCATGAAAATTCATGAAGAAAGAGCTGTCACACGGCATGTTTTTGAGTAAAAACGCAATTGTCCCCTGCTACAGGTTCCTCCGGGGGTATCCAGAGGTTTCGAGAGCTGCCAATGTGGTCACTGATCCATTTGAAGTTTAATGAATGCCTATTCATGAAAAACCATGAAGAATGAGCTGTCGCACGGCATGTTTTGGTATAAAAATGCAATTGTCCTCTGCTCCAGGTTCCCCGGGGGCATACCGGAGGTCCCGAGAGTGGCCAATGTGGTCACTAATCCATTTAAAGTCTATCGAAAACCTATTCATGAAAAAGATTGCAGGAAAAGCTGTCGCACGGCATATATTGGTGTAAAAACGCAATTGACCCCTGATACAGGATCCCTCGGGGGTAACCCGTAATTCCAAGAGCGGTCAATGTGGTCAATGATTCATTTGAAGTTTATAAAAAGCCTATTATTGAAAAACCATGAAGAATGAGCTGTCGCACGGCATGTTTGGGCGTAAAAATGCAATTGTCCCCTGCTTCAGGTTCCCCCGGGGGCATACTGGATGTTCCGAGAGTGGCCAATGTTGTCAATGGTGCATTTAAAGTCTATCGAAAGTCTATTGACGAGAAACCATGCAGAAAGAGCTGTCGCACGGCATGTTTTGAATGATTAAATGATCTGCCCGCATTCAGAACCCTCCACCAGAACCGATTCCAGGGAAATGGCCATATCTCGGTTGATTATAGGCCGATTTTAGTTCTTGGCATATGATTCGCTTTAGAAATGGTTTTTTTTTTCGTTGTATTTACTAAAAATTTATATATTTAACCAGCATTATATATAAAATTTCACCAGAAATTTAGCAAGTTAGACAAACCCTCCGGAAATCCGGAATATCTCCGGTATCCGGTGACCAGGATTATTTTCGTTTTACCGTAGAACAATATTAGTTTTCCAGTCAAATGCTCTTGGAAGATATAAAATCGGATCGTATTTGACGAAGTTACAACACTCCAAAGTTGACCAAAAATTTGCCTATCCTAGTTATTTTGAGTAACCCCTGTAGATGAATGAAAGTGTTTGATTAAACAGGCCCCATTGACATTATTAATTTTGGTATCAAAATTCTGGGAGAAGTACTTAATGACGAGGTCGAAGAAAAATAAGTAAAACATTAAGCATTTGTTTTCGTTAATTACAATTTCACACATTTTTCTTCCGTTGAAAATAAATACCGTTTGACAATAATATACTTTTCGTTTTGAGGCTTAAAACTATGGAATGATTGTGTCCCCGAAATTTGGTTCTCACGCATATAACGGTTTTTCTATTTTATTTCCATTTTATTGTAATCGGATTCCGAAAAAACTGATAGTGTATTTTTGAATCTGGCCTAGAAATAGGCCATGAATAAAGTTCTTGGGCTGTTCGTCATAATCGCTTTGGCAGCGTTTCGTTTCAACACTCCTCCCAAAGCATCACATCAGGGCTCTTTCCATGACAAGTTGCGAAAAAATTCCACTCGGCAGCAATGCCAAAATCTTTTTGCAAGTTGCATAAATTAAAAGCGGTCATATTATTTTTATATTGGCTTCCTGATCCATCTGAGAAAAAGTAAATCTGATGTAAGCTTGGCAATTTACATTTTATGAACGCTAGACAATGCGTAAGAAATAAACGAACTGCAACATGATTATGTTTAGTGAAATCAGCAATTGCAATAAAACTAGTAAATTTCAAATCGTTAGATTCTTCGTCTTAAAAATAAATAGCACAAGGGTGAATAGTACATTGGGCGTTCGCCCAATAAAAGACTTGAACTGCATCCTGCACAACGAAAGAATAATTCTCCGAAAAATCACAGATTATGATGCATTTTGTAGCTTTCAAATTTCTTTTGATGTGTTTCAAGTAATTTGCCTGTTGCTAAAGCTATAAAGTTATGCGGCAATAAATTGAATGATTTTTCTAAAAAAGTATCACTAAATTCCTGTGTGTCCATTTCAACTAAGTTCATAATGCATCTCTCTACTTGACACCATTGTTTGAATTGTACTGATTCAACGTGTCCGTTACTAAGAATAGTCATTAGTTCTGCGACCAAAATCTGCATTCCTGAACAATTTTCGCAACACTGCAGCCAGCATTGTTCACTTGGAAACCACTTTTCCCATCACGGAAACGCCTCGTGTTTCTGGTTATTTGACATGGTGACATTCGGTCATTGCAAGAATTTGTACGTACTACTTCAATACTTGACGCATTTGACAACAAATGTTTGATTAAGGGGAAGCTCACCGCTCCGAAAAGAATAATTAAGTTTTGATTTTTCTAAAAATATTGGAAAAAGATATCAAAATTCTAAAAAAATCACATATTTTTTTATTTTTCAAAGAAAATTCACGTGCAAAAACATTTTTTATAAGTCATTATGGCATAAAGTTGGACTCAAAAAACCACACAACATCGACTTTTCGGTTTTGCTGAGAGTCCAATTTTTTTTTCATGATGAGATAGAAAAAAAATTTTACATGTAATTTTTGACAAAAATCTGAGGAACAAACTGATTTTCTTTGATTTTTGATATTTTTTCCCAATATTTTTAAAGAAATAAAAATGTACCGAAAATATTTTTTTATTTTCGGGCCGGTAAGCTTCCCCTTAATGGGTACATTATCAAAGATCTTTGGGGGTGATGTGGCTGGTAGCAAAGCGAGCGAACGTTCAATGAAAATTAACTCTTAAACAACAATAATCTATGGCGATCCTGAAAAGAACCGTTATGGTTGAATAATGCTGCGCTATTAGGGTATTCAACACTGATGCGGCTGACGAGCTGTATGTTGTTTGGAACGAGGTTGACGCGCTTGGCATAGATAGCCCACAGCAGCTCACGACGAGCAACTGAATCCGATCAGCGGTTGAAGGCAGCCTTTCGTTGTGTACTGGAGAACACCACCACTCACCATGAAAAGCGTTCGTTGAGACCGGATGGAATTCAATTTTGAAATCTGTGTTAGGGAAGCGCTTTTCGCAGACAATCGGTGATTATTTTATGATCAAAGCAACACTTGCACATTTGTGTAATTTTCAATGGTGACATTTAAAAAATGATTAATCCTTAATTTAAACAGATTCGTAGAAAAAAATCCTATCGATTTGCGTATTCAGAATTAAAATCCATCATCTCTGGATCAAAATCAGACCACTTTCATTCCGCGACCGACTTTGGATTCTGAAATTGCACTGCCGATGTTGCCTTAAAAATATATACTATGTTAGATTTTAACAAATTTCCAAAAAATACTCTTTATCAAATTTATTGTGGTCCTGAAAAGGACCGTTTTGTCGTGATGGTTGAGTAATGCTGAGCTATTAGGGTGTTCAACACGGATGAGGCTGACTAGCTGTATGTTGTTTAGGACGAGGGTGACGCGCTTGGCATAGATGGCCCACAGCGACTCACGAAGATAGATCCCGATCAGTAGCGGTGAGGCTTCTTCCTCCTTCTTCGGTGAATGGACGCTCATGTGGGTGCAGCTCGCTGCTTGCGGGCAGCCTTTCGTTGTGTACAATGTTCAACGCTACGCGACGAAAGCACTGCTGCTACTGGCGCTGACCACCAACCGGACACCACCGCGCACGGTGATTGAATAAGCACCGTTGAAGGAGATTCTGAAATCTGTGTTAGGAAAAACGCTGTTTGCAGGCAATCGGTGATAATTTTGATCACTCTTGACACAGTTGGACATTTGTGTAATTTTTATAGTGACCTATTGAAAATTAATAAAGTGTTCAATTAAGCAGATTTGCAGCAAAATTTCTAATCGATTGGCTTCTTTAGAATTAAAATCCATCCGCTATTGACCACTTTTCGAAATGCGGTCAGTTTTGGTTTTTTGACATTTATGTTGCCGGAAGACGTTATCCTAATTCAAAAAATAAAAATAAGCATGTTATGCTATTTTTACACGGTTTGATTTTCAAGGTAGAAATTCGGATAGAAACCAAAAATTATTGATGGAATAAATTTCTTGAAAAGGTTCTTGCCAACAATTTCAAAATGTCCTGATTTTGAATCTTCACCTTCACCAGATGATATGCCGTCACATCATTCACTTTCAACCATTTATGCCAACCCGTTCCAATTTTCAAATGTCAAATGCAGAAAACGTATGCTATCTACATCATTTCATCTAAAGTGATCACGTTCTTCATCTCAATTGCTGAGCCGTTTAGAAAAAAAAACAATATTTTTTTTACTCCTAAATCATCTTTTAAAAATAAGCGTATTCAAATGAGCTCCCGAAAGTCGCCAGAAATTGCACTATATCTGCTGCACCCTTATTTATTATCACAAACAGAACTGTAGAGCGAGTTGGAGTCTAGTTGCTAGCTTTTGAGGAAACTATTCTCAGTGCATTGTTGTATTAGCTAGTCGTTTTTCCCCCAAACAGCGACGGAGCCAAAAAGCGGCCACTCTTTTCGTTCTTTTTTTCTCGGCAAGTGGGTTATCAGGACTCCATCAGCTGCTGGCTGGATTGCTATGTCGCATCCGCTTCACCAGCCTTCTTCCAGCGATCCCTATTTAGGTGTATGTGTTAGGCTAGGTACTTGTCTCCGTTTTCTGCGTCAGTTTGCCATTAAAGTTGTGTATTGTTATTTATTTATTTATTTATCCACATAAACTCATTTTTATTTTCTCGCAGCTTCTGCTTTCCGAGTTCATATGTATTTTTTAACTCGTAGTTTCCTAGCCAAGCCATTGAATTGTGATTCTGGACGGTGCCGTGTGTTGTGCCATTTGGTGCAGTAATTTATAAAAGTACACTACTTGTATGATGCACTTCCCGTTTTGTTCCATCGAAATTTGTTTTGCAAACTGTTGGCATGGCTTATCGTCAGCTGTCCAAGAATGTATATTTTTATTTTATAAATTGATGAAGCAGTTTATTACAATGAATGTCGGTCCCGGCATTGTCCCATCGAGCCCGAAACCTCCTCTTGATGGCATAGCTCGTAAGGTCTCTCACATGCAAAACTGACTTTGCAAATCGAAAAAAGGGTAGGGATGATCAAAGAAAGATTAGAGGGATAACATGACTAATAGTTGACAAATCCAAGTTTATGCCGGCCACCGCGGCGCTGTAATCGTAGCGGTGATGAACTTGAGATCATCTGTCAAACTGCATATATTTTCAAGTTTGTGATAAGAAAACTACGTTTTACGTGTTATTGTAATTGCTTTATTCAATAACAGAAAGCAAATATGAACAGAAAAGTAGCGTCGGTAAGAATGGTAAGTAAATCCCAATTTTTTTGACGTAGGACTACGTCTTTGATTTCTATATGGGGGTACACTTTGTGAAAACCGAAAATGGAACATGTAACAAATTAAGAAAGATTTTGAACGTTTATAACTCAGCTGCCCCTGGTCCAATTTCAATAATTTTATCACCAATCGATCAGAAATATAGCTACGCATTGATAACAATGCTTCCGAATGTTGATTTTCAACAAGAAACTATTGAAAAACTGGTAAATGTCCAGCATTGTCCAAAAGCGTCGAATTAACTAACAAATCCACCAATTACCTACATGCATATGCTGCTTCCCCAGCACAGTCGTCAGAGAGTAGTAAGTAGACGAAACAAGTCGAAGTGGCATTCGCCTTCGATCCTCGGGCGCGTGCGAATAGGGAGGATGGAATTGCGTAATATTTTGCACACTCATCGCCATATTCAGAACCTAACGCAAATTCTTCGAGATAACTACCATCCGTCGTCTGGCTCGCCATGGCGGTGTCTGACGTATCTCCGGTTTGATTTACGAGGTGTGCTGAAGGTGTTCCTGAAAATTGAGATCCGTGATGCTGTCACCTACACTAAACATGCCAAGCGTAAGCGGCCATGGATGTCATCTACGTTTTTGAAGTGACATAGACGCACTCTGTTTGGTTTCGGAGGTTAAATCATCACCAACATTGGAAACAAAACGGCTCTTTTCAGGGCCACCAAGCTTTTTACAGTAATGAATAGAATTCATCTGCCTGTTTGTCCATATTCAGAACCACCGACCACACAAAATGCTCATGTAATCAAACTGGAAGCAGGGATACAAAATATTTTGATCAACCTTGATCAACTTTGAATCGCCATGGCTGGATATTTTCGATGGAAGAAGCAACAATCTAGCATCTAATTCGACGAAGACGGCAGGAAACATTTCTGGATCAACAATAGAATAGGGCCCATCAGCATTTGTAAATAAACCGTTCCAAAGCCTCACAAATCGAAGGCCGCTCACACAAACCAACACCATCATCTTGTAGGTAGAAGTTTCCCCCTATCCAATGATGGTGTTGGTTTGTGTGGGTGGCCTTCGCTTTGTGAGTAAAGGGCTTTGGAACGGTTTGCTTACAAATGCTGATGGGCTCTTTTCTATTGTTGATCCAGATTTGTGAAGCCGAGTTATTTACGAAAGAGAGTGTCGATGAAGAGAATCGATCAATGTACATAGGACCTATTGAAACCTATTGGACCTATTGAAACCTATTGAGTGATCAGAGATGTTATGCCTTAGAACATGCCGGTGGCGCCGACTGAGATTGGACCCAGGCCTGCTGGGGTGAGAGGTGATCACGCTAACCACCGGCGCTGATATCTATCACGGCGAATGAGAACGACCCAAATTTGAGTTTAGTTATCTCAGAAATAAGAAATAAAGTGCAGGAACTCAGCGATGAGTAAATTTGCCTCATGTTTTCCCAAGTTTTACAAGGATTTTCCAGGGAAAAATTCCCGAATTTGAGAAAAGTAAAGATTGGATTCACTCAGTCTATTGGTACTACTCCGAGACTGAATAAAATTTTCGTCAATTTCCTAATTATCTGGCAGATCTTTTAGGTTTTCCACAGGAAACCATGAGACAAATTTACTCATCGCTGAGTTCCTACACTTTTGGCGATTATGAGTGAACTAATCTCAAATTTGGGTTGTTCTCATTCGCCGTGTATGCAAAAAGAAAATAGCCAACGTCGCTACTTGATAGCAAACTACTCATAATGGGAGGAGTCTTCCCAAGTAACAATTTAGGTTTTATGAGGGTTCTGTATACCATGATTTAGACTTGTAGAATGCTATAAAACCACGATAAAACTTGCAATGTTGCTTGGGTTTGTAGCTTTTATACCACTTGGTTGCACATCATTCTGCTCTAACCTAAAAAGATATAAAGCAGCGCTGCTGTCTGGTATCAGCTCATTTTCGCTTCGGACGGCGTGGTCAGCAATAGCAGCAGTAGGAAGGTGGCTAGTCCACTTTTCTATAACCAACAAGCAACACTTGACTGGTCGTGGCAAAGGAGGTGCCAATCGTCATCGCAAATTCTTCGTGATAACCACCATCCATCGTCTGGCTCGCCGTGGCAGTGTCTGACGTATCTCCGGTCTGATCTACGAGGTGTGCTGAAGGTGTTCGTGGAAAATGAGGTCCGTGATGCTGTAACCTACACTAAACACGCCAAGCGTAAGTGGCAATGGATGCCCTCTTCAATAAAACGGCCCTTTTCAGGGCCATCAAGCTTACATCAGTAATGAGTTGGAATAGAATTTATCTGTGCTTGTTTGTCCATATTCAGAACCGCAAGCCCCCAACGACCACACAAACTTGGAAGCAGGGGTGCAAGTGATTTTGATTGATTCTCGTAATCAACTTTTTTTTTGAAAAAGATCCCTACAAATTTGGTACGCCTACAATTCAAAAACGGAAAGAGTTGAGATAATAGATATTTGATCAATTAAAAGAACTTAATGCTCTTCACATTTATTCCGTCCACTAGCGGTCCTACGTCAAGCTTCCGTTCGTGCCCCTAGGCACAGACCCTTCTACTTTTTATAAACAAAATTATTGAGATTTCTTCAAAATGAATAATATATTGCTCCCAGCAAAACATCAACAAATAATGTTAACAATATTTTTACAGGATTCAAACTGAGAATGCAATCCTGCAGGATCATCCCATCGGAGATTGAATTAAATCAATTTGTTTTGCTGTTTGAGGTGAGTTGTTAGAACAATTTTACATATTGAAGCAATCAAAACAATATATTGTTCCATCCGCAGAAACATCAACTCTCCTATAGCTGAACCTGAATCTTTCCTAAAGCTGAAGGAATATAGCCGAACGAAAACCCTTTCTTCTCTGGCATAAATAAAATCTCTTTGGTTAAGAGAATTAGATATTTAAGTGCTAATTTATTGAAATAGCATTGAAATAAAAAAAAATCGTAGAACAAACATGATAAAACCAACTAAATCCCTGCATGCTTCGATCGATGGTTGCAAATCGTATCCGAATACAAGCCTACAGTATTAAACCAACAACCAGCATCGGGTGCCTGCATTGGAATATATTTTACAAAGGGGCTCTTCTATTTTTATTTAATTTGGTTGCTCACGCCATAATAAAAAATTGCCATAGACGAACGATAACCCAAATCATTGAACTATTCCACAAATGGTTTGGATGATACCTTGAACACGTCGTTAAGAAAATTAACCATAACATTTTTATTAGGGTGCCTCCATATCAACATTAATCGATGTGGTATGGCTGTTTATATAACCATGTTCGTTACCTTAGCATGTTTTTTTCAATTTTATTTAAAAACAAGTAATTTTTATTTTAGGATAGACACATATCACAATAGTTTTTTAGGTTTTGTACACGATTCATTCATTTTAATAGCAAATTTACACGAACTAGCACTGTAATTTAACAAATTTCCATAAAAATAATGAAATTTCCAAGGGCTGTCACTATCTGATCACCTTCGGATAGTGCTCATTCCTGTCACCAGGCGCGCATAAGTTGGATTCGTCAATCTGACCAAGGGAAACATTTCTAAACTAATAGCGAATTTGTTTATTATTCAGTTCCAACCTGGATCGGGTATCAAGGTTGGTTCTGCTTGTTTTCTGACAATCGTCATTTGGATCATTTGTTTTTAAAACCTACCTCAGGTTGAGGTTCGCACTGACCAAAAGATCGGTTTCGCAATGGGTTGGAACTGGTTCCAAGCCCAATAATAAACAAATTCGCTATAAGTTACAAATTTCATTACATTCTATGAAATTTGATCATCTCAAATGGAGCATTTTTCCTGGCAGGTGCAATTTGGGAAATCCTTTATTTTCCTCTTCAGTGCACATCCCAACGTGTAGCCATAACAAACATGCCGTCGAAGTCGTCCGTGCGTTTTCCAGCTGGAGATCTCTCCGTTCTCCATTTTAGTTTTTCCCTGACTGCACGTCCTGCTTCCTAGGGAACAGGCAACCAAGAGGCAGTGTATACCTACGTACCGGTCGATGATGCATAAGTGAGCGAGAAAATAGTTTCACTAGAGCTTTCGTGGACTGACTAGGCACGAACCTACCTACATACCTACCAACTATCCATTGCATCATCAAGCGACCGAGTGTCGGATGCAAAACAGGACGACGCATCACACGGAGAAGTTGAAGCGCCCTGTCACGGAGGCTCTGACGGACCAACGGACAGAATGCAACAACGGGCGCTCGCACACACACGCCAAGGAATGCAATAGTGTAGATAAAACTTTTCCCATTCTCGTTGTGTGAGGTATGCATTTCCCTCCAGGCTTCGAACCTTCCGCTCCCGGGCCAGGTCGGATAGCAAGCGTGTGACGTGATTTCATAGGACCGACAAAAAAAGGCGATTGTTGATTTCGGAAAGTTTTTACCACTTATCTTTTTTTGCTGCTCCTGCTTCCACTGCTACTGCTGCTATATTCAACTGTCAGCTTTGCACCGGGAAAAATTTGTATCCGGCTAAAGTGGGGCTTTTTTTTAAAGTATGTCATTTATTCATATTTATTTTGAAAGGTTGAAATTCTGCATCATAGCATAAAATAAACAGATCCGTTTTGTATTTTAAGGAGAGCAGAACGGATGCCGAGTGTGGGGAAATTAACTTGATGGATTTAAAGGTTTTTTTTATCTGCAGTGGCAGTTCAAAAATTTGAATTATATTCTAGGAGTGTGATGAGTGACCTACTCACCTAATTCTTCAATTGTGTATGGTTCCAATGCTTGAACATTTTGGCCATCGAATCAAAGTATTTATTTGAGTTCTCTGCTTATTTAGTTTTAACAAATTATAATATAGTAATTTGAACATATTTTTTTTTTCTGACTTCGAATTATCCGTGCCAAGTACTCAACACCACTGGCACTGATGAAGTCTGCAAGTAGTAGACGAAATACGCGTATCTGTCAAAAGATAAGCAATTATAACGAAATTTAAAGGAAATAAACCAACCCACTCAAAGCTCTTCATAAAGGGATTCCGTTAAGAGGTTCGACAAATTTAAAGGTTCGAATTCTCGCCACTAATTATTCGAGAGATGATTTTGCCTTATTTTCCAACAGTGGCCGAAACGTTAGATTTGAATCTTAACTAACCCTTTAGATCTATGGTACAATTGATCAATAGTTATAGTTGATCAGTTGTCATTTTCTGGACTCATTCTATATTTCACCATACACAATTCCAACAGATTTCGCTAAGAAGCAACTAACCATCACTTGATTTTGCTGCTTCTTCTTGAATTACTAAATCATCACTTTATAAAAGTATTGGTAAAGGTGTATTCAGACATGAGCGAGAGCGAGGGTAGCGGAGCGGACCTCGGGTATTCGGGTGCGCTCGGCTCTCTGAAGATAGCTTGATTGCTTCCACGCCACAGCACAGTGGTTGAAAAGTCCATTTTGACGCTCTTAATTAATAGCACCATGGAGAGTGGATTTAGAGTAAGGACGTCTTGAGCAAAGTTGATGAGTATTACATGAGTATTACATGATTAATCCCCCTAAAAGTGAAATGAAAAATTTATTTTTTCACAATGTTGAGATAAATGATTGACGTATTCAGCAAAGTTGTAGCAAAAATAAATACAAACAACTTTGCTCAAGATTTGAAAGTTCTAAATTTCACTCAAATCGAGATAGGGAGTGTTGTTTGAGAACGGACCCCCAAAAACACGTTTTTCATCAAAACACATATTTTATTTTATTTTATGTCTTTATTATGTTCAACAAAGTTAATTGGTATACGAAAATACACTTCTTTTTAGAACACACTATACCTGCATCATTTTAATAGGATGAGTTATTGAAAAATTTTCTTCTGTTTTCCTCATATTTTGGACTTGCGTATCTTTCTTAGGTGCAAGAAAGTGCAAATGAAATCAAATGCATCTAAAACTACATTAAAAGAGCTTTCAAATGGTGGTAAACTTGTCCGTCCACGACCGTCTGCTGGAGAGTTATGATCAACACAAACACCCGTTGATAGGCTTTATAGAAGTCATGTCAACAACAAGGGGTACTGTGTTTTATACCGCGTAATAAATTCGTTTCCATAGTAACCGGCTCAATAAACAAATTTCTCACTTCTCAGAGTTTATCAAATTCAATAACGGCACATTTTCTTTTCAAAAGTTGCCCAGAAGGCAAAACTGAAGGATCAAAAAACGAAAATGAAAACTGTCAAATTAAGTTAAAATTGTGAGTCGATAAGTGTTTTCCATAGTGCTCATCACTGTTTTTCATCAAGCGTGAAACAATTCTAGATAGACGTATCAAAAGGTCCTATCTGCATTGATCGATTCTCTTCATAGACTTTCTTTTCCGCTAATAACTCAGCTGCAAAACCTTTCGCTATTGTATTTGATGTTTTGGATGCTAGATAAGTATCTCCTTTATCAAACTATGTTGTAAAATTAGCGCGAAATCTGTTTGCATAACATTTGAAATGTTCATCGAGAATTGTGAAAGTATATGACAGCCTGTAAGATAGAAGAACTGCGGAAGCCAAGCGAAGGAGAGAGAGACTAATTCTGCCAAAGAAACCGGACAGCAGAGGAAGCTACGAGAGCAGAGCTTTGAAGTAAAATGGCATTATCTGAAGGGCTTAATTTCTTTTAAATTTTTCAATTCATCTTTAGATCACAACAAGTGCCGATGATCTTTTTTTCTTGATTCAATTTAAGTTGAAATTGATAAGCGTGATCTCTTGTCACTCTGGTCAAAAACGAGTGGAGGCCGATCATCAAAATTCAACTGCGTTTATAAGAAGGTACTCCAGTGTTATGCCATAAATGTGAATACATACTATGCCGGAGCATGTCGGAAACCCCGTGAAAACGATGTGCGACTTTTTTGAAAAGCTCTGGACCAAACTTGCTCGTGCATGGTTGTCAAGTGTCACGCCGAGTATTTCAGTAAGCCGTTCACACTTTCTGAAAACCTTTTAAACTTGCTTCCGTCTACTTCTGAAAATGCAAAAAGTGTGGCAGGACGTCAGGTTGTTCTTTTCGAAGAATGTTGTGAAACAACGTAGAGGAAGAAAACTGCAGAGGTTCGGAATAGCTTCCATCTTAATGAGCTAGCATTTGCGACACAAATGAAGATGAGAGAATCAGGTGAGAAAGAGGTGATGGATATCCTAAAAAACGTTTCTCACGCAAGTCCTGCAGATGAAAATAAGTTGGTTTGAAGAAGTCCTTGAGCAACCCTATACCCGAATACACAGATCTACAAGCTTTGGTTTTGTTAATCAACACTAACCTATCGAACCTGGTATTACTTGCCAGCTAGTATTCATAAAGTATTGATACATTTATCAGCCGTGATTGAACATTTCCTTGTTCTAATCGGTCAGGTTTCTGAGGAAGCACAGGAGGCAAGGAACAAGGATTGGAAGAGGTACATGTATTTAACCAAAATAACAACGAATAAATTAATAACACTTTTATTTAACAGATACCAAGAGTTCAATACCCGCAAGCAATCAAGATCGCTTACAAATCGTGATCTTTTGAACTGGCTCCTAGTATTATCAGATCCATTGATTACTAGCATTCGTGGATGGCCTAAAAAACCGCACGAGAAGCCATTGTCGAGCGATGCTAAACAGCTGCTAGCAGAAGAAGCTAAAGGAAACGATAATGATTATATTAATGGTTATGATTATGATAATAATGATGATAATTGAATACAATACAAAATATTGACAACAAAAATGCAAAACCAATCGAACAAAAAGAATTTAATCAAGAAAAATATGTGGATATATTGAGGTTGATTATCTCTTTTATACTGGTTATATCATAAAACAGAGTGAAGATATAGATACTTGTTTTGATCACAACTCCCCAGCTGCACCTTCTTGCACCTAAGAAAAATACGCAAGGCCAAAATATGAGGAAAATAGAAGAAAGTTTATCAATAACTCATCCTATTAAAATGATGCAGGTATAATATGTTCCAGAACGATGTGTATTTTAGTATACCAATCAACTTTGTTGAACATAATGAAGACCTAAAATTAAAGAAAATATGTGTTTTGATGAAAAACGTGTTTTTGGGGGTCCATCCTCAAACAACGCTCTCTATCTCGATTTGAGTGAAATTTAGAACTTTTATATCTTCAACAAAGTTGTTTGTATTAATTTTTGCCATAACTTTGCTGAATATGTCAATCATTTATCTCAACATTGTGAAAAAATAAGTTTTTCATTTCACTTTTAGGGGGATTAAACACAAAACCCATGCCTTCAAAATATGAAACATTTCATACTCATCAACTTTGCTCAAGTCGTCCTTACTCTAAATCCGCTCTCCATGGTGCTATTAATTAAGAGCGTCAAAATGGACTTTTCAACCACTGTGCACAGTGGGCTTCAAAAAATACGTTGCTTGGCGATAGCTTTGGAGCTCTGCTTGGCGGAAATTCTTACTCTCTCTCTATGGCTGCATAGAATCGGCCGAAGAGAACCCACCATTGCTTTTCAGTGAATGTAAATTGCATTCACTGAAAATCAATAACATGTTCTGCCAGCTCTATTTCATCATGCATAAGAGATTCAGATTTTAGTTTTTTTTACAAAAATTGTAGTTAATATCAAAAGCTACAAAAGTTTCATACATCATTTAACGGTATTCTGTTGATGAAAAAAGTTAGAGGCAAATGAATGAAAATGAATGCCCGAAACGAATGTAAATGATTTTCCATCCCTGGTCACGATTGACATCAAGATGTCTAACCGAAGTCAATTTGGTTCTTACTAGATTTCAATGTCTTCAATGTCAATGGAGTAGTCTTATTCAGATCGGGCTTTTCCACTGCCGCTGCCGTTCCGCTTCCGCTGTAGTTGCGCTTCGGTCTTAAATATCTTCCCTGGACAAACAACTCTCCATATCTCAAAGTGCTATAACCTAAATTGTCCTGACAACTCTTCAATCTTGGTACCCAAGCAACGTGAGATACAGCAACACAATCTCTACGGTCAGGTTATATAGGACCTGGAATATGTCCGGCCGGAGTGGACAACGGTACTGCACTTTCCCATCAAGCTTTTCATCCGATTATAGTTCCGTTTCTTCGAAATTCTGCTACGGTGCAACAACCTTTCATGAAAAAAAAAAAATAGGAATGTGAATGTTTACCCATATTGAATAGGTATGCAAAATTTCATGCAAATCGGAGAAGGTCGAGAGTGATCGATTCGCCTTTTGGCGTGGAACTGTCTCCAAGTTCTAACTTACTTCTGGAAACTACCAATAAGTGTTCAACCTAACATTGAATGCTCACTGACTTTGTCAACCACGTTTAAGTCGAACAATAAAACACCGTTTCACCAAACATGCCATATGACCTCTCAAACCATTCTACACTTCCAGCCAACAACGAGCCCAATATTTACCCTGTTCCCTAGCTATAGGCAAAATATTCAGTAGAAAATTGATATTACCAGTAAGATCCCTCCCTTGAAGCCAACGACAAAAAAAAATCAATATCCACCATCCAGTGATAATTTATGGATGCTTTTTTTCGGCTCTCCACCACCAAACTCAAACATTCCTCTCATTTTACAATTGATTAATGGTGAAAACGTCGTACACAGTTTCCAGCAACCGACCGCCCAATAAAACCCCGAGGATTTCCATGGACTCTCTACTGCCGGACTACCGGAATTTTTCAATTCTTCAATCTCCTCCTCCTGCTCCTCCTCCGGCAACGTGACTAGATTAGCCAAGAGAAGTGAAAAAAAAAACAACATAAAGCCAGGGAATGTTGGAAATTCTCAAAAGATATATACACGCTTATAGCCGAATCGTCCATTTTCTTTCTATGCCCGCACCCCCACCACCTTCACCATATTGGAACATTCAACGACACGAGGCAATGATGAATTGGAAATGGGGATGAATATCAAATAATGCTTGCGGTTCTGGGCCTCCAAGGAATGCGATGTCCTCTAATACAACATAGCCCCCTGCCCATTTCGAACCGCAATATAGTGACAGTTGTGGAGGAGCCAAAGTCCCACAGCACAAGTCCGAAAACATATCGATAAATACACTTCAATGTCAATGTTAATCGTGTTAGACTTAATGCAATAAATGCGACAAAATGAAAAAAGACACACGAAACAAAGACCACACAACCGAGGGACACCCCCTCTTCGGGCGTCACTTTGTGCTTTCGGTATTCAAAATTATTCCGGTTGGATTATGCAGAGTGGATCTCGTCCGTCTAGTGGAAACTGAAACTGAGAAACTGCTGTAAGATTCCAAGGTAAGAGCAGCAAGATGCTGGCATCTTGCTCTTGTTGTCTTGGCGTCCATCTATCATGGCATGGTCGAGTGTAGATTAAGGGAGATATACAGATGATTGACGTGACGGCATTTAAAGTTGACAGCTAATTTTCTCAGTTTAGTAATTGGTAAATTGGGTCTTCAAGGGTAGCTGAATGGATTTTATTTGTACTTCAAATTAATTTGAAATGGGTTTTCTTCATCGTAATGAAGTGCTTTCTGAAAGCTTGTAAACCAAGGAGCATGCATAAATGAAGTGGCATTTGTGAGTGCAGGGGAGGGGAGGGGTTCTGAAGTTGTGACCAAGCTTGTATTAGGTTTATCAAAATGCACTACGAGGGGGAAGGGGGTCTTTTTTTCCTTGATTTGTTTTCCGTCGATCTTGTTTTCCGTGCTGAGCACCAATGCTACCGACGCCAGGGAGGCAGCTCCCACACCTGGATCCCAACTATCGACCCATCCACTCATGAACCGGGGACCAACGGCTGTACTTCCCTTCCGAAGGGATTGTATGCCTCAGAAAATCCCGACGGTGCCGACTGGGATTAAGCCCAGGCCTTTTGGGGTGAGAGGCAATCTCGCTTACCAGTACACCACCGGCGCCGCTAAAAGTACTATTTCAACATGAAGAATTGTTTTAGTTTTTGTTTTTCATTACTTCCTGTATATTGGAAGACTATCTGAGCGACGACATTCGAAATTTTGTATACTTGGAAATCTGCACAATGAAACGTGAACATTCTAGACCTTGCTATATTAATGCGATCTTTCATCAACTGAAAGCCTTTGGAATAATTCCTGATGAACCCTATCTTGACAAAATATCTGAAATACACTGGAACCCCCATTTACGAACCAAACCGGGGGTTCGTAAATCGAATAAGTGCGTAAAAAAACCTCGTTATTTGAGATTTACTTCGTAAAAAAAGGTTTTTGAAAATATTGTCAAAAACCTCACAATATTGGTATTTTTGGAATCGGAGAGACGTGTAGGGACCGGAAATCGATGTCTGACGCCATTTTGAAATCCAAGATAGCAGCATCTGGTTCATGAAAAACTGGAAAATACTTTCAATACCCCACAATATGGTTATTTTTGGAATCATGGTGACATGTAGGAACTGAAAATCTATGTCTGACGCCATTTTGAAATCCAAGGATTCCGCCTCCGTGAATTTCAAAATGGCGTCAGACATAGATTTCCAGTTCCTACATGTCACCCTGATTCCAAAAATACCCATATTGTGGGGTATTTCTGGATAGGGGATGACGTGTAGAGGTATTTTAGGGTATTTGACAGTTTTTATTGAACCGATCGAGGGGGGCGACACATCTAAATCTTAATTCTAGATGCTCAACAAATCTCACACTAGCGAATCAATCTTCGAAAAATCATCTTTCATTTCTCGCATCAACTTGCATCGTGCTTCATCTTTTTGCAGGAAATCTTCAAAATTGACATAAATCTTCCTTCTATCTACTCAGCGTGCGTGCAGCTAGCCACAGCAAAACACAATCTTTTCTGCATCGTAGATAGAGTCGTCCCCCTCGGAACCGATGGCCGCCATCTTGGATTCCAAAATGGCATCTGACATAGATTTTCGGCTTCTACAAGTCATCCTTTTTCCGGTTCCTTTTCTCACATTGCACAGCAACATCTTATATGGACAAGCCTTGGAGACATAACATATTAAGAAAGTTCATGTGCACACTAGCGCCGCGTAGTGTGAGAGTTCTGAAATAATATGACCATGATTCGAAAGGACTTACACACTTAATTCAGATCACCGAAGTCGGTAGGAATTTACCGGGTTTTTGAACAGCAGAAGAACTCGGTAAAATTTTCAAATGACCGTTACACGTAAGAAATCAAGAAAATTTATAAATTTTATTTTTCATCAATAAATGGGGTAAACGGAACAACTTCTATACAAGTTCGGGATAATTTTTTTAATAATTGGATTTTTCACTGATTTTTAAACTTTTACCGAACAGTTCTGTAGTTCAAAATTTACCGAACGACGGAGGCCTGGATTAGTGTGTAGTCACCTGAACAACTTAACTATAGACAGTAACCTTCTATATGGCCAGGTTCTCGAGATACAGCTTATACAGAAAATTCACTTGCACACTAGCGCCACGTAGTGAGCGTGTTCTGAACTAATATGACCATCATCCGAAAGGACTTGATCACCTGCACAACTTTGCTCAAAACAGCAACTTTCTATATGGCCAGGCTCTCGAGATACAGTTTATATAGGAATTGAACATGCACACTAGCGCTGCGTAGTGAGAGATTTCTGAACTAGTATGGCCACCATTCGAAAGGACTTGGTCACCTGAACAACTTTGCTGAAGACAGTAAGTTTCTATATGGCCAGGATCACGAAATATTCTATGTTGGAAATATGATCCATATACTATAGCGCCCGTCATAAATAACATAAAAGTGAAGCACCTCTAGCGGCGTAGTTCCCAATTTAACCAGAATCCAATGGCACAGGCTTGTTGGTCTAACCCAGTACAGCAAGTTTGTCGAAGACAGTATTGGGAGATTGCCGTAAAAGCTCGACGCAGATGTCGCCACTGCATGATGATGATAATGTTGACAGACTGCATATAAAATTCGTGAAAATTAGCATTAAATCATAATTTTCATCAAGCCTGCGTAAAATCTTTCCAATATAACATTCGAATTGAAGAAGAACATTTTTTCACGATCAGACTGATGTGCATCTTTGACTTTTCCAGATGAACTTCCATAAGATATATTCATTTTATTTCACAGCTCCATCAATGCTGCATCGTACATATGATGTAAACAGAAGTAAATTGCTCAATTACTCAAAATGAAGATGATTTGTCATCTTGTTATCACTTTATAAACCATTGAGCACCATTTTATAGTATGGTGCGTGTTGAGTAAATCAAGTTCCGTTGCGTTTTCCGTCGAATATTGTGAGTATCAATATGTTTACCTAAAAAAGGCCAAAATGAACATTTATTGAATATTGGCGTCCTATACAACCATTTCTCCATTATCACCAGCATGATACAATCTTTTCTAAGTAAATTCACTTAATTTCCACTTTCATCCTAGTGGAAATCGCACATATTCACTATTTTCCGAAAAATGCAGCTGCGCACCCGCATAAACGCGACCCTAATAAAATTTGTATGGTTATTTTGCTTAACGACGTGTTTGGGGTATCATCCAAACCATTTGTGGAAAAGTTCGACAATTTTGGTTATCGTTCGTTTATGGTATTTTTTTATTAGGGGAACCATCATATGACCTTACCGATAATGGTTATAAATTGTTTATAATCCCTGCTAAACTTCAACTGAAATGGTTATGGAACTTTACATGAACGTTTGTGTGATAAAGTTTTAACCTTATGTATTATGGTTTTTTGGAAGCGGACCTTACAAATAATGGGTTGTTAAGAACCATTACCATTCCAAATTCTTGTTTTCTCCATACATTTTCGGAAAGAGAACTATATTAGAACGTTTTTACTTATGGTTTGTGAACATTAATGGTTATGGTTATGGTAGTCAGTAAGGTCTATTAATGGTTTTGTATTATCACTCAACTTTACGTGAAATATATCGTGAATTGGTAATCAGTAATTTACAGGCAACCAATTCGCGATATATTCCACATAAAGTTGATCGATGTTACAAAACCATTCATGGACCTTACTGATTACCATAACCATTACCATTAATGTTCTCAAACCATAAGTTAAAAGGTTTTAGTATAGTTTTCTTTCCGAAAATGTATGGAGAAAGCAAGAATTTTGAATGGTAATGGTTCTTAACAACCCATTATTTGTAAGGTCCGCTTCCAAAAAACTATAATACTTAAGGTTAAAAATTTATCATTAAACGTTCATGTAAAGTTCCATAACCATTTATGCCCAAAAAAGCGTCTGTTTTACTTGGAGAATTTGGAAACTATCCTCCTTCTAGTAGTTCTCACTTCGAAATGTAGGTAGTGAAAGCTTGGTAAAGTTTTACTGCAAGACGCCAATAGCTTTATGTATTGAAACAAATGAGATAATCCACTACAGCCCCCATTAGTTAAAATCCCATAAGCTGTGGGTATACTTATTCGCGGATAGCCCGGCAATAAGGATTCCTGACTGTATATTTATACTTGTACTTAGTTGCACGGTTCATGCAGAATTGTGGTCTCTAGAGATAAAAATGCGAAAAAGTTGATTTTCCCATACTAATTTCCATACGAATTTCAAACGCAATGCGGAATGCCGAGCTACAACCAATCGTCCCCAAATTTTGTAAAGTTGTTTGGGACCCCAAATGAAATTAAAAAAAAAGATTATTCTCGATTGGTGAGGTAAAGTTTGCATTTTTCCATATAACGATGACCACATAATAATTCTCACCACTACACCACCGGCGCCGCTGAATAGTGGGACCTTCATCATCATAATTTTAAAAATTGTCTAAGATATTATTTTAAATCATCACAAACTTCCCAAGTAACAATTTTGATTTTATGAGGGTTCTGTAGACCATGATTTAGACTTGTAGCATGCTTTAAAACCTCGATAAAACTTGCAATGTTACTTGGGTTGATTTGGGACTCAAATAAAAAATAATTGAGAATCTATTTCATCTCAAAGAACGTCTGACTATACAAAAAATCGAAAATCTTTGACAGTGGTTTTTTACACTTCTATAGAAAACAACTGGTACAAGTTTGATCAAAGTAGTCGATCGCGGTCAGAAATAACATCAAATGGAACGGAGTGGTCCGGTTCCAAACTGGCTTAAGTGCTGAAGATGTCGAAAACACCAGTTTGCAAAGTGCTCAAAACCTACAAGGAAACCCTGAGTGAGGAAAGGAATCAGCGGATCTACGAAAAAACTGAAATCAGGGATCGTCAGCTGCGCAGCAAGGTGTTGAGGTGCCAAAGGTTTTTTTTTTTTTAATTCTTTATTTAAGAGATTTTTAGCCTTAGGCTAGTTCATCTCTAGGGTGCCAAAGGTGTTAAAGCCAATCCCGGTCTTTCGATCCGAGATGTGGCCAGAAGGTGCAACGCCAACTTTCAAACGGTGTGGAATATGCATGCCAGGGAAGGAAACAAGTCGAACAAAGCCAATAAACATTCGAACCGGCACCAGTCCGCATCGTGCTCTCTTGCCGTGCGGATCTATTTGCTTTTTGCTTAAGGAAGTGTTACTACTACCTAAAGCTACAACAAATTTAAACAGCACTTTTCAGTGCTCAACCTGTAAAATTTTTCTACCTTGTTCAACTCTTATTCCTCTTCGATCCTTGTTTGGACCCTACCCGAGGTAATCCTTCTTGGATATCGATTTGGAAAATTCCCCTTTGATCCTTCAGATTCTTATAGTAATCTGCTTGAGAGTCGATTTGGATACAAATTTACTGCCGCCATGGCGTCTAAACGCAAAAGAAAGGGGCAAACCCTTGATCCCCCTTCTGATGAAATTAATTTGAGTAATCAATTTGATTTGCTCACGGATGATGAGAATGATCCATCATCCAAGAAAAATTCTAGTAAACTTTCCCGGCTTAATGCCAAGAAGGAAAAGATTCCCCCTATTGTGATAACCACTTCCGATTTCCATGCTGGAACTTTTGAATTTCGTGAAAGTTAAGTTTTCACTACAAATTGCACGTCGGGGTGAATGCCGTGTATTGGCTGAAACCTTGGACGGATTTAAATGTCTTCTCAAGTATCTTACTGAGAAGCAGCATAAATTTTTTACTTACGACACCAAAACTGAACGTGTGTTCAAGGTTGTCATGAAAGGACTGCCCAGTGGTGAATCCCTGGATCAGATCAAAGATGAACTGGCAAAATTACTTGGAGTTGTGCCACTCCAAGTAATCAAAATGAAAATGAAATCCCGTCCTGGCGATTCGCGCAACGGGATTTCTAATGATTTTTATTTAGTTCACTTCAAGTCTAGTGAACTAAACAACCTTAAGGCCTTAGAAAAAGCTAGCCTTATGCTCCATGTCCTGTCCTGTGAAGGAAGATCCTAAGAAATTTAAATGTTCAAATTGTGGTGAAAACCACAAATCCAATTTTTGGGAATGTAAGACTCGCAAAGCGATCCTACAATCTCGTTCTAACCGTCAGGTAGGAAACGCTCCACGTTTCCGACCAGGTACAAATTCCTCTGCTGTTAACAACGGTCAGCGAGGAACAAATTCTACATTCGTACCCGTAGGTACAAATATCACCCCTGTACCTACTCCCCTCGATGCTAACAATGTTCAGCGAGTTACTGGAGCTACCTATGCTGCTATTGCAACGGGTAGAAATCAACGTTCTAACGGAAATTTTGACAATTTTGACTTAGGAAGCGTTACTGCTCCTAAAATGGAATTTTTACAGAATTCATTAATTGACATGATTTCTGATATGCTTAAATCTAACTCCATGTTTGATGCTATTCAAACTGGAGTAAAATTTGCTAATAATATTGTCATGACTTTAAAATTCAGTAATGGATTTTAAAGCTTTAAATATTTTAAATTGGAATGCTCGATCTTTTAAAGATAATGAAGACGAGCTATTTAACTTTTTGAGAGTTCATAACGTGCATATTGCCGTTATAACTGAAACGTTCCTTAAACCTGACCATAAGGTTAAGAAGGACTCAAATTATTTATTTATAGAAATGATCGTCTTGATGGACCCTGTGGTGGCGTTGCCATCATTGTTCATAGACGAATCAAACATAAAATTCTTTCTTCATTTGAAACCAAAGTTTTTGAAACTTTGGGAGTTTCTGTTGAAACAAAATTTGGACAACTTACGTTTATAGCTGCCTATTTGCCATTCCAATGCGTAGGCCAGCAAAAGCATTTTCTCAAGCGTGACCTCCAGAAACTTACCCGTCATAGGTCTAAATTCTTCATTATTGGTGATTTTAATGCAAAACACCGCTCATGGAATAATGCTCAAAGCAATTCCAATGGTAATATTCTGTTTGATGATTGTTCTGCAGGTTATTACACTATTCAATATCCAAACAGCCCAACATGCTGCTCTTCTGCAAGAAATCCCTCAACTTTTGATTTGGTCTAAACTGATTCATGTCAACTTTGTAGCCAATTGTTTAACCATGCTGACTTCGGTTCTGATCACCTTCCAGTAGCTTTTGAAATATCCTAAGAAATAACTTGTAATCCCAACAGCTCTACTTTCAATTACCATAGAGCTGATTGGGAGCAATATCGAACATTTATGGAATATAACTTCGATCCAAACATTCCTTTGCAAATCAAAGATGAAATTAATTATGCTCTTGAATCTCTGACTACTTCTATAGTTGAAGCAAGAACTGCCTCAGTACCAAAATGCGAGGTTAAATTCGATTCAATTATAATAGACCACGATCTTCAGCTCTTGATCCGTCTTAAAAATGTCCGTAGGAGACAATATCAAAGAACACGCGATCCTGCCATGAAAGTTATCTGGCGGGATTTGCAAAAACGAATTAAAAAGCGATTCTCTGCCCTGAGGAACAAAAGTTTTGAAAATAATGTTTCTAAATTAGACCCGAGTTCCAAACCCTTTTGGAAACTCACAAAAAATTTGAAAAAACCTCAAAAGCCTATTCCAGCGCTTAAAGAAGGTGGTAAAATTTTGATCACAAATTTGGAAAAAGCTCAGAAACTTGCTAAGCAATTCGAGAGTTCCCATAATTTCAGTTTGGGTCTTACTAGTCCTATTGAGAATCAGGTTGCTTGGGATTTTCAGAATATTTTCTCTCGTGAAAATATTTTTGATGATTCCTGGGGGACTGATTTGGACGAAGTAAGGTCTATAACTAAAAAAATTCAAAATATGAAAGCTCCAGGTGATGATGGAATTTTCTATATCCTCATCAAAAAACTCCCAGAGAGTACCTACAGATGTTTCCATTTGGCATACTTTCCTGATAAATGGAAAAATGCAAAAGTTGTTCCAATTTTGAAGCCGGAAAAAATCCAGCTGAAGCTTCTAGCTAGTTTGCTTTCTTCAATACGTAAACTTATTGAAAAGATAATTTTAAATAGAATGATGCTTCACCTCGATACGAACTCATTTTTTGCAGATGAGCAGTTTGGATTTCGCCATGGGCATTCAACTACTCATGACCTCTTAAGAGTTACCAATTTAATTCGTTCAAACAAATCTGAAGGCCACTCAACTGAAGTTGCTCTTTTAGACATAGAAAAAGCATTCGACAGTGTTTGGCATGAAGGTTTGATTGCTAAATTTAAAAAATTTAATTTTCCACTGTATATTATGAAATTAGTTCAAAATTATTTAACTGACAGAACTCTGCAGGTAAATTATCTAAATTCCAAATCTAATCGACTACCTGTTAGAGCAGGAGTTCCTCAGGGTAGCATTCTTGGGCCTATATTGTATAACATTTTCACTTCGGACCTCCCTGATTTGCCTCAGGGTTGCCACAAATCTTTGTTCGCTAATGACACAGGCCTTTCCGCTAAAGGAAGAAGTCTTCGTGTTATTTGCAGCAGACTGCAGAAAAGTTTAGATATTTTCTCTTCTTATTTACAAAAATGAAAGATTTCTCCCAACGCTTCCAAAACTCAACTTATAATATTTCCACATAAGCCTAGAGCTTCATTTTTGAAACCTAGTAGTAGTCACATAGTCACTATGAACGGAGTTCCAATTTCTTGGTCAAACCAAGTGAAATATCTTGGATTAATACTTGACCAAAAATTAACTTTTAAAGATCACATTGAGGGCATTCAAGCCACATGTAACAAGTATATAAAATGTTTGTATCCTCTTATAAACAGGAAATCCAAACTTTGCCTGACGAATAAACTTCTAATATAAAAACAAGTTTTTAGACCGGCCATGCTTTACGCTGTGCCAATATGGTCTTGTTGTTGCACTACCAGGAAAAAAGCACTTCAAAGGATTCAGAACAAAGTTACTACCGAAGTACATAGAATTTCGAATGTTGAGACTTTAGAAGAAATGTCCAACAAAATAATTAATAATTTCAGGCAAAAATCCTCAATTGCAACGATTAATTCCCTTTATACTTAGATAAGATTTAGTTTTAGTTTTTAGTTTTAAGATATCAATTGTTATACTGACATGCAGGTTTAAAAAACCTGTTTAAAATACTGAATTGCCAAGACAGGAACAATGTAAAAACACTTAGATATATATCATAACAATTAAGGCTGGTAAGTTACTGTAGTAACTGGAGCACCTAGGTTAAAATGAAATGTAATTTATTTTGAATTTGAAACAAATAAAGAGTTACAAAAGAGTTACATTCGAACCGGCACACGAAGGATAATTCCGAGGCTCTTGTTCGATCGTGTTTTGACTAAAAACAAGGGCTACACTTTGATCGATGACGAAACATACGTCAAACAAGCTTCCCGGTCAAACGTTTTACATCGCGACTGGACGTGGGGATGTGCCGGGAAGATTCAAGTTCGTGTTTGCCGACAAGTTCGCGAAAAAAAACATGATTTTGCAAGCGATTTGCAGTTGTGGCCTGAAAACGGAACCATTCGTCACATCCTCAACGATGACATCGCAAGTTTACATCGAAGAATGCCTGTAAAAGCGTGTATTGCCGTTCATCTGCAAGCATAGTGCCAAAGTCATCATTTGGTCCGATTTGGCCAACTGCCACGACTCCATGATTGTTTTGGAGTGGTATGCTGCCAACAAGATCGATTTTTTCCTCAAGCTAATGAATCCTCCGAATTTCCAGGAATTTCAAAGCAGCGACTTCGACAAAGCGGCGGGGCAGTTAAGGACGTTCAGTAAATGAGGGCAAAATGGAAGAAATCCGATGATTCTGTGTACGATTCCACTGTGCGGGCGCTGATGGGCTCCATCAAGAGGAAGGTTCGAGATTTTGATCGAACTGGAGAAATTTAACCATCTAATGATGTAACTTTGAAGTTTTAATAAAAGTACTATAAAGCAACCATTAATGGACTTTTAAAACTTATTGAATCATGTTTTACATGTCATGTGCGTACCAATTTAATTTTAGTCAGCCTTTAATAAAAAAAATTAATCGGTGTTATTTTCATTCAAGACCTTAATACACAACTATTGAATAACATCTTCACGATCTGGGGCACCTAGGCCTTCTCCAAAAAAATGTCCTAGCTACGCTAATGGTAACCGAACAGGAATCTCCGGCACGAACGCTGTTTTTCGACTATCATCAAAAGAATCGACTTACTCCGCTCCAATCACTCCTCTACTGCAAACTGGGAAAACATAAACAGTGCTAAAACTCACGAAAAAATAATTTGAAGAAAATCACCAGAAACGGCCATTGAATATTTATACATTTTTATTATTTTATTTATGCTTGCTTCTTTGCATCAATGTTTGTTACGTTACGACGACGACGACGACGAGACACTCCGACGAGCAAGCCCAATCGATTCCTAACAACCGAAGATTCAAGGTTTGTCTGAGCTTCGGCTAAACCTCCAGCAATTTTGGTTCCACTGGAACCACTTTTACGATGGAAAACGGAAGGATGGAGTAAGGAAAGGTAAGGAAATGTCGATCGCTTTGAGGAGAGAAGGAAAAGGAAAATCGCTCAAACAGCTGCTGAATGATGGGAATATGATTTATGGCGGATTGGAGCGATTTATTCTGCAAGTTTTATTTCCCAAGCGTTAACTCGGTGGATATCTTGTTTCCCGATTACGTTGCTCCGGTTCGGCGACTTCTGACAGTGGTGTGCTCAGGAGATGGAGCGCGACTTTGGACCGTTGCTATCATACTGTTATTCCGCAGCAGGTCTCCGAGCCTCAGGAAAAATATTAGAATGGATTGTCAGTCTTCGTCTTAAATATCCACACCCTTTTAGTGTACTCTGGTCTGCACACGCCAGCGCATTTTTTGAACCAAGGTTGCAAATTCTCGTTAGCATAGCATAGCATAGCATAGCATAGCATAGCATAGCATAGCATATGCGATTGTACAAATCGTGGGTGGCTGTTTAATGGTCAACTAATACGTTTTGCAGAAAATATCGTGTGTTGACGCAGAAAATATCACTTGGGATTTGTGATTTTCCCCACACAAACATAAAATCTACAAAACAAGCATCGCATTATACACCTGGCCACATCCTTACAATCGCAGGGGACGGGAGGGAAAGTTAATTCAACATCTACTTAAGAAGGTGCAGGGAACCCATACTACCTTCATAGGTGTCACAGGAGGGAAAGAGTTGTGTTAGTGGGAGGGTGAATGATGTAGAAGCTCTATTTGTCAATATAGAGCATTTTATAAATCAGTGACACAAATGGAATCTAAATAGATAAAATGAAAAGATCTCACATGATTGGCCTAGTGACTTTGCAGCGTCATGTTTTCGAAAATGCTTTATTTAATGTTCCTTGAACCACCGCATTCACTGATAACGCTCTTCTAGCTCGCATCCATAAAAGAACACACTCCACGCATAATCAAGGTCATGTGTTTTCGGACTTTCTTCTTTAACACTACACAAAGACGTTGCTCATCGCAGCAACAGAAAAATAGATCAGCGCGCTAGAGGTCATACCGGGCAACCGGTAACATAAAAAATCGATAGCACACATTTATTTTATTATCAAGTACTTAACTCGAAACCAACCGGATGGAAAATAAATAATCTCTAACAGCCACATAATAATAAGGTATGATTAACTTTTCTTCCATATAATTTTCATTTTTGCTTGGCTGGCACTTTTATCACCAAATCTGGTAATCTAACATAACATGATAGAACGTGTGTGCGGTATCTATTCTTGTTCGATCACACCTCACTCGCTTGAACAAAAGTCTGGCTCATCGCACCAACCGAACAATAGATCAGGCGTGATTGAGGTCATATGAAAGATAACAAAAAACAATGTGAGAGCACACAAAACACCATTGCATCATTAATTCCAGAACAAAACGTTTGCAAAAATTAATTCCAACTGTTGCTTTTTCCTTCTGCACTTAAAAAGCCATTTGCTTTTTACCGATGCATTTCTATTCACTTAAATGCAATCATATCTGGATGTTTGGAGCCATTGCAAAACCAAGCCGTGCTAGGACTTCTCATTTGTTTGTCGACTTTGCGGAGTTGAATTAATAATTCTTATACCAGTAAGTAAATTATTTGCCATCAGTAATTTTGTTTCGTTAAGAGAAAAACCTTCTTACGCTGATAACTCTATTGAAATGGAAACCATAAACAATCAAGTGAAATGGAATTCAGTTAGGTTTAATTTACATTACATCTAGGAAATAAACCATTGGCAGAACTATTGCTGTTTCCTTCTGCACTTAAAAAGCCATTTGCTTTTTTCCGATGCATTTCTATTCACTTAAATGCAATCACATCGGGATGTTTGGAGCCATTGGAAAACCAAGCCGTGCTAGCCAAGGTTGCAAATTCTCGTTACAGCTAAAATTTGTGTTGGGGTTATGAATAATTAGATGCTTAGAAAGTGTGTGTTTGATACATACAACCTGTAAATTTTGCTTCGTATGAGTCACAACCAACAATTTGCTGATCGATGAGTGAACGAGTAAGTGAGTGAGTGAGTAATTGCTGATTGTGACTATCAAGAAGGGAAATTGATAGGTTTTATACGTGTAAAACAATAATTTGCAACCTCTTCAAATAAATCATATGTTGATAACATCTAATTATTTAATAATTCCGAAAGCATTTTTTTTTTGCTGTAATGAGTATTTGCAACCTTGGTTTGAACTTAAAGTGCTGTTGAAGAAAACAGAACAAAAATGGTTCATTCGTTGTGGTGCAAAATCCAAAGTCCACCCGTACCGTGGAGCCCATATGAACGAAGAACGTTCCCATTCTACGGAACAGCGTTTCCGGTAGCGGATGTTAAACGAACGATCAGTGAAAAATGAGATTTTAACGTGTTTACCAGAGCTAGCATTATTCCCACGTGAAGCTATGGTGAGCTGAGCCTCAACGGTTTGATGGGAAAAATATTTTTCTTTTTCATTTATTGATATCAAAATCGAATAATATCATTTTTTCTCAGCGTTGTGGTTCAACTCGTCACACGGATAAAACCGGTGAAGGGTGATTGCAAAATGAATGGAACATGGAATTTCCGATGAAACTAACGCCAGGATGCAAATAACGTAATCGGAAAAGGACATCTGTTGAATACAAATTTACAATGTACAGCACTTCTTCGAGCAGAGAGAGCTGGTTGATGGTTTAATCATCCGACCGCTATTATTTGGCTGCTTTATAACCAAATGAGCTGCTTTTTTGTAGGTGATAAATTTAATACGGTTGATAAAAGTTACATTAAAATCAGCTCCGTTGGTTTGAAAACGGCCGCAAATTAGTGGATGTCAGGCTTAAATACCCACCGCACTCTTTGGGAGATTGCTGTATTCAAATGAATCAAAAGCCATTAAATTTTTTTTATGTATTCATGTCAAACATTTTTGATATCGACTCTGGAACATTGAAATGAAACAACTGTGACATTAGCTACAGCCTGAACAATCAAAAACCATGTGTAGTACAGTATTAACTATATTGACAACATATGAAGCACAGTGATGATTTGGCTACTTCTCGTTTTATTCTAAAATAATCTATTACTATCATGCTTCACCGTAACAAATACAAAACAAACCCTAGGACAAACTCATGCAATCTTCTTTCGCCTCTCAAAACCCTCGTAAAGTACCTTTTCCCAACACTGCACTAGCCTCCCACAGCGGATAGAACCAGCCTATACAACCACAACCACCACCCAGCGAAGAGACGGTAATCCTACAGATGACACCCTAAAATAGGGGTGCCAGGTGTTTGGGACAAGGTTGCAAATACTCATTTCAGCTAAAATAATGTTTTTCGGAATAATAAAACCAAAAGATGGTATGATGGCATGTTTTACTTGTAACTTACAAGAAGAGGTTACAAAGTATGCGTTAGAAGCATAAAACCTGTAAATTTTGCTTTCTATGAGTCACAATCAGCGATTTTCTGATCGCTGAGTGAGTGAGTGAGTGAGTGAGTTTGTGAAAAATCGCTGATTGTGACTCTCATGAAGTGAAATAAACAGGTTTAATATGTCAAACACATTCTTTGCAACCTCTTCTTGTATCCTACCAATTCAAAATTTGATCATGGCATCTAATTATTTCATAATTTAGAAAAACATTGTTTTAGCTGAAATGAGTATTTGCAACCTTGGTTTGAGAAGAAGTCTTCAACGAGATAGAAAAAATGTTTTCGCATAGAAAGTTTCTACGCCAAATGACGAATCTATAAAACTCGACTTTCTCTGCTTTGCATGAAAATTTACATAATTGTTTGTTATGGGCAATAATTGATATTTTTGCTAAAGTTCAACATTACCATGGTTTTTTTTTTCTTTTCAAAATGTTATCTTTGACATTTTGCAATACATTGTAGCTCGAAAGCGTTACTCCTGATCGAAATGACCTCCAAAAAGTTGTAGAGAAAAACAAAATGTTTCTGGAAAAAATATACACGGTAAAAGCAATTTTTTTTTTAAATTCTTTACTAAGGAGATTTTTAGCCTATGGCTAGTTCATCTCCGGAGAAAGGAGAGGCCTCAGAGTGAGTAACCTCTAAATATATGGTATATTGACATTTTGTAAATAACTTTGGTTGCTGGCTCTTCAACTTATTTGGAAAAAATAACAATATATAAAATAGTGAAACAGAGGAACAACAGAAAACAAAACGATTTAAACAAGCTACAAACGAATAATCCAAACAAAACAGAGCTCAGCTGTGCCCATAAATGAGAAATTGGCTAATGTGCCTGAAGCACGAAATCGAGAAAAATGCAATTTTAACATTTTTGTTGGTTGAATAAGTTTTACTAGATAAAATTGTCTTTTAAAATATACATAACAGTATTTGCCTATGCCGGAAACATGCTGTTGAATAAAAACAACGAAACTTATAGCCATTTTCTATAAAGGCTGATTTTTAATCATAGTAGCCATTTTTTCAATTACAATCTCAGGGAAATTCGCCAAACGGTCATTTGTTTTGGCTAACGTGCATACGTTCTCGTTTATTGTGGTGTGAATTCCAGCTATATATGGCTTTAAATTATCTACAACAATACGGAACCACTAGTGAAAGTGAGCAGGAGCCAGATGACAGTATTCCGCGTCGTAAACCCACAAAGCGAGAAGCAGTAGCTCTGGAGACTAAAACGATTAAGCGAATAAAACACACAGTGGTGCCTGGAAATTGTGCAGCATGTCCTCTGGATTGTGAATCTAAAATAGATAGAGAAATGCGGCTACGCATCAATGAGTCGTATTGGAACAAGACGCCTGCCGATCAAAAAGGTTTTATCCGGGAAAACGTTCTGCAGATCGAAGTTAAACGTAGACGCATACGTGCCGTTGTGCATCGGAAATGTTTTACATATAAATATCATTTGAAAGATTCCTTTTTCAGTTCGCAGAACGTTTGTGCAACATTTTTTCTGAACACAATTGGGTATGAAAAATCTTGCAGGTATGAATTCTGTTCTTAATAGGCGTAGTATTTGTTTGTAGTACATCAATTGTAAATTTCAGTAATACTATCTCTCGCGCGTTCAAGAAAGAAGCATCGCGTGACTGGAATATTGATAAGAGGGGTATGCTTCAAAAATTAAAGAGCAGAGATCTGAAAAAGATGGTCACGGAAGACATACTATTACATAATCCTACGATATCTCACTATCGACGGATCCATGCTCCAAATGTTAAATACTTGCCTTCGGACCTTTCAGCCAGACGCTTGTTTGATGCATATATTGCAAAGCAGACCGATGAAAATACGAAGTGTTCATACCAATATTACTGCGGGTATGTTTTCTTGTATAAATCTGTGGACATTTAAAAAATTATATTTTTTTACTACAGCATACATCGAGCTATGAACATCAAATTCACCAAGCTTGGACTAGAAGAATGCGAAGTATGTGAAATTCACCATCAGCATGTAGCTGAGGCTGGTCATAATCATGATTCACCAACAAACGAACCAGCAATTGATCTTTGTGAAGCCTGCAAAATGTGGCACGATTATAATCTACGGGCACGCACATCTCGCGAAGAATATCAAAAGGATAAAACCAATAAGAAAGCAATAATTATGTCCGTTGATCTGCAAAAGGTATTTTTTTGCATTCAATAACAACACATGAATATTTATTTAGTATTGATGTTTATTACAGGTGGTTCAAATACCAAGGATGGACTCTTATAAAACCGTCATATTCACGAAGCGAATAAACATTTTGCACCAAACGTTTGCTCCCGTTGGAGGAGCAAAGCATGGTTTAGTTTATGGTTTCGTTTGGGATGAATCCATTAGCGGAAGAATGGCATCAGACATCATGAGCTGCTTTCTAAAATATCTGCAAATTGAGCGGAGCGCTAAGCATATTGTGCTTTGGCTAGATAATTGTAGTAGTCAGAATAAGAACTGGAATCTGTTCTTATTTATGATCCTTCTTGTAAATTCAACGTTGCTTGAGACTAACGTTATTGAATTTAAGTATTTTGAACCGGGACACACCTTTATGTCCGCTGATTCGTTCCATCATGCTGTTGAAAAACGAATGAAATCAGCTGATAAAGGGGAAGTTCATACATTTGAAGATTTTTATACTTGTGTCAACACTGCTCAAGAAAATTCCGTCGCAGTGAAAATGCAGGCATTTGATTTTTTTACCTGTGATATG
The DNA here is from genome assembly GCF_037179485.1 of Ochlerotatus camptorhynchus. NCBI lineage: Eukaryota > Metazoa > Arthropoda > Insecta > Diptera > Culicidae > Ochlerotatus > Ochlerotatus camptorhynchus. The sequence goes on from NW_027040879.1 coordinate 272,168, forward strand.
ACATGCAAACCGGCAACCAAGCTGATACCTCGACCGAAACTTAATGAGGTGAAGCTTATCATATTTTCAAGAGGATCGTATAATTTTACGTACGCCAATGAATTTTCTGGAGCAACAAAATCGTGCAACTTCTTCACCAGAGAACAAATCAGGAAAGTTCAATCAGCTGATTTCGACATTTCATCTACGATGCATTTCCGGATGTTACCAAAAAGAGTCGAACTTACACGTAAGCAAGGAATAATACAAAAAATTCTACCGTTGTTGCCTCCCGACAAAAAAAATGTACTGGTATAACCTTCCAACCCACGATGACATATCGGATGAAGAATCATAATACCAATGAAGGAGCATAATAATAATGTGTGATTATATTGTAACATTTACCATTTTCATTTCCCTTGCTCTTTCCATTTATTATACATCAATAAAACTGTTATAAATAAATAAAAACATTCTTTCCATAATATATTTAATTAAAGAGTCTTGCGATAAGCTGTAAAACCGAAAAATTTCTGAATCTTTAACATTTATTAAAAAAAAAATATAAAAGTTTAACATAAAACAAGTTTTGAATCCTGAATCTTCCGATTTTCAACTTGATGCCTGTGACCACTTGACTATAAAACCATCTTACTTGATGTTAAAAAAAATTCCCTATTAAAAACACACTGGTTGCTGCGCTCGGTTTCAGACTGATCATGCACATTAGACAATTTCTCATTTATATTGCACATTAGCCATCTAGTTTTTCAAGTCGTTTATCCGCACGAATCAATTTTTTCAAAATTGTATACAGTGGGGACCTTGACAAAAGTGCCACATATCAACTAACACCATTTTCTCGATTTTGACAAAAATGGCTTATTAGCCAATTTCTCATTTATGGGCAGAGCTGGCATGGGTTCGATAGGAGAAATCCATCCAGCTGAGATGTCCCGACGGCCGAAAGAAATTCCTGCTATACCACACACTTAAAAAAAATCATGTAAATTTAGGTGCTCTGAGACTGACATATACGAGCGTCATTTTTGACATAAAATTGAGTCGTAATAGACGCAAAACTCAGCTCAATCAAACGTACTTTTCGTCGAGTACCGAACTTTTCAGTCTCGGAGCACTTAATTTTACATGACATGTTTGTTTACGTCTCATCCTTTATGTCAAAGATGGATTCCGTCACGTGTAAAATTAGGTATTTCTAAGTGTGCAAGTGGTAGATTTTGGCTTCTTTTAAGATGGTTACTAGTGCTGCCGAGGCCGAAGTATCATTCCCGAGCAGATCACTGATGCTGGAAGTTAGCCAGAGTGACTCCCGAAGATTTTGGAGCTCCGGGCAGTTGCACAGGATGTGTTTGACGGTGTAGGGTACCCCACAGATGATGCAGCTTCTGCTGAACGGCAGGCCACCATAGTTATAGTAGAGTTTGGTGTGCCCGGTCCGAAACCGCGAAATCACGCGTTGGTCCCTCAGGTTGTCCAGTTCGCTCCAGAGTTCAGTTGACCTTTTGACGTTGCGAATGAAGGCAGTTCTGTTGTGGAACCACTCGGCCTCCCATGCCGCTCGAATGGTCAGCATGATCCACCGTCTCACGTCCTGTAGGGGTACCTTGTCAGTGAGTCTGGGACCCGATGTCCCGGCTCTGGCAAGGTGATCAGTAGACTCGTTACCTGTCAGTCCGCAGTGTCCGGGAATCCATGTCTACATGGTGTTCGGTGGGACGCACTTTATAATCGCCTGAATCCATAGGTGTTTTGGTGCATGTTTTGGTGCAGTGCACGGTACGGGGTTAGTAGCTCTTCCCTGTTTGGGTCATCTCTCGGGGTTATCTTGAGTTTCTGTAGAGCTTTCCGGCGGGCTTTAACGGATTTTTTGGTGTCTTCGCTCCACCAACGGAGGGCTTTTCGTCCAGGTAGGCTACTGGTCTTTGGTATGGTAGCGGATGCACCAACTTAGAAAAATCCGGGATGGTTAACGGATTGCGTTCGAGGATCAGGGACAGAATTGTCCCCTGATACCCATCCCTTTCAGCCTCGTCGTACCGCCAGCGAGGCCTTTTAGTGACTTCTGGAGCCGTGGCTGACGAAAGCTGCATTTGGATGGGGTAGTGATCACTTCCGTACAAATCCGCATTGGTGCACCACGTGACTTTTCCTGCTATGGAACGGCTGATCGAAGAGACGTCGATAGCCGCGGCGTGAGGTCCGTTGAAGAATGATGGTTGAGCACTGCCATGACTTCCTGATCGAGTAGGTCCATTAGGATGCTTCCTCTGGGATTCGGACGAGGACAGCCCCAAGTTGGATGATGCCCATTGAGGTCTCCAACAAACATCCTTGGTACGAGTAGCATGCTGAAAACTACTTCCTTGAAGGTGATCTTACAGGACACCTTAGTATATTAAAAATGTTTGATATTGATTCTCTTGTATTAAAAAAAATGAAGACTGGATGGAGAAAAAAAATATAATTTCTATCGTTTATACAATGTAGCAGAACTTGATCGTAACGTTTTTGAAAATGGGGGACCAAACATCAGTCTAGGTTCAACTGTTTTTTATACAGACGGTTCAAGATTGAACAATCGTGTGGGAGCAGAGATAACTGGTCCAGGGATAGATATCACAATATCTATGGGTTACTGGCGAACCGTGTTCCAAGCAGAAATTCAAGCAATTCTTGAATGCTCTATAATATGCTTGCGCAAAAATTACAGAGAATAATCAAGGCCTACTTTGATAAAAAAAAATACATAATAATCCAGATTAAGGTTGATCTGGGTCATCGGAAGGCCTTCCGGTGGACACTCAGTATTTAGAACCAGGTTATGGGTTGATTTTGTTAAAATATTAATCAGTACTACCCATAGATGCCTGTTGCTGTGGATTTCCAGCACCACCTTGTTCTAGACGACTAATACCTTTTCTCCCCCCGATGGCCTCTCGGAAACCCGGAATAAAACCAGAACCACTTGGCCAATCTGTTCCAATTTTTAGTAGACCATAATTCCGAACATTTTTCTACTCACTGTGAAAATTTCAACCAATTTCATGGTTAAACAAAAAAGTTATACCTATGCAAACATTGGTATTCGTATACCTGTTCGTAAAAATAAAAACTGCACAAGCGCGTTAGGCCCTTCCCAGAAGTAAAGCAGGTGGTGTTCGTTTGAAACGCTAATAACTTTTCGGGGGTAACTCGGATTCACATCCGGTCTTGAGTCAAGATATTTCGAATACTCCAAAGGTGCTTCATTTTGTACACGAAGAAAATCGACCCACTACAGCGCCACATAGAGCCGCGAATGTGAAAGTGGCTCGCTCCCCCATACATTTTGTCGATTTTCCCCATACAAACTTCAAGCCGTTTGAGCGAGGGGTTCCCGTGAAACAAATCACTTCAAATTTCTGGCAGGGTGTTTCTGACTCCCAAAACTACCATTGCAGAGGGTAGCGTTTGAAATACCAGATTTGACCTATTTTGAAACATTCTACCCCACATACACGTAGTACCGATATAAAATGTATATTGGTACTGCGTGTACACTTCCATCATCAAAGCAACTCCTGTTTTGTAGATGGCACGTATTTAGTAGGATGCATTTCATATTTTTATATCTAGTTGTAATCAGTTAGATCTCACCGCTCATGTATTGTGTCCTTGCTGCTGAATATTTGTCATCCCGATTCTCGTTGAGTCCTGTTGAATAATCGAATTCCGAACATTTCAATGACTAAATAGCAAAATTCTTGAAATATCAATGAAAGATCTCAGTGTCTATACTGGTTTGATAACAGGATATTGTCCATGTAAATATCATTTGAAGTTAATAGGAAAACTTCAAGAGGATATGTGTCGATTCTGTGGCATAGAAAAGGAAGACTCTGAACACCTGCTATGCTTTTGTGCAGCAATCTTCAATAAAAGGCGTATTTTTCTAGATAAGGGGCTGGCAGTATACTTTGATATTTGGAATGCAGGTCCCAGTCAAGTAGTAAATTTCATTAGAAATGTAACACCTGGCTGGGAAAATGCTTTTGGTCAGTCTATGTCGGTCGCTTCACAAAATAGTGATACGACATAACTGATAAAGCAATATAAAAACGGGGAATATCAGAATAGATCAAAGTAATGGTTGCAGTGATGAATATACCCAACACGAAAAAAATTATTTGTTTGAATTAACCTTTGCTTTATCAGCAGTCAAAATCAAACACTAAACATTTTGGTTATTTAAAACAAATGTTTTAATTTTGGATTTTGGTTGAAAAAAAAAACAAAAACAACCTCAAATTTTAGTTTATTTCAAACATCAAAGTTTGTCAGAGTAAACAAAATATATGTTTGTGCAATTTTCAATATGAAAATTTGGTTGAAGCAACCCAAAATATGGTTGTTTTTTGCCAGCTGTTCTCTCGGTGTTGTATACATCATATCAATATCGCGAATTCATACATTGCAATGTATAAACCATTTTATTCCGATCTATGCGTCGGTCGGGAAAGTGGCGATTCATCGTAGCTTTTATACTTTTTAGATTTGAATATTTTCTGAGAGTACAAATGTGGGCCAGTCTAGTGCCACAGGTGGCAATGCTGCCAACCAAGAAATTGACCCTTACTTGCTTATTCGATTAAAATAATGCGAGTGTTAAGTCTGTTTTTCGGTGACTAACTATAGCGTAGAGCACTACTTCGTCGTAAACGCCCATTTCCGTTCTATCGATCAGAAAAGATCAACAATATCAATGATTTCACCATGAACAAATCAATAATAGGTTTGTTCCGATGCGTTAGTTCATTAGCTACATCATAAATCCTTTTAGAGCGCATTGTATGAATATTTACGCTCATTGTTCTCAAAACAAAAGAAGCACTCCTAGCGAATCCCTCTTTTCTACGTTTATCCGTAGGACGAAAAAAAAATCTAATAGCGTTTCAATGCGTTAGGACGGAATTGAAACTCTTAGAACGAAATTAGAATCAAGAAGCAGTATTAGATTTAAAACAATATCTCAACAACTTGTGACTCTTTATCAAATCCAACGGTACGTATAGAAAGGTGAATAAATTTAGAAGTCATCTTTGACAGAAATATTCAAACCCGTAAAAAAAGGTAAAGCGCGGACTGTGCTTAGTAGGACGGAAATTATATTAAAAACCCTACTACCATAATAATCCTCCTCAACATGAGAAATTTCTCGAACAATCATCATGGGAAATGGATTGCTCACTTCCCATCATGTGCCGTGCCCGCACATAGACAAAACATAATGTCAAGCTCATTTTGAAGGACATTGGAGACTTTATGGCTTTCTCGCTCTCCTTCTCATCCAGCTGGCACTCACACTCACTGGAACGGCCATTGGAAACGAATGCCACCTCTTCGCTCAGCTGAGTGCACGTGAGAGACATCATTCTACTACCACACCGGGCCTGGCATTGCCTACAAAGTCAAACGTCACAAATTCCGGCCCGTCTAGTACCGCTTGTTGTGTTCAAATTACGAGAGGGAGAGACGAAATTTCTCCGAGATGCGGGTTCATAGCTGCTGCTGTTTTCGTCGTCTTCGTCGTCGTCGGTCCAAAAGGACATGCGGGATGCTCGCTCGTCATCCGATTCGATTTGATCTGAATGTTCTCTCCCTCGGTGGCCCTGTGTCAGTATCGAACGAGATTCATAGCGCTTTGGTACGGTTTTGGGCCATATCTCGCCGTTGTTCCGTTTTCGGTGCGGGACACTACAGAGTGCTCTGTGTGTAGGGCTTATTTTGAAGGATATTTCGTACCGTTTGGGGGAAAAAGGCACCCCGCCCCCTTGAATCAAGCGACGGACGGGGGAAGAATATATTCCTTGGGCGATCCCGAAGTGTTTGTGTGCGCCCATGGGACTGGTACAGTGGATGTTTGCGAACCGACTAGTGGCTGGTCTGCTCGGTTGAGAGCAGAATAATTTAATTATTCAAAGGCGCGCGTGTGTGATTCGATTATAGAGTAGTGTGCTTTCACCCACATGGTGCGGTGTGGAAGCGATGTAAACAGGGCGATGATGATGTGAGAAGAAGCTGCGCTGGAAAAGGGGGAATAGGAATGTGAAAAATCACACCCTCTCGGGAGGGGGAGAGCTAGAGAGAGAGGCTGCGAACGAGCGTGCAAGCAAGGAACTTGGTCGTTTTGGGAAACTCGATAAGAACGGTGAGGACAAAAGCGAAATCAACGATAATCAAAGTGTATGTAGGTTCGACCTTGGGGAGCAACTTGGTGGAAAATTCGGTGAACGAGGAAGCTATAAACGACACTCCTGGATTCGGTGTTGAAAGCTGGGTGTGATGTTATGTAAACAAGTGATTGAATAAGAGAAGAAGCTTCTCGTTTTGGGGGGTGGAGCCGAGTGCCAGCGCTTATGTGTTTTCAAGTTATCGCTAGGCCCTTTATGCTGTCAGAGCAAGTAGCGAATTCGAGTGTTAGACTTAGCTCTTCAACAGAGCGCCAAGGTCAACGGAGGAAGCCGGACAAACAATTCTTTGAAGTTTCATGTCCCAGCTGGTAACAACAGTCTACCACGTTTGCTCTCGTTCACGGGACGTTGACGCCGACAACGGTCGTACATGATAAGGGTGAAATTAAATAACAACATCCAACAACGATACCCACAGCTCTCCTGCCGAGAGCGCTTGGGAAACAATCCAGTTAGACTAACCTTTTCTAACTTTTTTTTTTTGCCGGAAACATTTGAGACATCATTTTTTCCCATGCGTCTTTCATTGTTATTGTAATCCGATACGGGGAAGAGCACACCAAAAAAATAACTCCAACATCGACTGGAGACAACGCTACCTGGATACCCCGCGTTCCAAATAGAAACAAATGTAACAGTGTACGAAACCAACGAAGAAAACAGACAAACTAGAAGACACATTCGTTAGTGAAAACCCATTTCTACCATCATTTCACATTATCGGGGCCATGGTGCTGAGCCTAAATCGAAATTGAAGCGTGGGTGAATTTGCTAAGTGTTTTGAGAAATCACTACCTTATCGGAGGAAACACTTCTGCGAAGAAAGAGTGTGAAATATCCTCCAAAACCTTTTTCCCAGTTGTTCCAGAAATCGTCCTGAAGAAAAGAAAAAAAAAACCCGTCACCGGCGGTGATGTGAAAATATCGTAACGAATTCGATTTAAGAATCAACAAAAGAAAAAAGAATTGCGTTTGTGAGTGAAAATCAGTGCTTAAATAAGTGAAAAAGAAGCAACCAACAGACAAAGGAATTTGTAACTTCTTGATTGGGTGGGTGAACGACGGTGGCTGTTGTCAAAAGAAGAGAAATCTAATCTGGCGAAAGAATTTTGAATTCGTCGTGACTTGGATCCACGCACACAGCTGGGTGCTACAACTCAAGGAGCCGGTGCCAATTTAGTATTGGCAACGTGAAAGTACGAATTTTAAAACGAAACGTACGGTGAAGCGTCCTGTGAGCCAGGGAATCGGTCCCTGCGGATTGTTATTCGTTTCATATTCGTTCGCGGGAAATGATGATGTGATTTGGTTGAATCCTTTGTGCCGGCAAGAATGCGCCAATAGAGGATAACATAGTTAGTTTCAGCAGATTGGGGATTTTTGCTACGACTCGGTCGGATTCAACGGCACGTTGAAGGTAAGTTTGGGATGAAAGGGTTGGAATTATGTTGGTGGGAATGGAGACTTTTACTGGAGAGGTTGAAAAGATTGAACAATAATTTTGCTGCAAAAATTCCTCAGATGAGACTAAGGGCATCTAGTCACTTCATGCGTTTATATTATTCTCAAGTTGATTTTCAGTAATCTTCTCCCCATCAAACTATAATCACACTAGAATTGGACATAAATTTAATACATGGAATATAAATCTACCCAAGTAACCATAGGTCCTACGTTATTTTGCCTTTTTGGCTATATACAGCTGACCAAAAGAGGAAGAGGAGACAATAGGGGGCTTTTATGAACCAATTTTCTGTCAAACGCGAACCAGCGCCTGATTGGTTAGGCGAACGTATAGAAACGCGTGTTTTTTTTCAACAGAGAATCTATTTTCTTGTACTTTGACAGTCGACTGCGTCGCCGATAATGAACTAGTTTTGGCACGGTCCATTCCACGACAGAAGAATAACACGTCACAGGCAAAAAGAAGCCAATTTTTGACGTAGACTACGTCTTAAGGTAAGGTACTGGGGTTAAATCGAAAATCTAAAATTGTGACCGTCACGAAAAGGTGTAAGGTTTATAACGCTTATAACTTTGTCATTTATAGATGAAATTAAAATCCAAATACACCAATCGATAGGAAATAACTCTCGTAAGCTGTTAAAAATAAATGTTTTTTTCAATTTTTCATAAAAAACCTGTTTTAAAAATGGACAAACAAAAAGCGATAATTTTATCACTGTTTTCATGAAATAAACGTTCTCTCCAAACCCAGTCCTCATAATCAAGTACAATTTGGTTGCACATCGTGCTGCTTGAATCTGAAAAGTCATAAAACAGCGCTGCTAATGTGCCTCAACTCATTTTCGCTTCGGACGGCGGGTAAGCAGATAGCAGTAGCAGTAGTAGGAAGGCGGTTCCTGTCAAGCGCGCAACGTTCGAGTTTTGCACCTCGAACTTTGCGCTTCGTTCCCGTCGAGATCACTGGCTGCTGGTAGTGACGTCACCTCGATGGTGCAAGCACTCCTTGCCTGAATGATAACTACAAATCTCGATTACTTTTCAAAAGGACATATCAGCATTTGTAAACAACGCATTTTATTGTCGGTTTGGCATAACTGATAGCTCACCCCACATATTAACACCACTATATCATGTAGGGATAATTTCCTCTATCTGATGGTAGTGTTAGCATGCGTGAGTGAGCTACCAGTTACACCAAATCGACGATCAAATGCGTTGTTTACAAAAACTGATACGTCCCTTCAAAAAAGTAATCGAGAAATACTTCTTGGGCTGTGTACCAATTGCTGAGTTAAATTTAACTCGAGGTTAAACGTGACATTTCGAAAGTTATTTTCAATGTTCGAAAATGCCAGAAATAGATCAGTTTTCAAACATAGCTCAGCCAAGGTTACCAAAATTTAACTTCTAGTCGGTCCGAAATAACCACTAATCATTGAGCAACACTGAAAGACAGCAGCACACACCACACAAAACCGGTTGGACATTTATGCGAAATTTCGGTATTGATCGTCAATATTTCGCGATCAGAACATTTTAGCTTAAAATCCCTCCATTTAATTATCGGTACATCTTTAATCTATTGATTTTTTTTTCCTTGTTTTTTTTTCGTCGATCTTGTTTTCCGTGCTGAGCACCAATGCTACCGACGCCAGGGAGGCAGCTCCTACACCTGGAACCTACCTATCGACTCATCAATTCATGAACCGGGGACCAACGGCTTTACTTCCTATCCGAAGGAAGGCGTGATCAGAGATGTTATGCCTCAGAACATCCCGGCGGCGCCGACTGGGATTGAACCCAGGCCTGCTGGGGTGAGAGGTAATCACGCTTACCAATACACCACCGGCGCCGCTAATCTATTGATTGAATTAAAAAATCTTAATATGGTTTTTTTAAGATTTCGTGCGTTTTGTGAACGCAAATTCATTATTTTGCAAAAGAAAACGGGAACGGGGTGGTTCTGTGGTGATAAAAAGGAATTTTCTACACAGATTACAGTTTTCTGTACCAAGCACTGAAATTATCAGACGGTACCTCTATTTATGCTTTTAGATTAGCTTTGAAAGTCCCTCCTACTAGGAAAATTATGCTATAGAACGGTTTATACAGTTTTTTGCTGATGGGGGCGAGGCATAGCCAGCCGTTCGATTGCATAATTCTTTAAGTAGGAGGGTATTTTCAGCACACATATTGATAAAAGAAGTTATTATAGGGTTTTTGATCTAATTTCCGTCCTACTAAGCAAACCCCGCGCTTTACCTCTCTCTTCTGAACGAGTTTAAACAAAAAATGTCAAAAATTACTTCTAAATTTATTCACCGTTCCTTACGCACCGTTGGATTTGATAAAGAGTCACCAATTGTTGAAATATTGATTAAAATCTAACACTGCTTCTTGATTCTAAATTCGTTCTACGAGTTTCAATTCCGTTCTAACGCATTGAAACGCCATTAGATTTTCTTCGTCCTACGGATAAACGTAGAAAAAGGGGATTCGCTAGGAGCACTTCTTTTGTTTTGAGAACAATGAGCGTAAATATTCATACAATGCGCTCTAACAGGATTTATGTTGTAGCTAATGAACAAACGCATCGGAACAAACCTATTATTGATTTGTACACGGTGAAATAATTGATAATATTGATCTTTTCTGATCGATAGAACGGAAATGGGCGATTACGACGAAGTAGCGCTCTACCCTATAGCATCTAATACGACAAACACAACAAGAAACGATTCTGTGCTCAAGTTATTAAGGCTGTGTTCCATTTGGTGAATTTTTACTTAAATTTGACAAATGGAAAATTTTCAAATAAACCTGCAATTCCAGCAGACTTATTTCTGACAAACAAGGAATCAATTTGACAGACGTTTTCTCGAAAATCGGCCGATCTACAACAGATGGATTTTCGAACATCTTTATTTATTTTCGAAGTGTCAAATCTAAGTGAAAATTTTGCAAATGGAACACAGCCTTAGTATTTTTTTTTATTTGTTCAATCGGTAGATAAAAGATGTACTGAAAACTTATTGGAGGGAATCATGACTAATATCATCATCTCGATCAACTATGAAATGTTGCATAACATTGGCGCAAAATTGTGCACTCCGTTTAGCGTTTTGAAGTTGAATCGCTGAGGAAACCTTATTTCTGATCAATCTCATAACCACATAAAAATGTCAAGAGTACAGATATCAGCTCTCACAAAACTTATAACAAAGAAACTGGAACTTCACGTTTATTGCAGTCCAGTACACAAGAAGTTTCAATTTCATGAGTGATGTCACAACCGTCCAAGATTTGTGTCCTAGAAATCTTGAAGTGCTAGGGAATATCAGCCATCATGATGGTCATTGTTGGACGCTTCAATGAATCATCTGAAGAAAGCCTTACTCATATCTGATTGTAATTTAGGAACCAAATGTAATAGAATATATATTCGCATTTTTATGAGGTCCTGAATTTAACCAAGTTTTACTAACTAGGAAATCCAAAATATGTACTAACTAGGAAATCCAAAACATGTACATGACCGAAATCATAGGTTACTTCTACTGTATTTTAAATCAATATCTAGAAAAAATGCACGAGAATTTCACTACACAGCTAAAAGTAATCTACGTCAACCCTGCGGTCGTGTCTTGTCCACAACCCCACCATCTTTTAGCTTGGTTTGTTTTCCGTGCTGAGCACCAATGCTACCCACGTGCCTGGAAGGCAGCTTCCACACCTGGACCCTACCTATCGACCCATCAACCCATGAACCGGGGACTAACGGCTTTACTTCCCTTCCGAAGGAAGGCGTGATCAGAAATGTTATGCCTCCGAACATCCCGGCGGCGCCGACTGGGATTGAACCCAGGCCTGCTGAGGTGAGAGGTAATCACGCTTATCACTACACCACCGGTACCACTAAGAAGCCAGTTGTCTCCTCTTCCTCTTAGGGTTATACCAGTTTTTGCAAGTGCTGATGAGGCCCGATACTTGGGTTACTATTTGCTAGTTGATTTAGTAGTAATTTTTTAACAAGGAATTTCACTTTCGTTTGATTTAGTGTATGTTCAGTAGACCAAATAACAATAAAGTTATTAGACCGGTTTCTCGTGCAACTTTTCACGTAGTTTCATTGAATCTCCACGACCATGTTAAGATTTTTTCGGATATTTTCGACACCCAGTTCGATGAAAGGAGCATCAATCTAGCATTTAATACGACAAACATGACAGGAAAAGTTGTTGCAGTCTACCCTAATAAAAAATAATCATAAACGAACGACAACCCAAATAATAGAACCATTCCACAAATGGTTTGGATGATACCCGGAACACGTCGTTAAGCAAAATAACCATAACAATTTTATTAGGGTAGCTATTAACGAAAGAGAGTTGCTGTAAAGGGACTTGGAAAGCTGAGCAAGATTTGGCCTTATTGGTTATTATGCTGAATCGAGGGAGTGCTTATTTACTATCTGTATCCTGCATTTTTAACAGATTACAACATCGAATTTTGGTCCGTCCAATTTTGGTCTGGAACTGGTCTGGAATTTTTCGCATTTCAAGCTTATTGCTTAGTGCATATTAGCTTATTGCGTGCTCTCAACTTAGTGTTCTAAATGCACTTGCACAGTTATTAATTGAGAGCTTTCGATGCCAATACCAATGCATGAATTTGTATATTGTGTGGCAACAACACAATAATACTCTATGCCCAGGGAAGTCTAGAAAATTTCCAACCCGAAAGATTCCTTCGACCGGACCGGGAATCGAACATGCCGCCTCCAGCTTGGTAATACCGTGTCTTTACTGACTAGGCTATGAGGCCCCATAATTTGGTCTAGCTGGCACTGCTTGAATGAGAAGTAAAACAAAACAAAACAATGCACAGCAATTCGCTATTTGAAGAAAAGTGGCTTAACTCATTAAATGAGAAAATTGTTTACTCAATACTGAGTATCTGCTACCCATTAATAAGTACCTGTTACAAATTGATGGATAAGAGAAGCTAATTAATGGGTAAAGAAAATAACTCATAAATGAGCCAAAGCCAAACGCCAGATTTCTTAAAAATGAGTATTTTTACTCATTAATTAGCGCTTTCAAGTTAGCGTGTAGAATTTTTTTCCTTGATTTTTTTTTCGTCGATCTTGTTTTCCGTGCTGAGCACCAATGCTACCGACGCCAGGGATGCAGCTCCCACACCTGGACCCTACCTATCGACCCATCAAACTCATGAACCGGGGACCAACGGCTTTACTTCCCTTCCGAAGGAAGGCGCGATCAGAGATTTTATGCCTCAGAAAATCCCGGCGGCACCGACTGGGATTGAACCCAGTCCTTTTGAGGGGGAGAGGTAATCACGCTTACCACTACACCACCGCTGCCGCTAAATGATTTCTAATTCGACCAGCTCTACTTTCAATTACACAACAATTTCGAACATTTACCAGAGCGTCGACTACCTGAAAAAGTAGAAGGGTCTGTGCCTAGGGGCACGAACGGAAGCTTGACGTAGGACCGCTAGTGGACGGAATAAATGTGAAGAGCATTAAGTTCTTTTAATTGATCAAATAGCTATTATCTCAACTCTTTCCGTTTTTGAATTGTAGGCGTACCAAATTTGTAGGGATCTTTTTCAAAAAAAAAAGTTGATTACGAGAATCAATCAAAATCACTTGCACCCCTGCTTCCAAGTTTGTGTGGTCGTTGGGGGCTTGCGGTTCTGAATATGGACAAACAAGCACAGATAAATTCTATTCCAACTCATTACTGATGTAAGCTTGATGGCCCTGAAAAGGGCCGTTTTATTGAAGAGGGCATCCATTGCCACTTACGCTTGGCGTGTTTAGTGTAGGTTACAGCATCACGGACCTCATTTTCCACGAACACCTTCAGCACACCTCGTAGATCAGACCGGAGATACGTCAGACACTGCCACGGCGAGCCAGACGATGGATGGTGGTTATCACGAAGAATTTGCGATGACGATTGGCACCTCCTTTGCCACGACCAGTCAAGTGTTGCTTGTTGGTTATAGAAAAGTGGACTAGCCACCTTCCTACTGCTGCTATTGCTGACCACGCCGTCCGAAGCGAAAATGAGCTGATACCAGTTAGTTAGTTTAAATGATCTTTATTTTAGTTTAACTTGGACGATTACCATATAAATTTTTTACTAAGTGATTTAATGATTTCTTCATCTTTAGGTATGGGCAAAATTCAAAATTTGTTTTACAGAATTAGTCCTAGACTTAGTACACGGTCGACCACCTTGGTGGGATTGGTTTGTTTTGTTTTTAGAATTTGAAGAGAAACTACTTAATACTACTATTTACAGCTTAAAACTAACCTACTCTACTATATACACTTAACCTACTATGTACAAATTGCTTATTAAAGCATGTTCAGAAAGATTGCATTTTTGAATAAATTTAGTTGTCATATCATCAATTTTGGAATCTACTTTGGGAATTTCTGCCTCTTGATGGAGGTCTGCTATTCTTGTGTCGAATGGACGATCTAGGATCATCCTCAACACTCTATTCTGTGCAACCTGGATTTTGTTCCTGTGGGTCTGAGCGCACGATTCCCACACCGGGGCGGCATAGAAGATCGCGGGGGCTATGATCTGTTTGTAAACAGCCAGTTTGTTTTGCCTTGAGAGGCGGGATCTGCGGCAAATGAGCGGATACAAACACCTAACCAAGGCGGAGCACTTAACTAGGGTTATCTCTATGTGCGAGCGGAACAGGAGCTTCTCATCGAACAACATCCCGAGATAAGTAACATCAGTGGACCACTCGACCCTTGTACCATCCATTATTACGGTACAGGAGGGAGACGGTTTAAGTTTTAATGATTGTCTGTGAAGGAACATGATCGCTTGGGTTTTCGAGGCGTTGATTTTGATTTTCCACGTGGTGGCATAATCAGTAAAGGTGTCAAGGCATCGTTGGAGCTTGTTCGTAATTTCACGAGGCATCCTACCCTTGACAGCTATCGCGGTGTCATCTGCAAACAGAAAGAACACGCAACCGTCTCCTAGAGGAGGGATGTCCGACGTGTAGATGCTGTAAAGCAGTGGTCCCAGCAGACTCCCTTGCGGAACACCTGCTGGGATCGGAAATTGTCCCGAAAGGGAACTATTCAACGACACCCTGAACGACCTTTGCTGGAGATAGTTACGGGTGATTTTCACAAGGTATGGTGGAAAGTTGGAGTTACAAAGCTTGTATATAAGTCCGTCGTGCCAGACATTGTCAAACGCCTTTTCGACGTCTAACAAGGCCATGGCTGTGGACTTGGATACAGCTTTGTTACTCCGGATGTTATTCATCACCCGCACTAGCTGATGATTGGTGGAATGCCCCTTGCGGAACCCGAACTGTTCCGGAAGAAGAATGTCATGTTCCTCCACAAACTTGTTTAGTCGGCTGAGGATCAATTTTTCGAACAGCTTGCTCAGCGCTGAGAGCAGGCTAATCGGTCTGTAGCTTGACGGTAGTGAAGGGTCTTTCCCAGGTTTGCGGATCGGGATGATTTTTGCCACCTTCCAGATGCTTGGAAAGTAGTGAGCTGATACCAGACAGCAGCGCTGCTTTATATCTTTTTTGGTTAGAGCAGAATGATGTGCAACCAAGTGGTATAAAAGCTACAAAGACTCCTCCCATTATGAGTAGTTTGCTATCAAGTAGCGACGCTGGCTATTTTCTTTTTTCATACACGGCGAATGAGAACAATCCAAATTTGAGATTAGTTCACTCATAATCGCCAAAAGTGTAGGAACTCAGCGATGAGTAAATTTGTCTCATGGTTTCCTGTGGAAAACCTAAAAGATCTGCCAGATAATTAGGAAATTGACGAAAATTTTATTCAGTCTCGGAGTAGTACCAATAGACTGAGTGAATCCAATCTTTACTTTTCTCAAATTCGGGAATTTTTCCCTGGAAAATCCTTGAAAAACTTGGGAAAACATGAGGCAAATTTACTCATCGCTGAGTTCCTGCACTTTATTTCTTATTTCTGAGATAACTAAACTCAAATTTGGGTCGTTCTCATTCGCCGTGATAGATATCAGCGCCGGTGGTTAGCTTGATTACCTCTCACCCCAGCAGGCCTGGGTCCAATCTCAGTCGGCGCCACCGGCATGTTCTAAGGCATAACATCTCTGGGAGCTGCCTCAATAGGTTTCAATAGGTCCAATAGGTTTCAATAGGTCCTATGTACATTAATCGATTCTCTTCATCGACACTCTCTTTCGTAAATAACTCGGCTTCACAAATCTGGATCAACAATAGAAAAGAGCCCATCAGCATTTGTAAGCAAACCGTTCCAAAGCCCTTTACTCACAAAGCGAAGGCCACCCACACAAACCAACACCATCATTGGATAGGGGAAAACTTCTACCTACAAGATGATGGTGTTGGTTTGTGTGAGCGGCCTTCGATTTGTGAGGCTTTGGAACGGTTTATTTACAAATGCTGATGGGCCCTATTCTATTGTTGATCCAGAAATGTTTCCTGCCGTCTTCGTCGAATTAGATGCTAGATTGTTGCTTCTTCCATCGAAAATATCCAGCCGTGGCGATTCAAAGTTGATCAAGGTTGATCAAAATATTTTGTATCCCTGCTTTCAGTTTGATTACATGAGCATTTTGTGTGGTCGGTGGTTCTGAATATGGACAAACAGGCAGATGAATTCTATTCATTACTGTAAAAAGCTTGGTGGCCCTGAAAAGAGCCGTTTTGTTTCCAATGTTGGTGATGATTTAACCTCCGAAACCAAACAGAGTGCGTCTATGTCACTTCAAAAACGTAGATGACATCCATGGCCGCTTACGCTTGGCATGTTTAGTGTAGGTGACAGCATCACGGATCTCAATTTTCAGGAACACCTTCAGCACACCTCGTAAATCAAACCGGAGATACGTCAGACACCGCCATGGCGAGCCAGACGACGGATGGTAGTTATCTCGAAGAATTTGCGTTAGGTTCTGAATATGGCGATGAGTGTGCAAAATATTACGCAATTCCATCCTCCCTATTCGCACGCGCCCGAGGATCGAAGGCGAATGCCACTTCGACTTGTTTCGTCTACTTACTACTCTCTGACGACTGTGCTGGGGAAGCAGCATATGCATGTAGGTAATTGGTGGATTCGTTAGTTAATTCGACGCTTTTGGACAATGCTGGACATTTACCAGTTTTTCAATAGTTTCTTGTTGAAAATCAACATTTGGAAGCATTTTTATCAATGCGTAGCTATATTTCTGATCGATTGGTGATAAAATTATTGAAATTGGACCAGGGGCAGCTGAGTTATAAACGTTCAAAATCTTTCTTAATTTGTTACATGTTCCATTTTCGGTTTTCACAAAGTGTACCCCCATATAGAAATCAAAGACGTAGTCCTACGTCAAAAACCCGGACAATCAGGGAATATCAGGGAATTAATTTTTGGACCTGAAAAATCTGACTAAACCTCAATGCAGCAAAATGCGTGTCATTTCATGTTTACAGCCTCCATTAAAAAGGTATGCCTAACTACTTTCATTTTGAATAAATAGAAACCAGATTGGATCTGTAGTTGACCTACCGGAACGGAAAAACCCGAAAAAGTCTCGATCAAAATGCGTGTTGTTGATCAAATGTTGACATGACATGACTGGTTCTTGGCAACTTGGTGACGAAATTATAAGATTGAGCCACTCTTTGAAAGATATGATTATCTTCTTATGAACGGAACCATCAGAAAACCGATTGGACCTGTGGTTGGCCAGTTAGAACGGGTAAGCTCGGGAGAGGTTAATCTGCAGAAATTCAAATTTACCGGGAAAATGGTCAATTCCTAAAAGTAGACCTAGAGATCCTAGACTAGATTATTTTTTACCGAAATGGGTACCACCCACTCCAGTGGCAGAAACGTCATCCACGAACATTTTGCTTGCAGCCAAAGTTTTTTGGTTCTTTGGCTCGATTATCTGCCAATCTAAGACAGCTGATGCAAACATTGAGAAATTCTGCTCCGTCTACATAGAAGTTTGATTTGATGCGCGGCAAAATAATCGTGATAAATGGTCGACAAGCGCGCAAATGTAGGAATTAAACATTTATTATTTAATATTTAAATTAGACAAGCTAATCATGAAAAATTCAAGTTTCATTAATGATTATTCACATAAGCTTTTTTAACGCATACGTGTCGTCAATGCACGTATAAACATAGCATACAAGCTGACACAACCAATGGTGGTGGCTTCAGCTACCCTCCTTCATGGCAGAGGATAAAGGCTTGCATGGTTGACATAACCTCACAAAATTTGATATCGGCTGCGGGCAATGTTGACGTTTCAGTGTTTGTTAAAATTGGCTTCCATAGTGCAGTAAAAATTTGAAACGGATTACTCTTTTTCATACGAAACTACAGAAAAACAAACATACCTTGCTATGAGACCAATTCAAAGGAGTATACAACAAAAGAAATTGGAATTACAATAAATAAGGGAAAGGATTTACATTCTGCATGCGGTCGTTTGATGTCTCTTACATTGGAAACCTGACTGATACGTCAATTCTCTTGGACAGGATCGACCACAGTACAATCAACAACGCTTGACACTGAGCCGCTTTCTGATCGTGCTGAAATCACATCTAATCTAGTTCTGGAAGTAGAACTTTCTGATAAAATTGTCGCATCACAAACACTGGACTCTGAGGTGCTTTTATCCTTGGTCTTTTGAGTGGAGTTGTTGATGGCTTGTAATTTATGCAGAGGCCGGTTAAATGATGGTACCCAGTCCACATTGGAACTATCGGTGAGGTTTGCAGCAGCACCTTAGTTGAATCAAGGAATGATTTGAATTTCAGTGGCTATTGTAATTTCTTAATTTATAGCATACCTGACACAAAATGCAAATTACAAATATAATTGTCGAAATTCCAGAACAGAAATCCAGCACCTCAAACATTCTTCGATCAGAGCTTTTGGTAATCGGGGTTTCAAGCATGGAAATCGAAAAACAAAAACGCGAGTTTATGGTTAAATGCGTGGATTTACAACCCGGCACTACGCACTCCTTTGTTATTTTTCTCGAAATACTTCGCGAAATCACTGGATTAATTAAAATCGTCCGTATTTGTTTAGTCGGAGGCAAAGCGGTGAAAAAATTTTGACATCCGCTGCGGTCAATGTTTGTAAACATTGCCCGCTAGGTTTTTTTTTCTGTCTTCAGGTTGTGACGTCCCTGTGCAAGACTTAATTGGTACCACAGAGCAGATTGGCATTTCATTTTGCTGAATCTCAGAGCAAAGCTTGCCGAGATCCAGCAAAACTTATGTTTATTAGCTGAGATCTGGCAAAATTTCCATTTGTTAGCTGATTCTTGACCAGTTTTTCACTGAGTTCCAGCAAAATAAAATGCGGAGTTGCTCGGTGGTGCCCATCTCGACCAAAAAATCCAAGTGTTTATGGTACAATAATCTTATAAGAAACAGCAACAACAATCCAGAAAACCAGAGAACTGTTTTCCACCAATTTGGTAGCAGAATCGAAAATGTTTTGGTATATGTTCTCTATGCTCAAGATTGTATGCAATTTAGCAGAAATAGCGTTCTCCTAATCAACTTTTAGGAATTGACAATTTTCCCGGTGATTTCGGATACCAGAAGACCGTTTTCTGGTAACGTAGTCCGTTTGATCACTGTTGTTAGTTAGTTTTGATAGTTTTGATAATATAATTGTGCATTTCCGACATAAACCCAAAATTGACCCCACAACAACACGACATTGGGTCGACATCGACCTTAAATTAGCCCTACATTGATCCGACATCGGGTCGACTTGTCTGTTCGAGACCATTTTGCTGGATTTCTTCCATACTCCACTGTCGTATATCAAATGATAGTGAGTGACTCAATTGACAGTGACAATGAGCTTCGAATGAGAAAGGGGCTCTTCAAATTATGGTCATGTGATAATTCGTTTACACAGAAATGATTGAATGGTTGTATTGGTTCATCTTCAATCGAATGATATGAAAATTTACAGCATTGCTCCTGCCCCCCTCTGGCTGTGCCTATGGTTTTGATTCGTATTTAGTCGTGCCGGTCCCTATTTGCAGGCAATTGTTGTTAGATCATGTGACACTGCTACTACTGCTACTACTATGTTAGATGTATGACTTGTTGACTTTCGTTAGAAAATAATACTGTTTTACAACGCAACGTAATGTTGCAATGAAGGTGTACTACCTAAGCACCCAAGTAACATTTTAAGTTTTATGAAATACTACAAAGCAACTATAAAACAACATTCATAAAACCCTGGTCAAGGCTATCTTGTCATTAATGCATCCACCAAAACCTCATTAAGACTAGAATATGTCTAGTTGGCCCACCCTGAAGAAGGTTCTGAAGGGTGTATTCTCGAAGCTCTTCAAGATTGATTTACTGCAAAAGGTTGTATGACGAACGCATTGAGAACCATTTGAAAACTACAACAAAAGCTATTTAGCAACAATAAAAACCCTTTCCGAGCCATTTCCCCTAGCCGCTTACTAAATCCACTAGGAAAGCATCAATCAAGATAGAAAAGGATTTATGAATCCGATCTTATCAAAATAATTAAAATAGAAACTGATGGTATAAAAATTGTGTTGAATATCCAAATTTATTACAATAGTTCTCATTATGTGGCCTAGTTTTAAGTGCCTTATTAAATGTCATGTGAAGTGTACATGAAAACATCGAAAAAAATAGGTCCGCTCTCGTAAAACGTCGATTTGACTAATTATTTTACATTGAATAAAATAAATTATTTTTCAGATCGAGCTAGGCCGAGATTATTTTTTTATGATTTTCGCATTTAAATGTTTGTTCATTGCTAAATTTACCAAAATATAGTTATATCCAAGGAAATATAGATAGAAAATCGAAGATTGTAAAAAAACAAGCAAACTAATTGCAACATGGCGGTGGCATAAAAGTTGATTTTCATGGGTCATTTGTGAAAAAGTTGTTTTGCTTTTAAGAAATCCATAACAAAATCCTTAGGTTGTAAAATGGCTTTTATGAAGAAAACTTGCAGGCTGAATTGTATTTATCTAAAGCCATTTTGCTTGATCTTAACCCGTTCAGATTTATGGCAGCATTTATGGAGGCAAAGTTGCCTGCAAAAGTTAAACGTAAAGTTTGTTTATCTTTCGATAGTTGCGCTGTTAGATTAAGCGTTCTTCCAGGAGATTATCTCCCGATGGCTTGGAAGCAGTTACTAAGAAAGTGTTCACAACATTTCGCATTTCACACAGCTGTAACCTCGATAATTCCCGAAAAGATCCCCTTCTTCCGGATGGTTCTGGAAGTGCACCATCAAACGATGCAGAAATGTACAGTTGAATTAATTTTTTCCAAGTGATGACCCTTTCACCGAATAAAATCGCAGCTATCGATCGGAAACCAACTAGTGTCCGCTAACTGACAGTTTCAGTGGATTGCTGTCGGTACTGACACAAGTTATTCCGATCTTCATCTATTAGCAAGGTCTGGAGAAGGCTGGTCTGTTTTCAGGCTGTTTTGACAATGTTTTATGAATTTGAGGACCACGCTCACTTCTCTCTTCTCCACCAGATGCTCAGTCGTTGATTGTACCCGTTCCGCCGGACGTGCTGGTTCTGAAATCGACCTCCCTTCGGTCGTTAGCATCGCTTGAATTTTTCTTCCAACTTCGTTTATCCTTCGATATATCCTTGTCATAAATTTGGTTTTTATTCACTGTGAGGATCCATTCTTAAAATTCAATTTGTAAGCAGAGGAGATTTTATGATACACTTATAAAAGCCTAAAAGGCAACAGTATTTGCCATTTGCTCTCATTTAAAACTTAATGGTTTTATGATTGCTTTTATAATGATAGAACAGGTTTATAGAGTATTTTATCAAGACATTAATAAAAAATTGCTAATGAAGTTTATGCTTGATTTATAGAACAGTTTTATGGTGGGATTGAGAACAACTTTAAATTTAATGTTAAAACAAGACAGTTTTTGACTTCTCGACAGACTGTAAAAGGTTTTTAAAACAGCGAAAAGGTGAACTACTAAGCAGGAACGTGTTACACTGCGAAATGCTGTATTTAAACTAAATGGATCATTCATTGCCATTATAAAACCATCATAAATCCGAGTGGATGCCAAATGATTGCAGAATTGTTACTTGGGCAGACCCCCCACGTCTTATCTCTCTTGTTAATCTGCTTAATGTTATTAGACTGTCAGAATTTTCTTATTGAAGTTCATTTGATGATTATGATATCTAATTAGTCTAATTTATTGAATTCTTTTATTTAACATCGGTCACTGTTTCGCAATCTAGTACCTGCACTTTTAATCTAAAATTTAACGTGTTTTAAGTACTTTTGACTTTAACCTATATTTATTATATCTTTGTTCGTCCCAGGCGACACTTTCAAATGACGAAAATGCTTCACTATGAAGTTAGTTTCCTAGCAGATTATAAATTGTATAGAGTACTAGCTGACTGTGCCCGGCCTTGCTCGGACGACAGAAATTTTCATGCAACACAGAAGAAGTCAGGTGGTGGAGTTCTTATAGCTCTTTCGGCCAGTTTTAACTCAGAAATTATCTTTACACCAAAATTTACAGAATTTGAGCATATTTGGGTGAAATCACACATAGCCGGTGAAACGCACGTGTTCGCCTCAGTGTATTTTCCACCAGACCATGCTCATAAAAGCACTTATGAAGCCTTCTTCCAAAGTGCTGAACAAATTCTATCTGACCTTCCTCCTGAGGTTAAAGTTCACATCTATGGAGACTTTAATCAACGCCATGCTGACTTCATTCTGGACTCTGAAAATGAATGTATCTTACTCCCAGTCGTTGGGGATAATGAAACATTGCAGTTCATTTTTGACAAAACTGCTAATTTAGGACTGAACCAAATTAACCACATCAAAAACCAACAAAATTGCTATTTGGACTTTTTACTAACGAATATTTATGAAGATTTCTGTGTGACCGAATCATTAAATCCACTATGGAAAAATGAAGCGTTTCACACAGCAATCGAATATTCTTTATTTATGCATGAAAACCAAAGACCCAACGACTGCGAATACTAAGAAGTCTTTGAAAATTTGTATTGTATTGTATTTGTAAAGCAGACTACGAACAAATAAAATTTAAATTAAATAGTGTCAATTGGCAATTAATTTTAAGGAATGTAGGAAATGTCGAAATTGGTATAGACGTGTTCTACAAAATTTTAACAGAAATAATTTCGGAAGAAATACCTTTGAAGAAAAAAAGACGTAACAGAAACACACAAAATCCAGTCTGGTTTAACAGACAAATAAAAAACTTGAAAAATCGGAAGTAAAAAGCACATAAAATTTATAAAAAACACAATAGTGATAATAATTTATTAATTTATTTGGATCTATGCGATCAACTGAATTTAGCTATCAGTACTGCATTTGAAGAATATAATGCAAAAACTGAACGTGAAATAAAGTCCTGTCCGAAGAACTTCTTTAATTACGTAAAAACGAAATTAAAATCTGACAATTTTCCTTCAATAATGCATCTAGACGAAAATGTCGGTGATAGTTCGGAAAAAACTGTAATCTATTTGCAAAATTTTTTCAAGAAATTTATACGACATTTTCTGAAGAAGATCGTGACCGCGATTATTTTGCATTTTATCCAGAATTTTCAAGGGACATTGGCCTCAATCAACTTCAAGTGCAGGACCTTTTGCAGGCTTTAAAAAATTTAGATGCCTCAAAAGGTCCTGGACCTGACGGAATTCCTCCAGTATTTATTAAATGTCTAGCAATGGAACTCACTGCTCCATTGTTTTGGCTTTTTAATATGTCCCTGGAATCCGGAACCTTCCCTAAAATTTGGAAAAGCTCATTTCTAGTACCTATCTTTAAATCTGGTCAAAAATCTGACGTACGTAATTATCGTGGTATAGCCATTATCTCTTGCATTCCTAAGCTTTTCGAGTCAATTATCAACGAAAAATTATTTCTCCAAATCAAAAATAGAATTACTGACATGCAACACGGCTTTTTCAAGGGTCGTTCGACCTCGACCAACTTACTTGAATTTATAGACTATTCATTGAATGCAATGGATAATGGAAACCACGTAGAAGCTCTCTATACAGACTTTAGCAAGGCATTTGACCGCATTGACATACCAATGTTACTCTTTAAACTGCAAAAAATTGGAATTAAGTCAGGGCTCCTGAAATGGCTTGAATCATATTTAACTAACCGCCAACAAATAATTAAATTCAACGGAAAGAAATCGAGCCCAATTCAAGTCACTTCAGGCGTCCCCCAAGGCTCTCATTTGGGACCTCTCCTTTTTATTCTATACGTAAACGACATATCTTACATTATCAAAAAACTTAAATTGCTTATTTATGCCGACGACATGAAGCTCTTTTTGGAAATAAGAAATGAAGAAGACATCAATATATTCCGGAATGAAATACACATATTCTACATATGGTGCAAAAAAAGTCTACTAGAATTGAATGTAAAAAAATGTAACTTAATATCATTTAGTAGAAAAAGAACAACTTCAAACATTTCAATTGCATTAGGAAATCAAACTGTAGACAAATGTGAAAGAGTTAGGGATTTAGGAATTATCTTAGACTCTAAGCTAACTTTCATAGACCATTACAATACAATTATTCACAGGGCAAATAACATGCTAGGCTTTATCAAGCGCTTTTGCTATAACTTTCAGGACCCTTACACAATTAAAACACTATATATTGCCTATGTGAGGTCAATACTGGAATATTGCAGCATTGTATGGTCTCCATTTTCAATCACGCACGAAGAAAGATTAGAATCAGTACAAAAACAATTTCTATTAAACGCTTTTCGTAAATTAGGTTGGACTTCATTTCCTCTTCCATCATATGAAGCACACTGCATGCTTATAAACATACAAACATTAAAAGAGCGTCGTGAATATGCAATGGTTTCATTTGTAAATGATGAACACTCGAGTATAGAGTGTACATCCCAGCTCGTAATGTGGAGATCGAAGGTGTGGTCACCGAAGCGAGTCTGACCCCCGCGATCTTGGCGAAGCAAGCGGTTGGCCGTTTCAAGAACCCCTTGCTTCCCACGGTTGAGATACTGGAAGTCCAGAAGCTGAACTCAGTATCTTTCAGCGAGGGTAAAAAGAGCTTTACCCCCACAGACTCGTTTCGGGTGACCTTTTCTGGTTCAGCCCTTCCTCACTACATCGAGTTGGGAAAACTTCGGCTACCTGTGCGTTTGTTTGTTCCTCGGGTCATGAACTGCCAAAACTGCAAACAGTTGGGACATACGGCCTCTCACTGTGGCAGCAAGGCACGCTGTTCCAAATGCGGGGAGAAGCACGAGGATGGCGCCTGCACAGTCACTGCACCAAAATGCGTGTACTGTAAGGGAACTCCTCATGGTCTCTCATCGTGCCCGGCGTACAAACAACGCGGGGAGAAACTAGAACGCTCTCTTAAGGAGCGTTCCAGGCAGTCTTTTGCAGCAATGCTAAAAACAGCCACACCATCAACCAACGACAAAAATCCCTTTGCTGTTTTGTCTGATGACGAGTCTGACTCTGACTTGGCTGAGGAGGGAGTTTCTTTCAGTTTTCCGGAAGGTTCTGCACGGAAACGAAAACGCATCCGTTCGCGGAAAGTTGCAGATAAGGAACCCCAAATCAGCTTGCCCAAATCAAGGAGTGATGGAAAAAAGGAAGTTTCAACTCCTCCTGGTTTCCGCAGAACTGACTATAACCAGAACTTTCCATCTCTCCCGGGGACATCAAAAACCCCTGATGGCCCATTTTTAAGAACAGAAGCCCCTTCTTCATCCGGGTTGTTCTCATTTGATAAAATTGTGGACGATATTCTCAAGTACCTCAATATTTCTGATCCTCTCAAAAGCATTGTTCTGGCAATGCTTCCTTCTGTGAAGACCCTCTTGAAGCAATTGACATTGAAGTGGCCCCTCATTGCAGCAATCATTTCCTTCGATGGATAATTTTCCAAACGAGGTCGGGGATTTGATCACTGTTCTACAGTGGAATTGTCGAAGTCTCATTCCTAAATTAGATTCTTTTAAGTTTTTAATTCACAATAATGATTGTGATGCATTTGCTGTTTGTGAAACTTGGCTCTCTTCAGATATCGATCTTCCTTTTTATGATTTTAACATTATTCGACTGGATCGTGAGGATTCGCGTGGAGGAGGGGTACTTTTGGGGATCAAAAAGTGCCATTCCTTCTATAGAGTGAATCTTCCACAATTTCCAGGTATTGAAGTTGTTGCATGTCAGGCTATTATTAAAGGTAAGAGCCTTTGTATTGCTTCTGTTTATATTCCTCCTAGAGCCGTTGTTAATCGCAAACAACTTTCAGATATCTGTTCGGTACTTCCTGCTCCACGGTTGATTATGGGAGATTTGAATTCCCACGGTACAGGCTGGGGGGAACTGTATGATGACAACCGTTCTACTTTGATATATGACCTCTGCGACAGCTTTAATATGACAATTCTTAACAATGGAGAAGTAACACGTTTGGCTGGCCCATCCTCGAATGGAAGTAGATTAGACCTCACACTTTGCTCTAACTCATTATCGTTGGATTGCACGTGGAATGTGATCCAGGATCCCCACGGTAGTGATCACTTGCCGATCAAAGTTTCAGTTGCCAGTGGGTTCAATCCGTCGGAACCCGTTAACGTCGCGTACGATCTTACCCGTAATATCGATTGGACAAAGTTCAAGAATGTGATAGAAGATGCCCTAACGTCGGTAGAAGGGCTTCCACCGTTGGAGGAATATAACTTCCTCTCCAATCTGATCTTGGACAGCGCGCTTCGAGCTCAAACTCGGCCGGTTCCAGGAACGTCTTTGCGTAGGAAACCTCCTTCCCCTTGGTGGGACCACCAATGCACTGAGGTTTATCGTAAAAAGTCCGACGCGTTTAAGCTTTTCCGGAAACGTGGAACACCCGTGTATTTCGAAGCGTACTTGGCTCTTGAACGCGAACTCAAGAGCCTCATCAAAGCCAAGAAACGCGGATACTGGCGGCAATTCGTGGACGGATTATCGCGTGAAACGTCGATGAATACGCTTTGGAACGCGGCGCGAAGGATGCGTAACCGGTCTTCGAACAACGAGAGCGAGGAGTACTCAGATCGTTGGATTCTCAAGTTCGCGCGAAAAGTATGTCCTGATTCCGTGCCGGCACAGATGATTCATAAACATTATAGCATTATGATAAACATTAAAAAAACGTCGTGAATATGCAATGGTTTCATTTGTAAATGATATCGTTTCGCAGCGAATTGACTCAACAGAACTTTTATCAAAATTAAATTTCCATGCACCCACTCGGCAACTCCGAAATCGAAATTTATTTGCCATAAAACATCATCGCACAAATTATGCAAAATATGGGCCATTAAACCGCATGATGGCCTCTTACAATAAACACTGCGAAACCATTGACTTTACAATGTCTCGGCATAAACTAAAGCAATATTTTTATTCCATAAGAAATAACAACTCATAAAAGAAAAGACAAGAAAGCTGACACTACTTTTTTATATAAATATATATTTAAGAAAACAAAACTGTATTAGTTGTACTAGTCTACGTTGGTTGACGAAATAAATAAATAAAAAATAAATAAAAATAAAAGGTACTACACAATAAACACTTTAACTTCCGCTATCCAAAAAGCCTCCTCCATCAAAACTGGAGCCGCTTCCAGTAGTTTCATTGTATGGCAAATTGTTGTATGCCAACGAGGGTCAGAGCGCGTCCATTGCAGCAATGGACACAAAACGTGGTCAGCACTCACACACTCATCACGAAACGGTTGCTTTCCAAAGTCGACGACGCTTCTAGGGTTATGGTGAAAGTTTTTTTTTTGTAGAAGTCAAACGCAAAGTGAATTATTTCAAAGAACGACCTCCGTTTCTGCCAATATCACTGTTTGCTCTTGGACTGAGTGCTACTTTGCTGTTCGGATGCTGAATTGTTGCTGCTGCCGTTGATGTACGGTTCTACTGCCGTGCGACGAAAAAACTTCAACACAACGTAGGGTAAGCGCGCCAACATAATGTTGCCACCATAACCCTCGAAGAGTGCACAACCGCAAAAAAAATTATACCCGACACAAATGATATAAAAAAAAATCAAAAAAACTTTGAATATTCAACTAAAAACCGCTATGTATAAAAACTTACCACCAGAAAAACAGACGTTAGGCTTCAAACAGTATTTAGACAAAGAACAAATCCAACAATTTTTTCCCTGAAGAAGGCCCTAATCAGAGCCGAAACGTAGGGACAAATTACAAAATTAATTTGTTCTGATTGAGTGATTGCCAGAGACTGCCAAGCACCAACTGTTTATTGTAAAACCTCACAGTCGAACACTCCAACACAATATACTTAGATAGATAGCCCAAGTAACAATTCAGCAGCTACTTGGCATCCACTGTGATTTATGATGGTTTTATAACGGTAATAAACAATCCATTTAGTTTAAATACAGAATATCAAAGTTTAAAACATTCCTGGTTAGTATTTCAGCTTATTACTGTTTAAAAACCTTTTCTAGTCGGTCGAGAAAGTTGTTTAAAAAGTAAATTTAAAGCAGCTTTTAATACCTCTATAAAACTGTTCTGTAAATCAATAATAAACTTCATTAGCTATTGTTTATTACTGCCTTGATAAAATACTCTATAAAGTTGTTCAGTCATTATAAAAACAACCATTAAACAATTCGGTTTAAAATGAGAGCAAAAAGCATAAATTGTTGTTGCCCCGTAACGTGGGTAGATCACCTTTTCGTGGTACGTTACGGGATGTAAGATCTACCACCGATTCCTAGTCCCGACTACTTCAAACTAAGATAACAGGATTTTTCAGTAACCAAAGGAACACATCTTAGTCCTTGTTACTTTTTATGCCTTGTTGATAGTGGTAAGTCCTCGGGTTGCCTGAACTGAGGATGATCTTGAAACAAGGAAAAAATGAGTTAGTTAGTCTTTATCTATGTGATTCCTAATCTTCTATTGGTTGTTCCCTAGTTTGAAGTGGTTAAAACTAGGGTTCTGCATGGTCATTATTGGTGTCATTCCTTAATTTTGTTGCTAAGGAATCCAATTTTGACTGGCAAAGGGGCGTGCCTTTGAAGGGTATTCCAACACTCCGAAGGGTATAAATAGCGGGACCTTTCAATTAGAGTTGGATCCTTGCGATAAATGCAAGAATGACAACTGTAAAAAAATCGAATACTTCATCATTTCTCAATAGTGATGGAGTAATACGACATGCACTAAACTAAGGACACGGGATATACTACAATAGATCAAACTACTGGTCGCAGTGGTGTTAGGTCCCGAACAGAGGAAAAAAAATATATTGTTGTTGTTTAGACTTGTTAAAGTGTACCATAAAATCCCCAATTACTATGTTTCCAAATTGAACTCAAAAGTTGGATCCTAATAGTGAATAAAAGCAATATTTATGACAAGGAAATCTCGAAGAGTAGACGAAGTAGGATGAAAAATTCAAGCGATGTTAACGGTTGAAGGGAAGTCAATTTCAGCATCTGCAGCAACGACTGAGCATCTGGCGTTTGCATCACGTTCTGACCGGTGTTGACCTTCTCCTTTATGAAACAGTCTGAAAACAGACCAGCCTTCTCCAGATCGGACGAACGAAATAATTTGCATTTGCACCTACAGCAAACCGTTGAAACTGTCAGTATTTTTTACGGAAACGATTGAGCTTCCAGTTGTTGTGATATATACGAAATGTTGCAAAACAATTCCGCACACTTCCTTAGTAACTGCTTCCAATTCAGCGGGAAAAAATCCCCTGGAAGAACGCTGGAGTAAAACCTCGTTGCAATGATCGAACAACTTTCAACTATCGAAAGATAAACAAACTTTGACGTTTAACTCTTTGCAGGCAACTTTGCCTCCATAAACGCTGCCATAAATCTGAACGGGATAGGATCAAGCAAAATGGCTTTTGATAAATACAATTCAGTCAGCACTCCGTTGGCAGCACCGGAATCCAGAACTTTTATGTTTAGAAAGTACTTACGATAACCACTCAATCACCTGTGCTGGCAAATAACTGTTTACATTAAGTGTGGTTTTAACCAGTGCTGTAAATTATCCAAATCAATTAGGGGAAATGTTGGCTTCGGCAATACCTTAACCTATTATCGTCAGAGGGGCAAACAACATCCTTGAGAGCTCAATTTTGCCATGTGGATACATTGTGTTTTAGAGCATCTTTTGGTCGAATTTGAGTGCTCTAGGAGTTTGTTTACCTCCCTGACGATAATAGGTTAAAGTATTGCCGAAGCCGACATTTCCCCTATACATTTATGATGAAAATGAGACAAGCAGCTATCCGCTATCAAAGGGGATCTCCTTCGAATGGGTGATATCAGTTGCTTAGGCATGGATTATTCTCATTTGAGAAACGCCCCGAGTAGGCGTGAGTTAAGTTACAGCAACTTGTTTATGACTGAAATAAGTCGTATATAAGTTTCTAAAATTGATTTGTGACAAGCGTACTAGGGTAGACGTACCAGTTATGGCTATACGTTCCCATTATGGTATGTTCCAATTATGGCCTATGGAATTCCATAGGCCATAATTGGAACACACCATAATGGGAACGTATAGCCATAACTGGTACGTCTACCCTACTAGGGACTATATATCATTCAATTGAGTGTAACCTACACACAAACGGAGCTCTGGTCGACATTCCGGCGAAAAAGCTTAGCCAACCCGACACCAACCTAACTTCTACCAAATCCCAAACAGAAGTTGACCCGAAATTTATCTGACATAAACCCAAAATTGACCTGAAATTAACCCGACATTGGGTCGACGTCGAACTTAAATTTGCCGTACATTAATCCGACATCGGGTCGACTTGTATGTTCGGGACCCTTTTGCTGGGTTTCTTCCATGCTCCACTGTTGTATATCGAATGATAGTGAGTAACTCAATTGACAGTGACGATGAGGTTCGAATGAGAAAGGGGCTCTCCAAATGATGGGCATGTGAGAATTCGTTTTCACAGAATTGATTGAATGGTTGTATTGGTTCATCTTCAATCGAATGATATGAAAATTAACAGCACTGGTTTTAACTGATGATACTGTTTATGTATGACAGAGGAAACTAAGCGTACAGTCTATTTGCTTTGATTTATGGACTAATAACTACAAAACTTAAAATCGATTGCCCATGGTGTGTTTGTGCTTCACACCTATTTGCATGTGTAATCTCTTAAATCCACACTTTCACTACTTTGTCGAACAATAAATAACCAAACCATGCTGCATGTGAACCTGGTCTATACAAGGCGTTGCGTTGG
Organism: Ochlerotatus camptorhynchus; assembly: GCF_037179485.1. Lineage (NCBI taxonomy): Eukaryota > Metazoa > Arthropoda > Insecta > Diptera > Culicidae > Ochlerotatus > Ochlerotatus camptorhynchus. Next base: position 303,325 of record NW_027040879.1, read on the forward strand.
CAGAAGGAAAAGAGTAAACATTGCGGGAGAGGATGGTCACGACGTCATAACACTCGAAAACAAATTTGCGAATTATGAAGTATAGCAAATCCTAGCTTTGTTTGCATGATGATTGCGCTTGATTGTATTATTTTGTAAAGTCTCCGGAAAATATCAGCTGGCGTTTTGTATTTTATAATAACTCCTTTCTTGAGAACTAGCATAAACTCGCTGGCAGGTTGCTTTTGCATGGAATACAATGTGATAAGGCCTGTTCTCAAAAAAAAAAAAAAAATGCGCCAGGCAAAAGTGATCGCCAAAAAATTATTTTAAGTCGGATTGTCTTGAAACTTTCACGGAATGAACTAATACATATGGATTATGTTTCGCCATAATTACTTTATTCAATTACCTTTCCATCGCTGAAAGCCCCCACCTTTCCCTTAATACCCCTCATTACATTTTGTGCAATGGTGGAGCTGACCTTTTTGGTCACTTTCATCCATTCTTTCTTCAACTCCAGCTCGTTCTTAAACACCTTGGACGATTTTCGAACTTTGGCCTTCATTATGGCCCAAAATCTTTCCACCGGACGAATCTCTGGTGAATTTGGGGGTTTGGCGGTTGGCATGATGCCAAAATAATGTCTCGCCTCCGTGGGACCGCAGGAAGGGCAACATACTCTTCTGGAGGCACTCGGTGCGGTAAATTTCGCTGTTGATGGTACCCATTGTGATGTACGGTTTAATCAGTTTACCGCATTGGCATATGGCCTGTCAGAACAAGTATTTTTTTGGCGAATTTGTCCGCTTTCTTTTTCCTTATGTCTTCCGGAACATCAAACCGTGATTTGGCAACGTAGAACTCCAGCCCCGGTATCTGCTTTGCGTCTGCCTTGATGTAGGTTTCGTCATCCATAACCACACACATCGGTTTCGTTGACCACTCTCGATACAGCTTCCTTGCGCGGGATTTGGCCGCCGTGTTTTGCTGATCACGCCGGTTCGGTGCCTTCCGGACCTTGAATACACGGAGCCCAGCTCGTTTCATGGTTTGCTGAACGAACCAGGCGGAACACTTTGCCTTCAGAGCCGCGTCGCGAATCGAAAGGTTCGGATTACGCTTGAAATAATCCAACACCTTCCGGGCCTTCACAGGGTCAGCTGTCTTCGATTTTCTTCCACTTCCAGCCGGCCGCTCGGTCGTCTGGGACTCCCTAAACGATTTTACCACCCGAGACACAGTTGTATGGGTGATTCCCAGTTATCTTCCGATCCATCTCATGGTCGCAGTCGGATTTTCCATGACAGCGCGCAAAATTCTCCGGCGATTTTCTTTTTGTTTCGATGACATCTCAATAACCACTGAACCGATTGTTATGAAATTTTGCACATGTAAACAATTCACTCCAAACAAGTTATACCCAGATTTTCATCAATTTTTACCCACGGATAACAAAGTTACACATGGATAAATATGGTGCATTGTTTTCGAGTACAAGCCTTAATGCAATAATCAATAAATTATCTTTACATTCAGTGGAAGATCATAAATAAATTTTGGAATCATGCAGAATCTCTATAATCTATATTAAATTTACTATGCAAACTCAGATTGAAACAAACGTTATGACGTCACTATGAGCGTGCTTGAACGTACGAAAGAAGCGAATCGTGTGAAGCCAAATGAAAGCCGAGTGACAAACGAACTGCACAAATATGTACACAGAGAAAAAGATTACCCTAAATTTAAGTTCTCTTTACTTAATTTTGGGTAATTTTAGTTTTGCATCCCACTCTCACTTTTTGTTGCTGTCAAAAACGGATTCGACTTTCTCATGACTATCGTTCATCGTTCGTTGGTGAGTATATGAGATATTCTCAAATTTGAGTCAATTGAACTTAATTTGGTGTAGAAAATACTCACGAGAAAGTAATTATTTTGCCATAGTCAAATGTAAACTACTATCAGCAGTTTACTGAAAATTAGCTTATTGAACGGAACATGGGAGATGAGTGAAAAGAACTTAATGTTGGGTAATTTTTCGGTTCCGTGTACGATCCATCAATTCCACAACTTGTATACATCAGGTTGGCTGCATACCATTTTCACAATGCCAGCGATGGAGTGTTAAATAATGTACACACCACACGGCAAATGAAAACAACCCAATATTAAGATTAGTGGACTCAAAAATCACATAAAGTGTAGGAACTCAACAATGAATAAATGAACCTCATCTTTTCCAGTTTTTTGCAGGTTTTCCCAGGTTTGTCTAGGAAAAACTCCGTGAATTTGAGAAAAGTAAAGATTGAATTCACTCAGTCTATTGGTACTACTCCTAGACTGAGTAAAGTTTTCGTCAATTTTCCGTCAGATTTTTGAATCATCGCAGAATTCCAACACTTTTGGAGATTATGAGTTAACTAAACACAAATATGGGTCGTTCTTATTTGCCGTGTACAGCTCTTGTATTATTTGTTTCCAAACTCACACACACATTTATGTTAAGAATAAAATCTAGCTCAGCTCAGCTTTCGATGTTTTACCCTTCTTACAAAGAAGGGTATAGATATCACTTGAAAAACCGACTATCGATCCGAGGCCCGGAGGGCCGAGTGTCATATACCATTCGACTCAGCTCGACGAGATCGGAACATCTCTGTGTGTGTGTGTGTGTGTGTATGTGTGTATGTGTGTATGTGTGTGTGTATGTAACGAAATGAATGCGCTCACGTTTCTCAGCAACCGCTCAACCGATTTGGACAAATTCGGCGCCAAATGATAGGTCTTGGGGTCCCATTGAACGCTATTGAACGGTTTTGGAATCGGTGAACCGGTTCCGGAGATATGGCCGGAATAAAATCCGGTGAATATGGACCTTCACGCTGGATTTAACGGAAAACGTATCAAAACCATCATGCGACACATCAAATTACTACAGAATTTAAAAATAAGATCAATGCAAGGCGTGTTAAGTGTTCCAGACCACATTGGACACACTTGGACATGTTTCGGGTACCCCGGGGAAGTTGCTTGAATATGAATTGAATTAAAACCCATTAAATCACATTAAAATACGATGATAAGGTGATTGGTAGCCTCACCAAATAGACTACACCCGGATATATTCCGGGTACCCCCAGGCAGTGGCGTAGCGTCACTGGATGACACGGGGGTGGGGGGCTTGGTCACTGATAATGACAATAAAATAAATAAACTTGAATAAGTAAGAAGGGTCTGATCACACCATAGGTGGATAAATTCGGATTTTTTTTTATGTTTTTGTAATTGAGTTTTTGCGACATGGTATCAAAAAAAAAAAAAGAATCTGATTTCAATGACATATCATAAGAATATGTTGCATAATTCTTTAAATCGATTTTCTTATGAAGATTTTTTTATGTGTACACCCTTTATCCTCCTTTTCTTTCATTCACTAAACTCTTGAGGGAGACTTCCAGAAATACATTCAGGTATCTATTTTACTCATTGGGAAGGAGTTTAGGTGTGTCTCATCTTATCTTGTTTGTCACCACTTTAGAGAGGGTGGGATTTTTATTGGAAAAGTACTGCCAAAGTTTTGACGGCACCGGTGGGTGTGCGACCCAGCCCACTCGGTCTGGATTTAATCCCAGTCGTTGTGATTTTCTGAAGCTGACTTGTCCCTCGTTTCGAACATCCACTGCAACTACAATACTACGATTGATGATCAGCTCAGCTGTTTCATCCCTTGAGCTATGCGCCTAGTATTTGGTTTATTTAGTTTAACACTGAAAGCATCCTGACCAGGAAAGGTTATCTAAATTACAATATAATTAGGGTAGGTGAGCCAGTTTTGGCACTAGTTATTAAGCATATTTACATTTCGTTAATAATAAAATAAAATACTCAGCTAAACGGTGTACCGTTTAAAATTCATATCTAACTTTTGATCCGTTGGGTAAAATTAATTGAAATTTTGCGTAGGCATGGTTTAATGTGTATTGTTTACATTTTGTGAGTTGATTTCATCAAGTGCGCAAAAGTTTTCAAAATGGCGACGAAAGAAAAGTGCGTGCGCGACAAAGTTTTGCACGAGTACTTTGAGAATAAGGATCTGTCGCATCATGTCATCAGAAAAAAAAAAATTGGGAATCGCGAATTCCACGGTGTCTGGTATCATAAAATGGTTCGAAGAACGTCTGACTGTTGATCGGAAGCGAAGATCCGGAAAACGAGAATGATCACAAACACGTGGTTGGGGCATTTAAACGGAAACGGAAACGCCTCAGTTCGAGATGTGGCTAAAAAGTTGCATGTGAGCAAGACTTTCGTGCAGAATACCAAATCTCGAGCTGGACTACGTACGTTTAAGGTTCAGAAGTCCCCAAACCGTGACGAGAAACAGTATACGGTCGTAAAAAGCCGTGACCGGAAGTTAACGAAACCACACTGCCACGTAATGGCTGACGAGGCATATGTGAAGGCAGACTTCATCCAGATTCCAGGAAACTTGTATGTGACTGCCAAGGATAAGTAGGATAAGTGTGATGTTCCCGAGAACCTTCAGACACAGAAGATGTCGAAGTTCGCCAATAAGTTCTTCTCTCTCTCCTGAAGGACGGGTCACGACGGTCCGACGATCTTCTGGCCGGATTTGGCAACATGAAACTACACGAAGGACGTGCTAGAGTAGTATAAAGCGAATGATGTCGATTTCGTGCCGAAAGATCTGAGGGGGACATTTTTTCCACCTTGGTCAAGAAATTGTTCAGTGCAATGGGAAAAGTATCACACATAGAAATGATTACCGACTTCGCTTAATTATTACTGAACTTTCAACAGCTGACCAGTTCGGTAAAATCCGTAATTTTAATTCATCAGATTAAAGAAAAACACAATTATTTAAACAAGGCTGACAGTATTTTGAATATCAAATTTAGTGCAACAGTTTTTCAAATGCAGGTCAAAGTTTTACCGAACGACTATATTCGTAACTATTCAATAAGTTAATCATGTCTGCCTTCTATTAGTAGATGTAAGTTCATGTAACATTGCTATATTATGAAATATACTGTAAGTTTAAAACGAAAAGAACAATCACTGGCCAAAAATCTGCGTGTCACGTCACCTGGAATGAGTCATTTACCCTATCATAACGGACTGAAGGCTGAATGCCCAAACAAAAAAAAAAAATTAAAATCCATTATCCACTTGCCTAAAAATAACTGCTTCATCACTACCCATAGATCACGCTACCGAGTATGCAGCAGAGATAAATTTTACTCAACGCCCCCAGAGGGAATAGGCACACGCTGCTGCAGAGTTAGAAACGGATGGAACGGAAAAGCCTCTACATATTTTGAGAGAGAGCTATCCCAACCGACCATAGATAAACACTTTAGTCTCCTTCCGGCTCTAGCCCTGGTTACAGTGGCGGTGCATTTTGGTTGAATGCATACCACAAAAAAAAAAACAAAATGCGGTCCACTGGTTGCACGGCCAATGAGAGTCCCTTAGTGACTGAGTCGAATTCGACTCAAAAGTGCACAAAGTAAGGGTAAAGTTTCCCTCACGTTTCCAGGAAAAACTGCTTAAAAATGAGGACAATCGACGAAAATTTCACTCAGTCTTGGAGTTTAATTCAAGCTCAATTGGTTGGAAAATAGCCTAGGAATTGCGGTAGAGTAATGGCTACTGCGCAAATTCATCATATTTCATAAAATCGGGAAATTTTTTTCACTCATTGAGCAACACCACTCTTTGCGCTTTTGAGTCGAATTCGACTCAGTCCCTGCATTAATCCCATATACCGTGTGTAAGTAACGAAACCCGGTCAGTGAGTGCCCTCGAGAGGCGAGTGTCCTTGATGAGGGTGATTTTTTATCTTTACGGTGAATGCGCATTGGGTGGAGATGAAATGATAATTTGCATTCCATCCTGTCAGCGTCGGTTGTCTGGATGGCAGCCTCTCCTGTAGCGAGCAGTTCTGTTCTCGAACATCCGTAGTTTATACCATCGGTCTATTAATACTTTCACTTTCTTCTGAACAGTTTTGGCGCGAGGGAGACGTAACCTAGTTTATGAGAACCTGATTATGCAAAGGCACGCTGCTTCATACCCAGAATTATTTTTTGCAGCAGCGCTGATTTTTTTTCAGCGATCCATTTTTTTAAATCTATCCCCCACCGCACAAGCTTGGACTTTATTCCATGATTATTTTCCGTCGGTCTCTGTTCTGCATATCGATTCCATCAACAGTTGGGACCAACTTCCCCACGGAAGAAAGCGTGGCAAGGATTTTTGGTCTCGGATCATGCCAACGACTATGGTTGTTGCAAAATAATTGATTAAATCAAGTGGGTGATGACCCACTTAATTTAATCGATTATTTTGCAACAACCCTGGTTATCACTAATTAACCACTTCATTCAAGCGATTAAAATGACGTTCACTACCACTCGAGCATTGAAATAATACAATATTTTGAGATTTTTTTTTCTTCTATACCCACGAGAAAAGTAGTTGTCCAGTTTCGTGAAATCGCTAGTAGAAAATATTGCCATTGCTGAGTTTCTATATGTTGTGTAATAACGCCTAAATTTTCTTGAAAATATATAACAACATATTGCTCCCTATGTCTACAAACCATGAAAATCATGAAAAACAAAAACAATTAATGTTTTTCAATACAAAATCTGGATTTTTCAATATCCTGAGTTTTTAACTACCTCTATTTAAATTTTTGACGTAGGGCTGTGATTTCTATATGGGGGTACACTTTGTGAAAACTGAAAATGGAACCTGTAACAAAATTATGAAAGATTTTGAACATTAATAACTCATCTGCCCCTGGAACAATTTCAATCATTTTATTACCAATCGATCATAAATATGTCCACGCATTAATAGCAGTGTTTCGTACTGATGATTTTGAACAAGAAACTATTGAAAAAGTAGTATTGTTGTAATGTAGTCACTGTTTTCATGAAATATACGTTCTTCCCAAACTCAGTCGTCATAATCGAGTACCACTTGGTTGCACATCATTCTGCTTTAACCTGAAAAGATATAAAAGAACGCTGCTGTCTAGCCTCAACTCATTTTCGCTTCGGACGGCGTGGTGAGCAGGCAGCAGAAGCAGCAATAGCAGCAGTAGGAAGGTGGTGGCAGGTTAGGTAGTCCACTCTTCTACCTAACAAACAACAATGACTGGTCGTGGCAAAGGAGGAAAAGGTCTTGGTAAAGAAGGCACCAAGCGTCATCGTAATGTTCTTCGTAATAACCGTAATAATAACATCCGTCGACTGGTTCGCCATGGCAGTGCCAAACGTATCTGATCTACGAGAAAACACGAGGTGTGCTGAAGGTGTTCATGGAAAATGTGATCCTAGATGCTGCCACCTACTCTGAACACTCCAAGCGTAAGCGGCCATGAATGTCATCTACGTTTTGAAGCGACAGACGCACTCTGTACGGTTTATGAGGTTAAATCATCACCAACTTTGGCAACAAAACGACTCTTTTCAGGGCCAACAAGCTTATAACAGTAAAGAGTTGGGATATAATTTATCTGTTCCTGTTTGTCCATATTCAGAACACACGCCTCCAAAGGCCACACAAAATGCTCTCCAGAGTTGTAATCATGTAACCAAACTTGGAAGCAGGGGTGTAAGTGATTTTGATGGATTCTCTTCATCTTTCGCTAATAACTCGTTAATTGCCCTTTGCTTTGAAGGATTGACATTGGCAAACTTCGCAAAGGGAGAGTGTCACTACTTGATAGCAAACTACTCCTGATGGGAGGAGTCGGTGTAGCTTACCGGCGTGTGCAAAAAGAAAGGCAATCAAAATTTCATTTTGTGATTGTTTCCCAAACACAGACATCATATTGAAACACCATCGTTATTATGCATTGTAGCATTCTCTGTTTATTCCAATTGGTACAGTAAGTGCTTCAGTGTTCACACTCCGCGTTGGATAGAGCCAATATTCGAAGTGAATCGAGCGTTTATTGAGAAATTCTATAAACATCTTCAAAATTTTTCAACACATGGCTGCAAAATATCTCCGCGATTATCGGAAGCGCGTGAAAGACTAGGAGACAGGGAAACCTGCGAAACAGACGCGGACCGTTTCTGAACGCGTTCGATTGTGTCGAGCCAGCAAGATAACCCTAATATTAGGATTTATTCAATATCCACCCAATTTCAAAAATTTGAATAATGAATTGTGCATTTTGGAGTTAAATTTCTAAACCATTTATATTGTTATAAATATATTAGTGAATGGAGCATCAAAAACAATCTCATAGCTGTACGTCAATAATGCGGTCGTGCTTTGGGCACAAACCTTAACTTTTTATATTTAAAATCTGCTCAGTGGTTGCAAAGGTATATTTTTTTTTAAAAAGGCAGTTTGGAAAAATATATATACTTTTTTACCACTTTAACATAGAAATGGTCACCCTTATGGCAAATAAAAAAATACGGATCTAATTTTTACGATAAAGAACAAAACTACCAATTTTTACGAAATTCTGAGATTCAATATATCGTTTTGCGGCATGGCAGTTTACTACACACTTCGAAATTTTTACAGAAATCTGTTAAATTCTACCGAAATCTCAACAGCTGAACGTTCGTTTAACAGTTTCGCAGGTTTCCTGTTATTTTTCACAAATATCTGTGAATTTTTCACAGATATCTTTAAATTATTATAAGAAAACTGTAAATTTGTTTACCGATCCGAAAAATTCTTAGGCCGAACCGGGAATCTAACCCTCAGATAAGGAAAATCCCAAAAAATCAATATCAAGCATGATGTTTTGTGTCATTATCACGAACGACATAAAGGGTGTCCACGATGAAATTGCCACACACATAATTGATTCGCAAAATTCGAGTTTTCATCCGATTGCCATCAAATTTTCAGGGATTGAGAAATAACTATTAAACTTCATTTTACCATTTTACTCGTATTTTATTTACAGTCCATACGCAAATGCCCGCACCTTGGCCTTAACCCCGGCCATAAGATTCTGCACAACCTGTGAATCAACCGTTTTTTGCATGCAAACCCATACTTTCTTCAGTTCCTCGACTGTTTTCACTACCTTAGGTCGTTTAAGAAGGGGCTGCTTCATAATCGCCCAGTACTTCTCGATGGGGCGGAGCTCCGGAGTGTTGGGAGGGTTGAACATTTTCGGCACGAAATTGACCTTATTGTCCGCATACCACTTCAGCACGTCCTTGGAGTAGTGGCATGAGGCCAAATCCGGCCAGAAGATTGTTGGGACGTTGTGGGCCTTCAGGAGAGGAAGCAGCCGCTTCTGGAGGCACTCTTTTATGTACACCTGTCCGTTTATCGTGTCCTGGGTCACGAAAGGTGCACTCCGCTTCCCGCACGTGCAGATGGCTTGCCAAACCAGGAATTTCTTCGCAAATTTGGACATCTTCTGAGTGCGGACATGCTCCGGAACGCTGAACTTATCCTTGGCCGTGAAAAACAGGTTGCCGGGGATCTGTTTGAAGTCGGCCTTCACATATGTTTCGTCGTCCATGATGCAGCATTCAACTTTCGTCAGCATGTTGAGGTACAACTTCCTGGCACGAGTTTTGGCGGACTTGTTCTGCTTCTCGTCGCGATTAGGGGCCTTTTGTACCTTGAACGTTCGAAGCCCAGCCTTAGTTTTGGCCTTCTGGACAAAACTTCGGCTTAGGTGCAGCTTCTTAGCCACATCCCTAACGGAGGCGTTCGGATTTCGGTTGAAGGCCCCAACTACGCGGTTGTGATTTTTGGTGTTGTACGGAATACTTTTTCCTTCACTTCTGGGCTTCCGATCGGTGGTCAACCGTTCCTCGAACCGCTTAATCACTCGCGACACCGTGGAATTCGCGATTCCCAACGTTTTAGCGATGGAACGATGCGAGAGATCCTTGTTCTCGTGATGAATGCGCAAGATTTTATCACGCACGAGCTGTTCTTTCGACTCCATTTCCGCGAGTTTTGATCACAGGACTTTAAAACTTGCAGGATGTAAATAATGCACTATGAACTAAATCCACCCAAATTTTCATTAAATTCTACCCAACGGTTAAAAAGTTAGAGCAATTTCATAGTGTGGCAATTTCATCGTGGACACCCTTTAGATGATTTTTTCATTATTTCTTGATTGTTACGATGCTACCAATAATCTACAGTGAAGCTTTCATATTCAGATCTTCGAAACACGCATGACAAAGAATCTTCAGAATTATTGGAAAATGTGAAATATTGGTTATTGCTCATTTTAAAAGTTTATTCTCTTCATGATGTTGATGTATCTACAGGGTAAGACCAAATAAGTGACGCAAAAATTAAGGATCGGATCTCCCAAGAAATGATAAATGGTTTTAATGGTTCTCTTCTATTTTCTTTATTACATTTTATAGTTTAATATTTACTTTTCGATTCTATCGCCTTTTGCTTTAACTTTTGCCCTTAGTCACTTCAAAAAGGCATTACAATCGCCACGCACCTGATTTTCGGGAGTTTCATCCCATATCTTCTGTATAGTAGCCTTGAATTTTTCTATACCTATGCGCTTAATATCCCGAAAATGTTCTTCCATGATTTCTCATATAGAGAAATCCAGAGGGTTTGCATTTGGCGAAGAAGCTGGCCATAACTCCTTAGGAATGAATTCTGACAAATTTGCGGTGCACCATGCTTGGGTAATCTTTGCTCCATGGGACGGGGTAGAATCCTGCTGAAACACCCATTGGCGGTTACCGAACATCGTTGAAGCATGCTTCTTCAAATGGTATTTCAGAACCTCTCTTACATAGTTAGCCCATAAGCCGCGTTGATTTTCACTCCTTTGTCAATAAAAAGCAGTGGTAGATGACCTTCTGCAGAAATCGCTCCCCACACCAGGGTTACTTCCACTCATTTCGCTATAAAAAATGTTGTTCGGAATTATGGAATCATTGGATGCTATTATAAAAGTTTGAACTTGCAATGAAAGCAATAGACAGGTTTTATGTGTCAAACACCTAGTTTACAACCTTATCTTGAGACTTACAGCTACTAACTATTATTATAATATCTAATGATTTCATAATTCTGGAAAACAATTTTTTACAGCAAGTGAGTGGAAGCACGCCTGCCCCACACCATGACAGAAGTATGATGTTGGAATCGTTGAACTCCGCGAATTGAAAAAGGGATATCCTGAATCGTCGCTGCATAGACCCTGTCGTTTTGAGAAACTTTGCTGCAATACGAAGTTTTTTTCGTCCAAAAACACGATCAAGAAAACACCGTGCTGGCGAAGCAGTTCACGACAGCGAATAATTCGGTTCTTCTTGTTAACTTCTGAAAGTCCATGAATTCTTCTTTTCTTGTACGGTACCAATCCTAAATCGTCTTTGAGAACTGATCTGATAATTTTCCTGGAAACCGCCAGATCCTGAGCGAGTTTATATGGCGATCGACAAGGATTTCGTCGAATTCGTTCTCGTACTACCTTCACAAACTGTTTAGTGCGTAAGCTGCGCGGACAACCAGGTTTTAACTTCGGAACGATGGTCCCCTCCGTCCTCCATCTTCTCAACGTCCAGTCGATTAATGTGCGACATATTCCTTCCTTCCTGGTCTCAGCCAATATCTGGTAAGGACGCTTACTAGGGTGTCCCAAAATTGCACTATGTCTGGAAATCTGGGGGCTCACCCTTCAAATGATAGCTAAGGGTGTTACAAACAAACTTTTGTATAACGGCAACTCTGGGAAATGTTGTTTAGAGGTCGCCCCGACGAGATTGTTGAAAAAAGAATATTTTTCATAGATATAATTCAACAAATATTTTTAGTTCATTAAATTTCAGTGAAATCTCACCCTTTTATAGTTTTCGCAGATTTTCAAGGGTCAAAACTATAAGAGAAAAAATGCTACGGCGTGTTCTGTATCCAATTTGTTAGTTACAGTTTTTCAAAACTTTTAAAATTATGTTGTACATTACTGCATTCAATCATCAAAAGTGGATATCAAACATAGCGCTATTATCAATCAAATGCAGCAGATATATGGGAAATTTTATAAGCAAAAACTTTGCTTAAGACACTTTAACTTCATTTGTAACCGTTAAAAAGTTATTTGTGATTTACTGTGTAAAGAAAAGTTCAGAATTTCAATACTTGCAGTATGTCCACCAGCAAATCAAACTATCATTGAAATCGATTAATACAAATCACCTACTTTGTTGCAAATCACTTGATAACATTTCCGGAGAACTTCGAGATTAGGGCGTAATTGCGTTTGTAAACAAACACTTAAATCACCGATTTCTCGCGAATTAAAGGACAATCTCACGAACAAACTATACGAAATGATAGAGGAACCATTCCTCTATCTGTTTGTGTTGTTAGTTTGTGAGATTGAGGTTTAATTCGCGAGAAATCGGCGATTGAAGTGTTTGTTTACAAACGCAATTACGCCCTAATTTCGAAGTTCTCCGGATTTGTTTCGAACTTTCTAGAATTCAATAGGAGGATATATGAGCGAAGAGGGATCACACAATTTATTAGTTTCCATTTGATTGCCGTAGCAAGCTGAACCAAAAACGAAAATCATGTCACCAAAAACCAAGCTCAAGTCGGATCTCATCACAGGTATTGCGAGGAAGCATTTGCCCAGAAACCGTTTGTCGTCGGAGTTGGACATCATCAGGTACTTTCGATTCAAGCATGAAACCCAACAACTTTCAATCGGAAAAAAACATTTAAGTTTTGGCTACCGAAGCTGTGGAGATTTGGAATCAAGCTGGACTTTCGCATCAGCTCAAGCGGAACGTTGTTAGGAGGGTTGTCAAGCTCGTTGTGACATGGCAACGCCAAAGTAAGGCCTTCAAGAAGAAAAATCAATGTTTTATATTTTGCTTTATTTGAGATCGATTCTATTTCAAAGCAAAAAGATATTTTTTAAAGTCATCGTTAAATTAAACAAATTTGTATTATTCATCCAAACACCACCACCGCTTATCCGGCTGGCTTCAATTTAATCTCATTGGAACTTTTTGCTCTAATTCAACCGATGATGGATTGGATCCGCTGAACACGAATTTATTTCAGCAGCCAGCTGCAAAAAAAAAGTCTCCTTAATCAATGAGCAGACATGGTCTCACACTTTGATTGAACATACCGAAGAAGAAAAACCCTCCGGCAGGACCATTGCTGCTCCATTTCACCTGCAGAACATCCACCAATTGGAGAAAATTTCATTTCCCCTTCGCTTTGAGCATGTTAGGTGACGGAATGATGCCAGAACAGCGTAAACGGCGGATTGGAGCAGTTGGCCACCTTCCTCGCCCCGCTCCCGGTGTAAGCCCGTGATTTACTTTTGTCCCATTCCTGGAAAACTTTTCTTCAATCGTGTCATCAACAACCGAACTGGTTCGGAATCTGTCTCAGTCAGCGGAAAGCAGTTCCCTGTGCTATTCTGGGGGAGCATCAGTGCGGATAAGGGTGAACGGCGTGCGGTGATGGAGGGGATAAAAATGTCGGGTGACAGACAGCTGGATAGACGTACCGACAGCAGAGATAGATCCGCCCTTCCAATATCATCACACCTGGAGAGTAGGTGAGTGACTGGTGTGAAACAGAGTGTCTTGTGGTGCTGAAAATTCGTTCATGTTTTAGGGAGATGTTTTTCGTTGGAATCGTTTAGAGCTGGATTCTTGTTATTAGGTCCTGGAATAAATTCTCTTTTTGTATACGGTATGAATGGAGAGTGTTAAATTGTTCCGGATTCAACTGACAATCGCAAAATGATTAAATTTGCGAGAAGATAATTCCAGTTATTTTGTCTGAGAGCACACCAATACAGAATACTTGTGAAACTAGACATTTCGTATTTAAAGTTTCTGATTCTGAATATTCTGATTGCAACGAATTAATATACACCCTAACCATTGTAAATTTTTAAGGAGAATGCAGCAATATACCACAAGTAAATTGGAGTGTTTTAAGACGTAGATCTACGTCTTTGTGAACTATACTCTGGCGCAAATCAAACAAAAATGAGTGAAGAAAGAGTGTTAGGTTTTGAAAGCTTGTAGCTGTGTTATTTATAGATGAAATTAAAATCCAAATACGCCAATCGATAGGAAATAACTCTACAAATTAGCTGAAATAAATTTTTTTTCCAATTTTCAAACATATCTCATGCTTGGCTTTGACTTGAAGAATGTTGGTAGGTTCTTGCTTCGAAATTGATGTTTTGTATTTTATTTTTGACCACTGGAAAATTTGAGCTAGGGTTAAACCAGATTATAAGTAGGTCGACACGTGTGATGAGCAGGATCAACATTTTCAAATATTATTTGTCAATTTTTGGAAATTCTTCAAAATTTTTTCGATAGCTAACTATCTGTTATCCTGATGAATGTGGATGTCTTTAGCAGAATACCTGTATAATGAAAGAAAACAGGATTAGTAATTTCCATTAAATGTCTCTACTTTAATTGCTTATCCTTAGCAGATACGCGTATTTAGATTCCAATGTGCACTCTTCAGTGTCTTATAGTCAAGTATTTGCCACAATACACTGAAGAAGTCTGCGCAATGTAGACGAAATACGCGTATCTGTCAAAGATAAGCAATTAAGTTTGAATTAAATGGACATTGCTAATTCTTCTCTATGAGCCAGTTTCGAATGCCTTTGGATACGGTTGTGTTTTAAGTTTGTTCTCTGTTTTGTGCGTGCGTTCGCATTCATAGTTTTCGGTTGCATTTGCCGGATTAGCGCTGGCACTCTGCCTCCCGGACGGTTATACGTGTGTGATTGGTGGTTTTCTCACTTTCCGAGAAGTTTTAGAATCGAGAAAGAAAACATGATTCATCATGTTTGCAAGCAACAGAAGATTTGACGCTGTGCGTTGGTTGATTTTTTCTCTCGGATCAGAAATTTGTGGCATCGCGAGTGATAATTTTAATTTTAGTTTATTTACGCGGTGATGTAATAAATTAAGTGTGTTCGATCGAAAGTGTACCAAAAGTGCTCCTAAACGTGTTTCGCAGTTGGATGTGGTGAAATTCGTGCATTCCCGGTTTATTGTGGAAATTCCGTATCACAAAATTGCCCACCGATTCCTTTTTTTGCCGTTCGACGACGACGGGTGTGCTTTCGCGAGAGTGACGTTTATTGGATCCGTTTCTTTGCACGGATGTTTTTTTTTTTTGTAACTAGCGTAAGTGTGCCTGCGGTTGCCTCCCGGGAGGCCGGTTTACCGTGTTCGGATGTCACGCTTCCATCGTGTAGTTCTATCGAGAGTCTCGTCACCGTGTGCGAGTTTGAACACGGTCCGGTTGGCAAATTAGCCGGGCATAGTGCTGATAATGTGTCCGTCGCGAGTTTTGGTGGTGATTCGGTTGTCGACGTTACCGCGAATCAGCGAGTTTACGGCTTACAAAAGTGATCGTCTGCTGGTCAGTGTAATGCCGCGGATACACTTGTATGGCAAACTTTAAACATGAGCATTAATTATAAAATAAATTATGAACACATCCCTGGTTTGGTTCTGATTTCGGCGTTGGTCGCGAGTTGATTGGGCCGGTGAGGAGCTGCCGTCGCGAGTGATTGGTGATGGAAAGTGGATGCAGTCCTTTTTTTCTCTACTGAGATCCCTCTGAAGTGTATTTCGTGGTTGATGGGGTTTGCTCTGCTGTGTGAAAACCGAAAGGCGAGAGTGCTGTTTTTAACACCGGTTGAAGAAGTAGCGGCAGCATATCTATTGGAGCTCTTCGAAATCATCGTGATGTCATGGATTCCTTTGCAACATATCGGGTGAGATATTTCCTTTATTTTTCTCGTAATCCCATTATATTGTTAGTCATGTTAGTTATACATCACACTTTACACTTTACATTTACATCCTTACATTATTAGTAATTAGAGATAAAAATATATATTTGCTTAATATAACCTTGAAATTTCAGTGTTACATCCACTTGCAGGGCTGTTACAAGATTTTCTAAATTTGATCCGCGAAATCCGCTATTTCTCAAAAGAAATCCGCGACTTCAAATACTAACCGCGACAAAAAATAAAAAATAAAACTGTTTTCATTGCCTAAAAATTTGTATACTACTACATGGCATTTCAAGCTAATTGCTATTGCATATTAGATTTTTGTCTGCTCTCAACTTAGTGTTCTTTGAAGTTCTTTCACATTTTAATTGAGAGCTTTCTATGCCTGTACCATCCTATGCCCAAGGAAGTAGAGACATTTTTCAACCCGAAAAATTAATAGACCGGACGGGAATAGAACTCAGTCGCCTCCAGCATGGACTTGCTTTATAGCTGCGCCTTTACCGACTGAGCTAAAGGAGTATCGTTTGTAACCTTTGAATTAAAAAAAAAATAACATTGTATCACCTTTAGTTATTTATGTGTAGTATAAACTCTGAGAAATTAGTGAACATAAAAAAACACCCTTTCATTATGAGATTCTATTGAATAATACCGGCCTAGATTTGATGAAACATTATTAAAAAAAAATTAATGCATTTTCATTTGAAATGCAAATTTTCTTGAAAATTAACCAGAGACGAATTTTGCTGTCCTAAATGTTGTAGTTAATTTGGCTCTTGTTTTCTCATTTTTTTACCGAGTCAAACCAAACACCCTGCACATAATCGAGAAATTACCAAAGTTTCATAAGTCACGTCGCGGTTGTGTATTTACCCGGATATTCCTTGGGTTCTGCCCAATGGTGAGACATTTTCATGATATATTTTTTTATTTCTAATATGAACCTAGCACTTTTCGTTGTCAAATCATAACCGAATCGTATAAATGTGATTTTGTGGATCATGCACGACTCATTACTGTGTATACCGGAAATTATGGGTTTTCCAAATCGTCCAGGACATCAGTTGATTTGTTGTACTAGATCAACCAAGACTGCAATAATGTCTGTAGTATCGAAATATGTCCAATCAGATTCAAAGTGTCTATGTGGATCATGCATGATCTATTTCCGAGTAAACCAGATGTTCAAGTTTCTTCAAATCGTCCTGGAGTTCAGATAATTTGATCTACTAGATCAACCGAGATTGGGACAATGTCATTAGTATCGAAATATTTCCAGACAGATGCACAGTGTCTATGTGGATCATGCATAAACTATTGTCATGTATACCAGATGTTTTAAGTACTCCAAACCCTTCTGGGCCTCATAGCCTAGTCAGTAAAGGCATGGTATTACTAAGCCGGAGGCGGCGGGTTCGATTCCCGGTCCGGTCAAGGGAATCTTTCGGGCTGGAAATTTTCTCGACTTCCCTGGGAATAGAGTATAATTGTGTTTGCATCGTTTGGCATCGAAAGCTCTCAATTAATAACTTTGAGAGTGCATTTAGAACACTAAGTGGAGAGCATGCAATAAGCTAATATGCACTAATCAATAAGCTTGAAATGCGAATAAGAAGAAGAAGAAATCGTTCTGGAGTTCAGATGATTTGTTCAACTAGATCAACCATGACTGGGATGAAGTCTGTAGCATCAAAATATGTCCAAACAGATTCATAGTGTCTATATGGATAACACAAGTTTACAGCATTTTTGAACTCGGTAAGGTGATGATCATTTCCAATGCAAAATCCTACGCTGAATTCAATGCCGTGGTCAGAAAAAATTAAAGTAGAGCCATTTTTGAGATATACAAAAATTTTGATTTTTTTAATTTTGGACAAAAGTACGATTACTAAAATGTCAATATCTTTGGAACAAGTGCACCAATTTTTAATCTTTTTTTATGAAAATGAAGCTAAATAAATTGGCTATCGTTCACTAGAATATTATGTCTTAAATAAAAATTTAATTTTGAAGTCATTTAAAAATTTACAGCATTTTTTTTTTATTTTTCCTGCGAATTTTCCATAAAAATCTTGTTTTAATCAACATTTTTAATGGGATAAAAAGATTAAAAAAAATCATTCCATAATTTATTCTTAAAGTCCATTCAAAACCGGAGAAAATGAGCCTTTAATGGATGAAATCGGTTGGAAATTGTCGAAGTTATGAGCATTTTTGTAAAACACTTAAAAATGTTGCTGAAATACAACAGCTTTAGAGTTCCTTTTCTAGGTGTCGTTGTAAGCATCCAAATCACATGTAAAGTTTTCATGGGAAATTCTTTTCTCTACATATCAATTTGATTAAGGCATATCAGGATTTAAAACCGAGTTGATACAAAAGAAATTTATTTAGGTTTTATTAAAAATGATTGAGAATCGAATGACTTTGTCTTCGATGTTTTGAACTTGTTTCTCGAATCAGAAACCAACAATAGTCACCCATCATTGCTTCATCCCAAAACCCTTGGTAACGACGACGTTCCATCATCTTCATTTGTTGGTGAAAACGTTCGCCGTGCTCATCACTCTCGTCACCAAGATTTTCCGGGAAAAAATCCATGTGAGAATGTAGGAAATGTATCTTCAAAGAAATATTCACACCTGTGTTCAGTGAAATAAAAGGATTTGAAATTAACTATATGCAACAAACACAATATTTTTGATTTATACCTATTTTCTCATAATTTTTGAGCAATTCATCGACGGCTTCCTCATAATCTGGGCTTCTGAAATTTCCTAAAAAGGTTGTGACAACACGCTGGAACGATTTCCACGCTTCTTCCTCATCTGGTGTCAAAACTGTATTGAATGCGGAATCATTGAGCAGTTTTTTGATCTGTGGGCCAACAAATACACCTTCCTTTATCTTTGCGTCCGATAAATTTGGAAATACTGATTTCAAGTACTGGAATGCCGGCCCTTCTTTTTGCAACGCTTTGACGAAATTTTTGAATAGCCCATGTTTTATATGTAGTGGTGGAAGTATTATGCGTTCTTTTACCACAAGAGGATCATTTTTAACGTTGTCTTTACCAATTGTGAAATTATCCCGTTTTGACAAATAGCGACTGACAGATAAAAAATAAGTGAGTTAGTAAGTAACACATTAACACTTATCAAAAATAGATGAAGTAAGATAATGTTGATCAGGAAAGAACAAAGCACTACCATGCTGTACATAAATTGTTTATATGAAAGTTATTCAAAAAATCGATTTACCTTGCGCCTGACATCCACCTAGCCAAGCACGTTTTGCACGAACTACATAATACTTTTGGAATCCACGGTTCGTCAAAGTCTCCAGCATCAATTTTAAAATAAAGCCTGTATGCAGTTTGCAACGAAGCAGTGAAATTGACCGATTTTGTAAATATATAGTTGCCACACGCGTAACAAAACTTTTGAGGATCATTTTTACACTTGAATTCACGTTTTGTCGTATACATCGTTAAGCAATGTTAAAGAAAGAAAGCTGTCAAATTGAGTTGGTTGCGTTAGGTTCTCGCCGAGCGGTCTCACAAACACTAGCGTAAATTATATCAGTCCGCATCATGCTCTCTTGCCGTGCGGATCTATTTGCTTTTTGCTGAAGGAAGTGTTACTACTACCTAAAGCTACAACAAATTTAAACAGCACTTTTCAGTGCTCAACCTGTAAAAATTTTCTACCTTGTTCAACTCTTATTCCTCTTCGATCCTTGTTTGGACCCTACCCGAGGTAATCCTTCTTGGATATCGATTTGGAAAATTCCTCTTTGATCCTTCAGATTCTTATAGTAATCTGCTTGGAAGTCGATTTGGATAAAAATTCACTGCCGCCATGGCGCCTAAACGCAAAAGAAAGGGGCAAACTCTTGACCCCTCTTCTGATGAAATTAATTTGAGTAATCAATTTGATTTGCTCACGGATGATGAGAATTATCCATCATCCAAGAAAAATTCTAGTAAACTTTCCCGGCTTAATGCCAAGAAGGAAAAGATTCCCCCTATTGTGATAACCACTACCGATTTCCATGCTCTTCGCATGGAACTTTTGAATTTCGTGAAAGTTAAGTTTTCACTACAAATTGGACGTCGGGGTGAATGCCGTGTATTGGCTGAAACCTTGGACGGATTTAAATGTCTTCTCAAGTATCTTACTGAGAAGAAGCACAATTTTTTTACTTACGACACCAAAACTGAACGTGTGTTCAAGGTTGTCATGAAAGGACTGCCCAGTGGTGAATCCCTGGATCAGATCAAAGATGAACTGGCAAAATTACTTGGAGTTGTGCCACTCCAAGTAATCAAAATGAAAATGAAATCCCGTCCTGGCGATTCGCGCAACGGGATTTCTAATGATTTTTATTTAGTTCACTTCAAGTCTAGTGAACTAAACAACCTTAAGGCCTTAGAAAAAGCTAGCCTTATGCTCCATGTCCGAGTGAAGTGGGAACACTTCAGGAAGACTGGAGGAAATTTCCAAAACCTCACCCAGTGCCGTAAGTGCCAGGGATGGGGTCACGGAACTAAAAATTGCTACATGCCAGCTAAATGCATGAATTGTGGTGATTCCTCTCACACAAAGGACGACTGTCCTGTGAAGGAAGATCCTAAGAAATTTAAATGTTCAAATTTTTGTGAAAACCACAAATCCAGTTTTTGGGAATGTAAGACTCGCAAAGCGATCCTACAATCTCGTTCTAAGCGACAGGTAGGAAACGCTCCACGTTTCCGACCAGGTACAAATTCCTCTGCTGTTAACAACGGTCAGCGAGGAACAAATTCTACATTCGTACCCGTAGGTACAAATATCTCCCCTGCTTCAAATGTTTCATCTGTACCTACTCCCCTCGCTGCTAACAATGTTCAGCGAGTTAATGGAGATAGCTATGCTGCTATTGTACCGGGTAGAAATCAAAATACTAACCAACGTAATTCTAACGGAAATTTTGACAATGTTGACTTAGGAAGCATTACAGCCCCTAAAATGGAATTTTTACAGAAATCATTAATTGACATGATTTCTGATATGCCTAAATCTAACTCCATGTTTGATGCTATTCAAACTGGAGTAAAATTTGCAAATAATATTGTCATGACTTTAAAATTCAGTAATGGATTTTAAAGCATTAAATATTGTAAATTGGAATGCTCGATCTCTTAAAGATAATGAAGACGAGCTATTTAACTTTTTGAGAGTTCATAACGTGCATATTGCCGTTATAACTGAAACGTTCCTTAAACCTGCCCATAAGGTTAAGAAGGACGCAAATTACTTGATTTATAGAAATGATCGTCTTGATGGACCCTGTGGTGGCGTTGCCATCATTATTCATAGACGAATCAAACATAAAATTCTTTCTTCATTTGAAACCAAAGTTTTTGAAACTTTGGGGGTTTCTGTTGAAACAAAATTTGGACAACTTACGTTTATAGCTGCCTATTTGCCATTCCAATGCGTAGGCCAGCAAAAGAATTTTCTCAAGGGTGACCTCCAGAAACTTACCCGTCATAGGTCTAAATTCTTCATTATTGGTGATTTTAATGCAAAACACCGCTCATGGAATAATGCTCAAAGCAATTCCAATGGTAATATTCTGTTTGATGATTGTTCTGCAGGTTATTACACTATTCAATATCCAAACAGCCCAACATGCTTTTCTTCTGCAATAAATCCCTCCACTATTGATTTGGTCTTAACTGATTCATGTCAACTTTGTAGCCAATTGGTTACCCATGCTGACTTCGGTTCTGATCACCTTCCAGTAACTTTTGAAATATCCCAAGAAATAATTTCTAATCCCAACAGCTCTACTTTCAATTACCATAGAGCTAATTGGGAGCGGTATCGAACATTTATGGAATATAACTTCGATCCAAACATTCCTTTGCAAACCAAAGATGAAATTAATTATGCTCTTGAATCTCTGACTACTTCTATAGTTGAAGCAAGAGCTGCCTCAGTACCAAAATGCGAGGTTAAATTCGATTCAATTATAATAGACGATGATCTTCAGCTCTTGATCCGTCTTAAAAATGTCCGTAGGAGACAATATCAAAGAACACGCGATCCTGCCATGAAAGTTATCTGGCGGGATTTGCAAAAACAAATTAAAAAGCGATTCTCTGCCCTGAGGAACAAAACTTTTGAAAATAATATTTCTAAATTAGACCCGAGTTGAAAACCCTTTTGGAAACTCACAAAAATTTTGAAAAAACCTCAAAAGCCTATTCCAGCGCTTAAAGAAGGTGGTAAAATTTTGATCACAAATTTGGAAAAAGCTCAGAAACTTGCTAAGCAATTCGAGAGTTCCCATAATTTCAGTTTGGGTCTTACTAGTCCTATTGAGAATCAGGTTGCTCGGGATTTTCTGAATATTTTCTCTCGGGAAAATATTTTTGATGATTCCTGGGGGACTGATTTGGACGAAGTAAGGTCTATAACTAAAAAATTTCAAAATATGAAAGCTCCAGGTGATGATGGAATTTTCTATATCCTCATCAAAAAACTCCCAGAGAGTACCTTGTCTTTCTTGGTAAAATTATTTAACAGATGTTTCCATTTGGCATACTTTCCTGATAAATGGAAAAATGCAAAAGTTGTTCCAATTTTGAAGCCGGATAAAAATCCAGCTGAAGCTTCTAGCTACCGTCCAATAAGTTTGCTTTCTTCAATAAGTAAACTTTTTGAAAAGATAATTTTGAATAGAATGATGCTTCACATCAATACGAACTCAATTTTTGCAGATGAGCAGTTTGGATTTCGCCATGGGCATTCAACTACTCATCAACTCCTAAGAGTTAACAATTTAATTCGTTCAAACAAATCTGAAGGCCACTCAACTGGAGTTGCTCTTCTAGACATAGAAAAAGCATTCGACAGTGTTTGGCATGAAGATTTGATTGCTAAATTGAAAAAGTTTAATTTTCCACTTTATATTATGAAATTAGTTCAAAATTATTTAACTGACAGAACTCTTCAAGTAAATTATCAAAATTCCAAATCTAATCGACTACCTGTTAGGGCAGGAGTTCCTCAGGGTAGCATTCTTGGGCCTATATTGTATAACATTTTCACTTTGGACCTCCCTGATTTGCCTCAGGGTTGCCACAAATCTTTGTTCGCTGATGACACAGGCATTTCCGCTAAAGGAAGAAGTCTTCGTGTTATTTGCAGCAGACTGCAGAAAAGTTTAGATATTTTCTCTTCTTATTTACAAAAATGGAAGATTTCTCCCAACTCTTCCAAAACTCAACTTATAATAATTCCGCATAAGCCTAGAGCTTCGTTTTTGAAAACTAGTAGTAGTCACATAGTCACTATGAACGGAGTTCCAATTTCCTGGTCAAACCAAGTGAAATATCTTGGATTAATACTTGACCAAAAATTAACTTTTAAAGATCACATTGAGGGCATTCAAGCCAAATGTAACAAATATATAAAATGTTTGTATCCTCTTATAAACAGGAAATCCAAACTTTGCCTGACGAATAAACTTCTAATATTTAAACAAGTTTTTAGACCGGCCATGCTTTACGCTGTGCCAATATGGTCTAGTTGCTGCATTACCAGGAAAAAAGCACTTCAAAGGATTCAGAACAAAATTCTGAAAATGATTTTGAAGTTGCCTCCCTGGGACAGTACTACCGAAGTACATAGAATTCCGAATGTTGAGACTTTAGCACAAATGTCCAACAAAATAATTAATAATTTCAGGCAAAAATCGTTGCAATCCTCAATTGCAATGATTAATTCCCTTTATACTTAGATAAGATTTAGTTTTAGTTTTTAGTTTTAAGATATCAATTGTTGTACTGACATGCAGGTTAAAAAACCTGTTTAAAATACTGAATTGCCAAGACATGAACAATGTAAAAACACTTAGATATATATCATAACAATTAAGGCTGGTACGGTACTGCAGTAACTGGAGCACCTAGGTTAAAATGAAATGTAATTTATTTTGAATTTGGAACAAATAAAGAGTTAAAAAAAAAAATAGCGTAAATTATATTGTTGAAAATATCCCATTTAATTTTGCGTGACAGCTGGTAGTGTTAGTGAAATGCACCGTATGCGTACACGTCCGCAGAAAGGCTTACTGGAAGTGGTGCATGAACCTAGGAGCGGGACAACGGCCAATCTTGGAACATTCAATTTCCATGATTTTACAAAAAAATTCATAACTTTGACAATTTCCAACCGATTTCATCCATTAAAGGCTCATTTTCTCCAGTTTTTAATGGACTTTAAGAATAAATTATGGAATGATTTTTTGAATCTTTTTATCCCATTAAAAATGTTGATTAAAACAAGATTTTTATGGAAAATTCGCAGGAAAAATAAAAAAAAATGCTGTAAATTTTTAAATGACATCAAAATTAAATTTTTATTTAAGACATAATATTCGAGCGAACGATAACAAATTTATTTAGCTTAACTTTCATAAAAAAATTTAAAATTGGTGCACTTGTTCCAAAGATATTGACATTTTAGTAATCGTACTTTTGACCAAAATTCAAAAAATCAAAAATTTTGAGTATCTCAAAAATGGCTCTACTTTAATTTTTTCTAACCACGGCATTGAATTCAACGTAGGATTTTGCATTAGAAGCGTTGGTCAACCACTAAAGTTCACACTTTTTATGTTGTTTTGTAAACTAGTGTAATTTTTAATTATTTCCACGTATACCAGATGACCTAGGTTCTCCAAATCGTCCTGCAGTTCAGATGATTTGTTTTACTAGATCAACAAAGACTAGGGGAATATCTGTAGTAACGAAAATCGATTTGGACATCCTAAAACATTTGGCATGATCCACATAGACACTGCAAATTTGTTTGGGCATATTTCGATACTACAGATATTGAATTAGTCTTGGGTGATCTAGTAGAAAAATAACCTGATCTACAGAATGATTTCAGAACCTATAACATCTAGTATACGTTCACCGAAAATATGTTTCATGTAGCTTCCATTGGAATCGCAAATGATTTTCATCCATAAGCAAAATTAATGGAATTCATCTGAATTTCACATAACATTTATGCGATCACGTTAATTTTATATGATTTTTCATATGAATTTCATCGGCCTCATAATATTCATGTGATTTTGTGGTGAGATTTTTAGCTATGTGATCACATGAAAGCTATGTGAAATTCACATGGTTTTCATCCATTAGATATGTGCTAAATTTTTTGAGTGTAGGTCGTATAGGTCGGGTACAATCCACATAGACACTTTGAACCTGTTTGGACATATTTCGATACTACAGACATTATTGCCGTCTTGGTTGATATAGTAGAACGGTTTGGAGAACCTAGAATATCCGATATACATGGCAATTATTCGCTTATATACGATTCGTTTATGATTTGACAACGAAAAATGCTATTTTCATATTGAAAAAAAAAAGGAAAATTTCTCACATTGGACAGATCTCAGGGAATTTCCGTGTAAATCCGGTGTGACTTATGGAATTGAGATCATTTTTCGATTATTTACAGGGTGTTTGGTTTGAACCGGTAAAAATGGAGAGCCAAATGAACAACAAAATTGATGACAGCAAAATAATCCGGGACGGAAATTTTTTGTGACAGTACATCAGTCCTTTTGCGATTTTCGCGACATCATTTAATGTTTCCACGATTTTCGCGACTGGAAGTTCAAATCCGCGACAAATCCGCGAAAATCGCGGGATCCGCGAAATTCGCGAAATCCGCGCCAGTTGTAACAGCCCTGCACTTGATATTGTGAGCTGAGGAAACATAGAGCTGCATCTTATTATATGTAAAATTATTATTATTTTCATTTCAGAACATCAACACTTTTATTTCATATTTAATGTTTTGATATTTTTTCATTTCTCCACTACATATATTTTTATTATATAAATAAATACTGGGTTGGGAGAGAGCATCAGGGTATCATTTGACCTGGGACTGGACGATGGAGTGGTATGACAACCGGAGTCTAGAAGGGAATAAACAATATCATTTTCTTTATCCTACCGATTCGATTGTGGTGGTGTGAATTCTACTTTAACAGTTTCAGTGAGATTGACGCACCTTTCTTTACAAACCATCCTGTAGGAAGCTTAATAAGTATTGCGAATTGTGTTATTCGATTTGTTGGATCGTATCGTTGGAAGTTGATTCTTAAATTCCCGTGGATTTCGTGTAAGTGTTTCTGCTTACGGGTCCGCCCCTTCGTTTTTGGGCCTTCATACAGCGATATTGTGAATTCAGATCGGTAGCACAAATTGATCTTTAGTGTAGCTGCATACAAGACAAGATCTTTGAAAGGATGGTGGCTACCTTTCATACACACATTACTAATTCTTCTCTATTTCTTTATCGATCTCGATTAAAAGGGCAGAGGCTCTTCTATTATTGGTTTTGAAGTTGTTTGTTTATTATCAGAGAGATATTATGAAATATGCGTTTTTTGCTTTTGAAAAATCTTTATTCACTGATTATCTTAGAAATCTGAAAATTACATTTAATAAATGAAACAAGAAAATCATAACATTGGTAACACATGTTAAGGTATTTTTCAATACTCCCAACACGATGTTTCCGGTAAAATGTGTAGAAAGCAAACTTGCACTGTTTGTCAAATCATTGCTCAGCCATTTATTGACGAATTCAAATTTATTGAAGCCATTTGAAATTACAGACTTTACAAATTTATTCGATTTGAATAGATTTAAAATCTTACGATAAATTACTGAAAAATGATTTGGCAAACATTTACGAATTTCCGTTATTCATTTTACCGGAGGCATTGTGTACGGAGTACCAATTTTTGTATTGAATATATAATGTTGTTGAGTATCGGTTGAAGTCCTTTCAGACAAACTCCACGCTTGTGGCCTTTCTCCATTAATTAATAACTTTTTGTACAATTTGCTGTCAGAGAAACATGGTGCTGATTGAACCAGCGACCAAAACGGATGTGTTTTGTTTCTTCTGTGCTTTTTTTTTTTTTGCTGCTGAAAACCTTTTCGCATGCGTTTTGTTCTCGAGTGACTGGAGGTGAACTGGTGATCGCATTTAAAAGTTTTGAATACCGTGCGTGATTTTTTTGATCTCTTGTTGCTTATGCAATGGTGCTTGGTGTGGTCTTGCGTTTTTCTTTGTTGCCCCGTACAACCTCTATCACGCTGATATATTTTTCTGTTGCTGCGATGAGCAACTTCTTTGTGTGGTGTTAAAGAAGACAGTCCGAAAATACATGACCTTGATTATGCGTGGAGTGCGTTCTTTTGTACGTACGAGCTAGAAGAGCGTTATCAGTGATTGCGGTGGTTCAAGGAAAATTAAATAAAGCATTTCTGAAAACATGACGCTGCAAAGTCTCTAGGCCAATCGGGTGAGATCTTTCCATTTTATCTATTTATATTTTATTTTTTGTCACTGATTTAACAAATGCTCTATATTGACGAAAAGAGTTGCCAAATCATTCACCCTCCCACTAACACAACTCTTTCCTTCCTGTGACACCTATGAAGGTAGTATGGGTTCCCTGCACCTTCTTAAGTAGATGTTGGATTAACTTTCACTCCCTTCCCCTGCGATTGTAAGGATGTGGCCAGGTGTATAATGCGATGCTTGTATTGTAGATTTTATTTTCGTGTGGGGAAAATCACTAATCCCAAGTGATATTTTCTGCGTCAACACTCGATATTTTCTGCAAAACGTATTAGTTGACCATTATATAGCCACCCACGATTTGTACAATCGCATATGCTATGCTATGCTATGCTATGCTATGCTATGAATATATAATGTTGTTATTGGTAGACTACAAGAAATCCGGTGTTTCCCTGAATTTATTGGAACTATTCTTAGGATCTGGAATTTCTTCTATTATTTCTTCAAAATGTCTAAACTTCCCTGCACATCTCTGGACTTGTCTGATTTTTTATTTGTTTATTAATTTATTTGATAAGGCTTAATTGAATTAACTGTACAGAGCCGAGGATTCTTGTTCACTAAACAAAACATCGTAAAACTAGAGTCAAAAGATACAACACAATAAAAACTTTATCGTCCGGGGGCGACTCTGGCGTAGGGGTTAAGATCCAATCCATACCTTTCACACCAAATTCACAAGTTCAACTCTCACCCCCGGACAAATCACGACTTTTGACTTAAATGATCTTTATTTCTTGTATTGTGTGGTTTACATGTATAACTTATCAAGTGACACAGATGCGTCTTTTCAGCTTTAGTTCCTTTTCAATTTAAATTATTATTAATTACAGTTCCTAGTCCTATCAGGCCTGTTTTAAGAATGACCACCTTGGTGGGATTGGTTTGTTTAAAATTTGAAAAAAGGAGACTACTTATAACTACTATTTACAACTACAACTAACCTTCAACTACTATATACACCTAATCTACTATATACAAATTGCTTATCAAAGCATGTTCTGATAAAATACATTTTTGTGTAAATTTAGTGCTAATTTCGTTAATTTTGGAATCTATTTTGGCAATGCCTGCCTCTTCGTGTAAATTTTTTATTCTACTGTCGAAAGGACGATCAAGAACCATCCTCAGCACTCTATTCTGAGCGACCTGAATTTTGTTCCTGTGAGTCTGTGCACATGATTCCCACACCGGAGCTGCGTAGAGGATCGCAGGTGCTATGATTTGTTTGTAGACGGCCAGTTTGTTCACCCTTGAGAGGCGGGATCTGCGGCAAATCAGCGGATACAGACACCTAACCAAGGTAGAACACTTGACTACAGTTTTCTCTACATGCGAACGGAAGAGGAGTTTTTCATCGAACAACATCCCGAGATAGGTTAATTCGGCAGACCACTCAACCCTTGTGCCATCCATGATTACAGTACAAGATGGAGCCGGTTTCAGTTTCGGCGATTGCCGATGGAGGAACATGATCGCTTGTGTTTTGGAGGCATTGATTTTGATTTTCCACGTGGTGGCATAATCAGCAAAGGCGGTAAGGCATCGTTGAAGTTTGTTCGTTATTTCGCGAGGCATCCTTCCTTTGACGGCTATTGCGGTATCATCTGCGAACAGGAAAAACACGCAACCGTCTCCGAGGGGAGGAATGTCGGAAGTGTAAATGCTGTAAAGCAAGGGACCCAGCAGACTGCCTTGCGGGACTCCTGCTGGGATGGAAAACGTGTCGGAAAGACAACCATTCAACGATACCTTAAACGACCTTTGCTGGAGGTAGTTACGGGTGATTTTAACCAGATGTAATGGAAAGTTGAATTTACAAAGCTTGTATACAAGCCCATTGTGCCAGACATTATCAAACGCTTTCTCAACGTCTAACATGGCCATGGCTGTGGACTTGGATACAGCTTTGTTACTTCGGATGTTATTCATCACCCGCACTAGCTGGTGATTGGTGGAGTGCCCCTTTCTGAACCCAAACTGTTCCGGAAGGAGAATGTTATTTTCCTTGACAAACTTGAGTAAACGATTGAGAATGAGTTTCTCGAACAATTTGCTCATCGCTGAAAGGAGGCTGATTGGTCTGTAACTTGAAGACAATGTTGGATCCTTACCGGGTTTGCGGATTGGTATGATTTTTGCTATTTTCCAGATGCTTGGAAAGTAGTGCAGTTCCAAACATCTGTTGAAGATAGCGGTTAGAAGAGACTGCACTTTCATGCTGAGTCTCTTCAAGATCAAATTGAATATACAGTCAAACCCGGGAGCCTTCATGTTCTTGGTGCATTTCAGCGCTGAGCAAATTTGTTGTACTGTAATCATATCCGCCGGAGGCATGACACAAGGGGAGACATCTAGGTTTTGAACGCATTGCGCAACCTGATCATCGAGCGGACTTTGGATAGTCGAGCCAAGCAAATGCGATGAAGCGACATGCTTGCCGATTGCATTTGCTTTCTCCTGTGGGGTAATTAAAAGCCGATCGTCATCATTTTCGACTTTGAGAGGTGGAACGGGTTTGGGATGATTTTTCAGGACCTTGGCTACCTTCCAGAATGGTCTGAAGTGGTCGTCCAGATTCTGGACAACACGCCCGAAACTTTCATTTCGGAGTGAGTCCATTCTGGAAGCAATCTGCCTGTTCAGATCGGCCACTTCACGTTTTTTGCCCAGATCTCCAGTCCTCTGAAACTGGCGTCTACGAACATTTCTCAACCGAATAAGTAAATGGGTGTGGGAATCAATAGCAACAAACTTACCCCTCCCAGGAACTTGTCGAACACACGCCTCGTCAGCCATGGATATGGCCTGTTGGAGTCCTTCCAACGCCCGGTCGATGTCATCTACAGTGTCGAGCAGTGGATTTTCATCGATGTTGCTGTCCACCATTCGTCCGTACTGCACCCAGTTGACATGGTGGTAGTCTTTACGCAGGGAGCTTCTAGCAGGAACCACGTTGACACCGACTTCAGTCACCACCGGTTGGTGGTCGGAGCT
This sequence comes from Ochlerotatus camptorhynchus, assembly GCF_037179485.1. Lineage (NCBI taxonomy): Eukaryota > Metazoa > Arthropoda > Insecta > Diptera > Culicidae > Ochlerotatus > Ochlerotatus camptorhynchus. The sequence continues at coordinate 333,598 of NW_027040879.1, forward strand.
GAGATCGTTGTGCGCCTCCGGCTTGGATAGTACGATGTTTGACAGGAAAAAGTCCAGGGTGGACGGATTTCCCGCCGGAGAGATAAAAGTTGGTTCGTCCGGAAACTGCACAGTGTACAGTCCATGTTGTGCGTGGTCGAACAATAGACATCCATTCCGGTTCCTCTGGTAGTTCCGCCAAGCTTCATGGCGGGCATTCAGGTCGCCCCCAACGATGAATCGGGAGCTAGTACGGGTGATGGCGGTCAGGTCGTTCTTGAATTGAGTTCCTAGTCCATTGTTGGCGGTTCACTGACGTGGGCAGTAAACTGCGATAAACCGGACGTTTCCAGTTGGTGATTCCACCTCCACACTAATGGCCTCGATGATAGAGGTGCCGATGTGGGGCAGAGTGCAAAACTTGATTCTCTTTCTGACGATGACCGCTACACCACCCCCCTGGAGCTGGTGCGATCAAGCCGGATAATGTTGTGGTCAGGCAACCAGAAGCTGTCACCGGACTTTAGGTGGGTCTCAGTTAGAAGAACCACGTCGATGCTATGCTTGCGGAGGAAGTCGGCAAGCTCAATATGTTTTGCTCTTACAGAGCAAGCGTCCCAGGTAGCGATGGTTAGCGGTTTAGACACCATACTGGATGATGAACTTACCGAGCACTTGGATCTGTTCGGGCTTATTGCGGCACTTACGTAGAGCACCGGTCATGTTGACGAAAATTTCCATCAGTTCATCCGCTGAGAACAGATCGGGATTGTTTGTTTGAGCTGTTGGTTGCCTCCGGAATCCAGGGGGATGGAGAGCTTTGTCCAGCAGAAGATCCAGACGTTTCTTGAGAGGGCGCGGACCGCACCCTGGGATTCACTTGTCCATGAAGAGGCGGAAAGTCCTCCGTCCTGAAAGCTGGGGCCTTATCCTTCCTTCGGGCTGGTTGATTGTTGGTGGACGCTTGATTTCGGATGCGCTTGAAATCATCGCGTTTAGGGCACTGCTTGTTGGATCCTTGGTGAGCACCACCACAGTTGGCGCATTTGGACGCCACAGCTTCATCCGCAGCTCATTCGGAGGTGGCATGGTCTTGAGCGCAATTTCCGCAGCGTGGCTTAATGTTGCAGTTGCGGGTACCGTGTCCGAAGTTCAGACACCGCTGGCACTGAGTCACATCGCGATGGCCGCTACGGTATGGCTCCCAGCGAACGATGATGGAATTGATGGACCGGATGGCTTTCAGTGCGTTGAGCGTCACCGTTCCCTTCTGGAAGTGTACCAGGAAAAGGCTATCCGGATACGCCTTCACATTCTCGTCTCTTCTTGTCATTCGATACACGCCACTTGGGGCCAGCTTGTACCGGTCCCTGAATTCTGATTCGATAAACTTCGGGTCCAAGTTTGGTAGGCCCCTGATGACGACCTTGAACGACTTCTCACCGGGAATGTCGTGGGTATAGAATTCCACCTTGGAAGTCCTCAGGTGGGCGACGACCACGTCAAACTCCGCTTTGGTACGGAGCACCACTTTAGTGCCGACTCTGCCCAACTTGTATTCGGCTTTAACGCCCAGCGTCACTAGATCCGCAATGAGCACATTAAGATGGGCATTTTTCACTACCAATGGAGGTAGCTTCACTTTTGCCGCACTCGGGCCGGCATAATTTTCGTTGCCGATGGCGTCGCCGAAATCACCGATGTCGCTGGCGTTTGTCGCAGTGACATCGGACTGGCCTCGATTCTTCTTCCTCTTCTTGCTGCGTTTTTCCAACACAGCTGGCTGGATATTCCCATCCATGGGGAGAACAGCAAACCTGTTCGAGGTAGGCACACCGGAGCTTACTTCACCGGGGTTCTGGACCTTCGCTGGGCTTCGCGACCGATGCTTCCCCATTTCGGGGTACACACACACGCACGACAAACCGCGAAAGAGAGAGCGCGAACACTATCGCAATGAACTTTTCAAACAACTCGAGAGAGTGAGCTAACACTGAACTGAACTGCTTGACTTAGTTAGTTTGTTTAAATGATCTTTATTTCAGTTTAACTTGGATGATTACCATATACATTTTACTAAGTGATTTAATTGCTTTCTTCATCTTTAGGTATGGGCAAAATTCAAAATTTGTTTTACAGAATTAGTCCTAGACTTAGTACACGGTCGACCACCTTGGTGGGATTGGTTTGTTTTGTTTTTAGAATTTGAAGAGAAACTACTTAATACTACTATTTACAGCTTAAAACTAACCTACTCTACTATATACACTTCACCTACTAAGTACAAATTGCTTATTAAAGCATGTTCAGAAAGATTGCATTTTTGGATAAATTTGGTTGTCATATCATCAATTTTGGAATCTACTTTGGGAATTTCTGCCTCTTGATGGAGGTCTGCTATTCTTGTGTCGAATGGACGATCTAGGATCATCCTCAACACTCTATTCTGTGCAACCTGGATTTTGTTCCTGTGGGTCAGAGCCTACGATTCCCACACCGGGGCGACATAGAAGATCGCGGGGGCTATGATCTGTTTGTAGACAGCCAGTTTGTTCACCCTTGAGAGGCGGGATCTGCGGCAAATGAGCGGATACAAACACCTAACCAAGGCGGAGCACTTAACTAGGGTTTTCTCTATGTGCGAGCGGAACAGGAGCTTCTCATCGAACTGCTTGACGATCAAGCAGAGAATCATATCTGACGGTAAAACATGGGAGGCTGACAGCAGGCATGGACAATCATTTACATTCATTCAATGCAATTTATTTACATTCATTTACCTCTAACTTTTTTCATCAACATAATTTTATGAAATTATGAAGAAAACAAACATTTGTTGGTTTGGATACTAGCTACAACCTTTGTGAATTACTCAAATCTATATCTCTTAAACATGACGAAGTAGAGCGGGCAGAATTTGTAATTGTTTTTCAGTGAATGTAATTTACATTTTCTGAAAAACAATGGTGGGTTCTGTTCGCTCCGGTTCATCATGCATAAAAGATACAGATTTAAGTTTTGGATCAAAGTTGAAGGGGAAATAATTACAACCATGAGAAACATCAGCAACAAAGTTTCGTAATAACAATGCCCTTGACGATGTAATTATGCTGGAAGTTGGATAATTTTTATTTGAAATCCTAAGAATAAAGTGATCGCTCATTTAATTTCAACAAACATGTGGGTTGATTCAACCAAAAATGTTGAATGTTTCTACCATTTCGTTTTTGATTTCAAACCACTAGATAGATGATTTAAACTGAAATTTGATTGAAATAAGCTATACATTTGGATACCTAAGTTTTATCAACTGATAAAATCTAACTTACAACGATTATTTTATACACATAAACGGTTGAAAGAGAATCAAAAACAACCCAAATTTCTCGTAATTTTAAAACTTTGCAGTTTTTCAAACTAAGCTAAGATTTTTTTTATAATTTTAAGTATAGTATTCTGGTTGATGCTAGCTAAAATATGGTTGCTTTTACCATACTTGACATAATAAAACCTGAACCTGAAGGTAAAATATTAATCCAGCTCTTATCCTTCACGTTTAAATAAAAAAATATCTTTCAACCGAGTGAAGCCATTTACATGGCCCAAGCTATATTTTCTTGCTTTCAGTATACAAATTACACCAGCCAGCTCACTACTGGCATGGCTTTGACGTTCGTTCAACCAGCACACAAAGCTATAATTAAAAGACTTCTGATGGCCGTAAACCCTTTGAAGGTGTGTTTAACATGCATTCCGTCAGTCACACAAGTCATCAAAAGCTGTGAGTGGTGCACATCCAGGGCACAATGACACTCACTTTATTAGTACGAGCAATCCCAAAGGTCCATACTTAATTAACGCAATCCGTTTCTACCATGTAAATAGCTCCAGCTCCTGAATGAAGCTAACTGAAGCCAATCGACGCTGTCTTTGCCAAGTTCGAGATAAGCCATCATGGTTGTTGAGCTGGAATCGGAAGACTTCTTCTTTGTCTCTCTCTCTATCTTACGAGAAGAATGAAAATATGTTTTCCGTTCTAAACGGAGAAGATTGATGAGCCAGTCTCGACGAAATGATTGATTTATAATCAACGCCCTGGGTAGCACGTGTCTGGGTCCAAATCCCAACCGGAGGGAAATTCTTCACGGCAGCTCAGCACGTCAGCAAGCTATCTCAGGAAGAATTTGTTTCTGAGCAGACAATTATGTTATCGTCTCCCATGGCTCAACTGAATGCTTTTGAACTTGAGTTGAGTGTTTTCCTCTAATAATGCTTGCATTCTTGGAAAGGTAGGATAATTCCGAAATAATTTGGTCGATGACTTGCTGATTAAATATTCAACGGCAAATTTCCGAAGATTTTCGAATACAGCACTACAGCGGCAGATTTTCATCCCATTCATTTTATTTCGTCTGCGAGAGGGAAGGATTGGTAATTTCTATTTAATTCCACTACGATAATTGAAATCGCGCATCCTTGACGGAAATGTGTATTTAGTCTAAATCGCATATCTGTCTTGGATAATGGACTGGATATAGCTCTCTTTATTTATGCAGAAAGCAAGCCTCGAGGCACTACAATTTAGTGATCTTAACATAATGTCAACTTCGAAATATCTTTATCAGACATTGTGATTGCAATTAGATAGGTCATGCTGCGCAAGGCACTTTAACAAGTGAAATGTTTATTCTGGAAATAAACATTGCTTGATGTATTCGCTTGATTTTGCTTCCTAGAACCATTTGCTGATAATACCCTCTCTACTCTCTTTTCAGGTAGGTACGTCTGAAATGCGCTTCACAACAGAATAGTATGAGTATACTTTTCTAGGTAGGTCATTTAGCAGAAGCGTCCCATTTTCCAAGAAAGCGAGTTCAATTGAAAAAAAAAACCAGTAGATGAAGGTTATGCTTAATGTATTCCTCCTCATTTATGAAAATTTTACAGATTGGTTTTAATGGTTTACACTGTAGTGCATGAATAACGCCCGTGGTTGCTGGTCTCAGAACCAATAGATGGCAATTGGGAGTAGGGATCATTTTTAGTTATTGGACAGGTTTGAGCGGAAGGCTCTCAGCATGCTATGAAATTTCACTCACAGATATAGTTTATGATCATATGAATGAAACGAAAATAAAAATTTCCTTCATTGTGCAAATGTTCGTGAGAAACATTTTTCAAATAATATTTAACCAGTCATTCCATAGTAAAACGATATGGTGGTTTTCATAACCCAAGTTACCAAAGGCACGTTATTTCGCCTTTTTGGCTATATAAGGCTCAACAATGGTTACACAAGTGTTTGTAAGTTCTGATGAGGCCCTTTTATAGCCAAAAAGGCGAAATGTTTCTTGGGAATGTCATAAAAGTTTGTAGTTTGGTTCGTCATCGCAAAATATTAGACCCGTTTTTTTTATTATTTTGTCATTAGGGTGACTATTTCTATGGTTTTTTAATAATTACTTTATTTGAACAGGCTCAATCGAATAAACTTTACAGAGCCGAGTTATCATTTTTTTTATACATTATTACTGTCTAATATTTAAAGTTAAAGGAACTGGACCGAATACACGCGGTTGTCTCGAGGTTAGTGGAGTTTTACAATATTTTGGATGGGAAAAAGGGAGTAGGAGGTTTGAAATGTGATTTACGATACAATATTTAATTAATCCTAAAGCATGAACTTATTTCTATTCATCTTGAAAACAAACATTAAAAAACCACACGTACAAAATACAAACTAAACACAAGGTTAATCAAACAAACTATCTAAGGATACTATTCTTCAAGAAAACATATATGAGTTTCATAAACTCCTGATCGCGTCTACCCAAAATATCCCGAACGGGAACCTCGAGCCCGAAGGGAATCGTACAGCTCAGATCTGACTCCAAGATGCTCAGCACAAGACCAAATAATGTGATCTACGTCCTGGTAACCTTGTCCACATTCACAGAGATTGCTGTCCCCCAGCCCAACACGGAACAAGTGAGAGTTTAACGAATAGTGATTGGCCATGAGGCGAGATATCACAAGAATGAAGTCTCGACCCACATCCAACCCTTTGAAGCAAGGACTCTTCGACACCTTAGGGATGATCGAATATAGCCATCGTCCCAAACTCCCTTCACTCCATTTATTTTGCCAGCTGGCGAGTTACTGTTGACGATAAATGAATAAAAATGCATCGTAGGCGATTTGTCGGTCATGATATCGCCTTCCATAGCGCCCACCCTAACAAGTGAGTCCACCTTCTCATTGCCCGGAATCGAGCAATGAGTTGGGACCCATGCAAAGGTGATGCCAAAAGATCTTAAAGATAAAGCATGAGAAAATACGAGGAGTGCTTTACCGGCCTCATGGAGCGAATAGCCTCGACAGAACTGAGACTATCCGTAAAAATAAAATAATGATCTGGTGCAAGTGAGGCGATAGTTTCTAGCGTATAATATATTGCCGCCAGCTCAGCAACATATACGGAACAAGGAGCTTGAAGCAGTCGAGAGGCGCTATGAAATTCGTTAAAAATACCAAATCCAGCGGATGCCTCTATTAGTGATCCATCTGTGAAGAACGATCTGGCGGAATCAACTTGGCCAAACTTTGCAGCATAAATTGACGGAACAATCATGGAACGATGATGTTCTGGGATTCCGCGAATCTCTTGCGTCATAGATAAATCAAAACTAACTAAATTGCCGAAGTCGGAGAAGCATACACGATGAGAATTATGCTGTGACGGGCTGACATCCAATGTTATGTACCCATAGTACAATGACATAAAACGTGTTTGAAGGTTTAGCTCAAGAAGCTTCTCAAAGTTTTCAATTACCAGTGGGTAACTTCACAACTTCACAACGGGTGAGGAGCCTGAGGGACAATTCCGAAAACCGATCAGAGAGTGCAACATGCCCGCCAACACTTCTAGACTCATCGTATGAGTATCCTAACGTATCCTAACGCGATACGAAGACAACGATACTGGATACGTTCCAGTTTGATGATGTGAGTCTTAGCCGCCGACTGGAAATAAAAACTAACGTATTCTAAAACCGATAAAATCGTTGTCCGGTACAACGTTGGAAGATCTTGCGGATGAGCTACCCACCACGTTCCGGTAATTGTTCGGCGAAAATTGATCCTTTGTTGGCATTTTCGTCTCAGATACTCAATGTGGGATCGCCAGGTGCATTTGGAATCGAACCAGGCCCCAAGATATTTGAAAGACATGGAATGAGTGATCGGCCTACCCAAAAGTTGAAGCTTCGGTTGTGCTGGGCTATGCTTCCTAGAAAAAACGACCAACTCAGTTTTCTCCGAAGAGAATTCGATACCTAGCTCGATATCCCAAGTAGACAAATTATCTAAGGTATCCTGTAAGGGACCTTGCAGGTCGACCCCTTTGGACCCTGTCATAGACTCTACACCGTCATCTGCAAGTTGTCTCAACGGGCAATTGTCACTTAGACAATTTTCAATTTCTCTGATGTAGAAATTATACAAGAGGGGGCTTAAACGTGAGCCCTGGGGGGACCCATTTAACTAAATCGAGAAGCTGTAGAGTTTCCATGAGAAAAGCTCATATGTTTCTCTGACAGCAAATTGTACAAAAAGTTATTAATTAATGGAGAAAGGCCACAAGCGTGGAGTTTGTCTGAAAGGACTTCAACCGATACTGAATCAAAAGCCCCCTTAATATCCAAGAACACAGAAGCCATTTGCTCTTTTTTAGCAAAAGCCAACTGAATTTCTGTGGAAAGCAACGCGAGACAGTCGTTCGTTCCCTTGCCCCTACGGAAACCAAATTGAATATCTGAAAGTAGGTGGTTCGTCTCAACCCATTTGTCCAAGCGAAAAAGGATCATTTTCTCCAACAATTTTCAAATGCACGATAACATCGCGATGGGACGATACGAGTTATGATCTGACGCGGGTTTTCAGGTTTTTTAGTGGCTATAACTCTCACTTGCCTCCAATCATCCGGAACAATATTGAGCTCCAGGAATTGACAAAAAAAGTTCAACATGCGCCTCTTAGCAACGTCTGGGAGGTTCTTCAACAAGTTGAACTTGATTCTATCAGCCCCCGGAGCCGAATTGCCACACGAAAGAAGCGCGAGTGAGAGTTCCAGCACTGGAAAAGACTGGCTGATCTCGTCTACCGAATTCGTCGTTTCGCGAGGAATCATCCGTGCCGGCACGGAATCAGGACATACTTTTCGCGCGAACTTGAGAATCCAACGATCTGAGTACTCCTCGCTCTCGTTGTTCGAAGACCGGTTACGCATCCTACGCGCCGCGTTCCAAAGCGTATTCATCGACGTTTCGAGCGATAATCCGTCCACGAATTGCCACCAGTATCCGCGTTTCTTGGCTTTGATGAGGCTCTTGAGTTCGCGTTGAAGAGAAGAGTACGCTTCGAAATTCACGGGTGTTCCACGTTTCCGGAAAAGCTTAAACGCGTCGGACTTTTTACGATAAACCTCAGTGCATTGCTGGTCCCACCAAGGGGAAGGAGGTTTCCTACGGAAAGACGTTCCAGGAACCGGTCGAGTTTGAGCTCGTAGCTCAGATTGGAAAGGAAGTTATATTCCTCGAACGATGGAAGCCCTTCTACCGACGTTAGGGCTTCATCTATCGCGGTCTTGAACGTTGTCCAATCGATATTACGAGTGAGGTTGTACGCGATGTTAACGGATTCCGATGGATTGAACCCACTGGCAATCGAAATTTTGATCGGCAAGTGATCACTACCGTGGGGATCTTGGATCACGTTCCACGTGCAATCCAACGATAATGAGTTAGAACAAAGTGTGAGGTCTAATTTACTTCCATTCGAGGATGGTCCAGCCAAACGTGTTACTTCTCCATTATTAATAATTGACATATTGAAGTTGTCACAGAGGTCATATATCAAAGTCGAATGGTTGGCATCATACAGTTCCCCCAGCCTATACCATGGGAATGAAAATCTCCTATAATCAACCGTGGAGCAGGAAGTACCGAGATATCTGAAAGTTGTTTTCGATGAACAACGACTCTAGGAGGAATATTAACAGAAGCAATACAAAGGCTCTTACCTTCAATAATAGCCTGACATGCGACAACTTCAATACCTGGAAATTGTGGAAGATTCACTCTATAGAAGGAATGGCACATTTTGTTCTCCAAAAGTACCCCTCCTCCACGTGAATCCTCCCGATCCAGTCGAATAAAGTTAAAATCATAAAAAGGAAGATCTATATCTGAAGAGAGCCAAGTTTCACAAAGAGCAAATGCATCACAATCATTATTGTGAACTAAAAACTTGAATGAATCTAATAGAGGAATGAGACTTCGACAATTCCACTGTAGAACAGTGATCAAATCCCCGACCTCGTTTGGAAAATTATCCATCGAAAGAAATGATTGCTGCAAGGAGGGCCACTTCAATCTCAATTGCTTCAAGCGATTTGACTGCTGTGCAAAAATATGTTTACCATTCAGCATTTAACTACCAGTACGAGCTAGCTGTTCTCTTATACGCTCGGTAGGGTCCAGCACTAGACCAAGAGTAAATGGTTAATAGCCTTTAGCCCAGAAGTGCAATCGATATGGGGTGCTCGAAAAAGTTGTTCAGTTTAGTTTTCCCAATTGAAGTTTCAGGTATGGGCAATATTGAACAATGTGTGGATTTTGTGACTGGCAGAATGATATTTTCCTTCGCAAATCTAAATTCGTTCGGCTCAGTTGTTGAAGTAAAAGCAGTGGGAAACAGGGGATGTAAATCACTATACAAACTTGAGCCCCTCTAGCGTATACAATAAAGTTCAAAAGAGTAAAGATTCTTGAGGCAACTGAAAACTGCTCCGAAAGGTTAGCCTGGGATCGACGGAGAAAAGAACAGGTTATATTCAAATGAGAAAAACGAAAACTAACTTTTCATGAGTTGGCAACAAACTGCGCCCCGATTCGGTGTACCAAGAAAGCTTATTTTAAATTAGGATTTTCTTTCCGATCATTCCGCATAATTTTTCGACCCTTATGCAATGGGCAAAACTTTCCAATCCCGCAAGGGTTGAATTTAATTTCATAGCAGGGAAACCGGTTGAACGAAACCTTCATCACGACTTTGTTCTAGCTTCTCGGAATCACGGCTATCAATTGTTTTGGAAATGGTTGTTACCGTTAGATAATTATAACAGCACAATTTGGAATTTTCCGAACTTGCCCTCGAGGACTGGAAACAGGGGCCTCATTGCGCAAGTTGAAACGATGCATTTGCGGTATGAACGCTTGTATGAAAAAGTTTGTCGTTTCGACTTGTGAAATGAGGCCCCAGGAATGCATCCAATTGATATTTCTAGTGCAAACTGATTGTAGGTGGTAAAGTTTTGGGCTTACATGATGAAAAAAGGCTTCTGCGATACCGTCTGAACACACTTGTTTTTAGGTATGGATCGGGATTTCTAATCTTACAATAGATGACTGGTACTGGTCTGTTTTGCGAAGAAAAACCTCATGTAAAGTAGGAATTAGTTAACCATTCCAAGACTGAATTCTTAACCTCAACATAAGTATTCCGTTCAAGTACTACACCCATTGGTGTAACTATGGAAACATTCTAGAGGGACTAAATATTTTTTTCAAATTTCTCAATTAGGTTATTAGCGATTAATTTTGATGTCTTAGGAAAAAACCCGAATTTATCCACCTATGGTGTGATCAGACCCTTCTTACTTATTCAAGTTTATTTATTTTATTGTCATTATCAGTGACCAAGCCCCCCACCCCCGTGTCATCCAGTGACGCTACGCCACTGCCTGGGGGTACCCGGAATATATCCGGGTGTAGTCTATTTGGTGAGGCTACCAATCACCTTATCATCGTATTTTAATGTGATTTAATGGGTTTTAATTCAATTCATATTCAAGCAACTTCCCCGGGGTACCCGGAACATGTCCAAGTGTGTCCAATGTGGTCTGGAACACTTAACACGACTTGCATTGATCTTATTTTTGAATTCTGTAGTAATTTGATGTGTCGCATGATGGTTTTGATACGTTTTCCGTTAAATCCAGCGTGAAGGCCCACATTCACCGGATCTTATTCCGGCCAAATCTCCCGAACCGGTTCACCGATTCAAAAACCGTTCAATAGCGTTCAATGAGACCCTAAGACCTATCATTTGGCGCCAAGTTTGTCCAAATCGGCTGAGCGGTTGCTGAGAAACGTGAGCGCATTCATTTCGTTACATACACACACACATACATACATACACACGTATACACACACACAGACATGTTCCGATCTCGTCGAGCTGAGTGGAATGGTATATGACACTCGGCCCTCCGGGCCTCGGATCGATAGTCGGTTTTTCAAGTGATATCTATACCCTTCTTTGTAAGAAGGGTAAAAAAGTAATTGTAGTAATAATTCTAGAGGGGGCTGCATTAATCCTAGAGGGAGTTGTAGCCGGTTAGTAACTAACGATTTGAAATTGGCTCACTACTTGGCTAGCCTATTGGTCCCAAGCAAATAGATTTACGTACCCCATTCTAGTTGAAATTCTAGTCCTAAACTATGTTTGTTTTGATTCGCTATGAAGGTTTGACATATAAAATGAGGGATTCGTGGATTTTCCAATGTTTTGAGGGGTGCATCGATTAGCTTGGAACCGAAGATAGAGTTGAGTAAAAAAGTTGAGCACGTTTCATCGGGACCTGCTGGTCTTAGAGTTACCACTATGGTTATATCATTGAATTAAATTTTAGACAATTCGTAATTTTAAAACGATGTTAAATCTGCTAAAATAATAATCAGAATTCTCTATAGACGCATTTCGCGCCAAATCGTATTCGGAGCTGGCAGCACCCACTCAGATTTCAATGAAACTTTCTGGATGTGGCATATTTAGTTTATTACATCGAAATGTCAGAAGAACTCGAAGAACTATATAACAGCACAAAGACAATATCTGGCAAACAGAAATTCCACAGTTTTGTGCCTATAACTGGTGACAAAGAAGCGGCAAAAAGGTATTCTTATTCAGAAGATGAACCAAAATATTTAACCTGATTGGAAAAAGGAAAAAATAGCATGTATGAAAATAGGTAAATATATAAATAAATGATATATGAAAAATCTTGTCCATCAGTAGTAGACAACAGAATAAGGGAATGATATTTTTTAGACAAGGTCTACATGTCCAGATAGTTTTATTGAACTCTGAGAGGGTGCTGCCAATTCCAAATACGATTTGGCGAGAAATGCATCATGAGCCCTTTTCATATGAAATTCTCGATTAATCAAAGTGAACTTAAGTGCTGATTAGACAAAATTGAATCGCAAATTGAGCTTCATTGGATTCTGAGATGATTTTGAGCTTCACTGGTTTAGTTTTGTGTGAAAATGGCAAATAAAAAAAAAATCAGTTCAGACATGAAAAAGTTTTATTTTTTTTTTATATTATTTTATTTGTACAGGCTCAATCGAATAAACTTTACAGAGCCGAGTTATCATTTGCATTATACATGATTAATGTCTTAAATCTAGAGCTAAAGGAATTGAACCGATTACTCGCGGTCGTCTCGAGGTTAGTGGAGATTTACAATTTTTTGGATGGGGAAAGGGAGAAGGAGGTTTGAAATATGATTTATTATACAAATATTTAAAACATGAACTTATTTCTATTTTGAAAAAGTTTTAGTAAGAAAAACTTTTTTTCCTTAAAAGTGCCCATTTTGCGATGTATGGACGGATGGTAGTAAACATAATTACCTATCTTGAGGCGAAGTTTCATCAAAATCAAACATGGCCATTTTTTATATCGACTTTAAATTTTAAAAATCGATTTTTTTCAGTGTAGGTCACAAATGAAATTTTTTCCAGTATTTTTTTCGATAACTTGGTCAATTTCCTAAAAGTCATCGGTACAACATATTTTTGTAGGAGTTGTCATTTTTCCATAATATTTTTTTGAAAAAAATCGGCAGAAAAAGTTTGGCCCTTCTTAAATGTTAGCCTAGATAAATTTTGGAAAAAACTAAGTATGCAAAGTGGCATATTTAGTCAAGGTCCACACATCCAGAAAATTTTAATGAAATCTGAGAGGGTGCTGCCAGCTTCGATTCGATTTGGCGCGAAATGCGTCTATATTAATGTTTTTCATACTTCTTGCTCCAGCACCAGTTCTGACATCAGTTTTTTCTTTATCGACCGTAGGTGTGGTCCACTTCATAGCCGTAGTGATCCTCACGGGTTGCATTATCATGCGCTGGCTTATCTTCCGTGACTTTCTGTTCCTCGATCGGATCTTCGTCACAACGGTCCGCTTGGCGTTCATCAATTCCGAATGGACTAGGTGTGTTCCAAAAACAAAACTTAAATTTTCGAAGAGGATGTTAATTATGGTAGAGAATTTTGTAATAGTTCAACGCTTTACCATTGTGGTTGACCGCTCTCTCTCAAGTGAAAGGAGACGAATTATGGCTTCTATGTGAGTATTTGACACCCCCTCCAGTGGCATTCAACTTGTTATTGTTGTGCTGCAACTTCTGTTTAATTTGCAGCTTTTTGTCGGTCCAAACCTAAAAGCAGAAATCAGAAACATTCTCATGAATAACAAAAGGATAACTGCCGTTGAGGAAGAGTTTTGGCGTAGGAAAAATTATTATATTTCGTTTGAAACACCCGAGCAAATAAATGCAAAGAGGAAATAGGATAACCAAAAGCAGATCAACTTACCTTTTGCCAGGCTGAAACGAAACGAGTGGGAGGATCCAAATAGATAAGTAGATTTCCGCGAATTCACAAACTTACTTCCTCTGGCAATTTCGGGATTTTTCTCCATAAAAGCCACAAGAAAGGCAAATTGTCTATTGTTCGTCTTATCTTCCTTTAAAGTAAAAAATAATTCGAAATATAATTAAAAATGAAAAAAAAAATCAAAATTTTTCTAACTCCATTTTGCGTGACTGCTAAAAAATCTATGGGAAGTATTAATCTTTTCGCCAAAAACACGGTGAAGTGGCAACCATAATAACATCGAATTCATGTATGTTGTCACTTCGGATGAACTCTTTCACATGTTACCACTAGGGTGACTCCCGTAATAAGCTTGTGCTCGTTTCACTTCGTTTTCATCGCGAAGTGACACCCCAAGTAACCAAAATTTCTGATAAAAGGCTATTTGTGGCTTAAGCAGCTTGGTTGAAGGTGGTCTATAGAATTCTTTGCAGCCTCATTTTTAAGTCGTTATAAGAACTTGAAAGTTCCGGTACCATAATTAAAGAGCATTCTAAGCAGCTTCTGGCGGAACTTGAACGGAACTTTAAGAAAATAAATTAAAAAAGGTTTTTGTCCTCTACATCAATTCTACAATGAAGCTTTCTTTCATTGGTATTACGTGCAATAGAATCTCACTAGTATTGTATCAAAATAAACAGTTTATTTAAATGTTTATAGAATTGGCTAAGAATACCTTCCGATGCTTATTAGGAGAAAAACAACTGTCTTCTAAGCCTGAAAAAGCTACGTAGATTATAAACGTTTGCGTTGCCCTACATGCTCTACGCATGAAGCATAACATGAATTACGACGGGAATCAACATGTGGCAAATATAATCAGAGAAGAAGTGATGAACAATAAAGCCCGATTCAAAGAAAATTTGGACGCATTCAAGTGATCATAACTCAAGAATTATTAGTGGAGCCAACAGGAAGCCCTGGTGGTCCATTGAGTTAAGAAACCTGCGCAACAGACTGCGTAAAGCACGTAAACGATTCTTCGCTAACAAAACCATTGAAAACCGAGAATCGCTTCACCTTGTGGAACTGTCCTACAAAGAGCTCGTAGCATCAAGCTACCATGAATACATGCAGAGGCTGCAATCGAATTTGAAACAAAACCCATCAATGTTCTGGAGGTTCGTGAAGCAACAAAGGGCAAGCAATCGTGTTCCGGACAATGTCAAGTATGGTGACGCTTTGGCCTGCTCTTCTGAAGAGGCAGCTAATCTTTTTTCGACCTTCTTTCAAAGTGTGTTTAATGCGGAGTCGCCCCAACCTCACCCGGGTTGTTTTCAAAATGTGCCATCCCATGATATCCACCTTCCTTTTTTCAATTTTTCTCGTGAGGAAGTGTTGAGAGCGTTAGCCAAACTAGATGCGTCGAAAGGAGCCGGAGTCGACGGTTTAACTCCAACACTGCTGAAGAATTGCGCTGAGTCTATAGTTAAACCTTTGACGATACTGTTCAATCGATCGTTAAATGAAAAAACATTCCCAGGTTTATGGAAAACTGCCAAAATGATTCCCATCCACAAATCGGGTAGCGTGCGGCACGTTGAAAATTACCGCGGGATCTCGATTCTCTGTTGCCTGGGAAAGCTCTTTGAATCCTTGGTCCACGAGGTCTTACTGTCTGCAGCAAAACCGATAATTTCGGAATACCAGCATGGATTCGTTCCCCATCGCTCTGCATCAACCAACTTATTATGCTACACCAACGTTTTGTTTCGTGAGATTGAAAGCCGGAATCAAGTGGACTCTGTATACATTGATTTTTCGAAAGCATTTGATACTGTTCCGCATAGCTATGCCGTGGAAAAGCTGAGACATATGGGTTTTCCCGATTGGATAGCCGACTGGCTAATGTCTTACCTGACTGGTAGGAAAGCATTCGTCCAGGTGAACTCAGCACGATCCAGGACCTTCTACATTCCATCTGGAGTTCCACAAGGGAGTGTGTTAGGTCCATTGATCTTTGTGCTCTTCATCAATGACTTGTGCCTGCAAATATCTTCTGGAAAGTTGTTTTTTGCCGACGACCTCAAAATCTTCAGAGTCATCAAGTCTGTTTTGGACTGTGTTGCTCTGCAAATTGACATCGATGCCCTTTCACGATGGTGCAAGGAAAATGGAATGTGCGTGAACATCAATAAGTGCAAGGTGATCACTTTTAGCCGTTGTTGGATTCCCATCAATCATCTTTACAATATTGACACTGCTCCGCTGGAACGTGTGCAGTCTATCCGTGATTTAGGAGTTATCATGGATTGTAAGCTTCGATTCAACGAACATATATCCACCGTTACTGCCAAAGCCTTCTCCGTTCTTGGGTTCATTCGCCGCAATGCATCTCAATTCACCGACGTGCACACATTAAAAGCCTTGTTCTGTGCTTTAGTGCGAAGTATCCTGGAATATGCTGCTCCCATTTGGGCACCGTACCATACATCTCAGGTGATCCGCATCGAACGTGTGCAGAAATCATTCATTCGCTTTGCTCTTCGGCACCTACCGTGGAATGATCCTGTCCATCTACCTGCATATCCAGAACGATGTCAACTAATTGATCTGGAACTGCTATCGGCAAGACGGCTGAAATTGCAGCGGCTGGTTATATTCGATATCGTCCAGAATAACGTCGACTGTTCGGATCTTCTCCTGCAAGTATCACTGAACGTTCCACAGCGTCAGCTGCGGTACTCAGCACTTATCGCAGTTCCCGCACATAGAACATGTTATGGTCATAACAACCCGCTCAGTTCTTGCCTCAGAGCTTTCAACAATGTTAGTGATTTGTTTGATTTTAATGTGTCCAAAAATTGTTTTAAAAATAGGATTAAAAACATAGCATAAGTTAAACTAGTCTGTACGACACTGTCGAAGACGAAGAACAAATAAATAAACAAAAATATACACGGTTGGTCGAAATGTCAAATAAAAGTATATTTATTCAGCTTTCAAACGATACATAACAAGTTATTACATTTCATCGTTTCGAACGAACTGTGGCACTTTACTTGTGACCGATGCCATCATGATCTGCACAGTCGCTGGTGACACTGTACCGGCGAACTTATTCCACTTTAAACGCATTTGTTGTGCATTTGTCACTAATTTACCGCATCCTCAAAAATTTCGTTTGACAATTGCCCAATATTATTCGATCGGTCTGAACTCAGGGCAATTTGGAGGATTAATCTCTTTGGCGACGAAATTAACATTGTTTGCAGCATACCATTCTAGTACCTCCTTAGACTGGTGGCAGCTGGCTAGATCTGGCCAAAACATAACGTTGGTCTTGTGTTGCCGAATGAAGGGTAAAATCCGCTTTTTCAGACACTCTTTAATGTAAACCTTCGACGTCATTGTGTGAGATGTGATGAAAACCTTGGTTTTAAGGCCACAACTGCAGATTCCTTGCCAAATCATTCGAGCAAACTTATCAGCAAAAACAAATTTATACCTGTAAGAGCCATCCCCACAACCAGTTGCCAGGTAAAATGTTCGTCCGGGGATTTGTTTATAATCCATATATTTCGTCATCCATTAAAATACAGCCATCAAATTTCGTCAAAATTCGTTCGTATAGTAATCGTGCTCGCTTTTTGGCCACTAAATTTTGTTTCAGGGAGCGATTCGGATGTTCACTGGCACTTGTATCCTTCTCTTGAAAGGACGTTACGCACGGTGGAAAAGTTGGAATCGTATTTCTTTGCCAAATCACGTATGGAGACACCTGGGTTGCTTTTCACGTACCTCAACACCTTTCTCCTCAGCTCTTTGTTCCTAGTGCCACTTTTATGATAGATGCGCTGTGCTCTATCCACACTCAGAGTATCCTTGTAACGTTTGATTACAAGACTCACCGTTGACTTTGGGAATTTTTACACTTTTGCTATTTTTGAGGCAGACCACGAGGGTGAAGTGGAAAGGTGAGTGTGAAGCGACATTTCTTGTCACCACTGGAAAGGTGATTCCCATTTGGCTTGTACGGAGATTCATCTCACCCGAGGTGACAATTGTCACATCAGTGTCACCTCACCTTACACACCGTGCAAAATAGGCCTGCGGAACTGACCACTTCCCAGGGACTTATCGGAATATGTCTTGATGTGATGTCTCGGTATGACAACCAATGAATTTTTTTTTGTATGTCATGTGAACTAAGGTGTCGCGTTAAAGGTTTGGCACGTTTAAGGTTACCTCCACACCACTTATACTCGTCCGATAATTTTCCGGTCATATATAGGGTACATGGCCCTAAACTCGGTCTAATATGAAGCCTTCAATTACATTTTATGCCATATATTATTTAATAATTGAGCTGCAAATGATATTTCGCTGCCAAAATGCAAACTTGAAAATCCTTATTATTTGGATATTAATTAGGCACGTCGGTAAATTGTAAAATTCACGTTTTTCACATGAAAACTCTCCAGCAGCTGCAGCTGATCTGGTATCTGCTGAAATTTATGCTTCTGTTTCTCCAGTAGCATTTGCTTGTTGAAGCTGAATTTCTCCTCGTCCAGCTGAAAACGCTTCGTTTCTAGCTCAAACCACTTCTTATACAAAACGTACGATTTACGCGAATATCGGGCGCAATCCGACACATGTAGCTTCATCTTATTGAGATCGTTGGTCTGCTTTTCGATAACACCGCCTGGTCGCTCGACTACGGCCACCCTTAAAGGGCCGACCACTTCCATCCTCACGGGTTGCATTATCATGCGCTGGCTTATCTTCCGAGACTTTCTGTTCCTCGATCGGATCTTCGTCGCAACGGTCCGCTTGGCGTTCATCAATTCCGAATGGACTAGGTGCGTTCCAAAAACAAAACCTAAATTTTCGAAAAGAGGATGTTAATTATGGTAGAGAATTTTGTAATAGTTCAACGCTTTACCATTGTGGTTGACCGCTCTTTCTCTAGTGAAAGGAGACGAATTATGGTTTCTATGTGTTTCTATTCCCCTCCAGTGGCCTTCAACTTGTTATTGTTGTGCTGCAACTTCTGTTTAATTTGCAGCTTTTTGTCGGTGCAAACCTAAAAGCAGAAAGCAGAAACATTCTCATGAATAACAAAAGGATATCTGCCGAAAAGAAAGAGGTTTGGCGTATGAACCATTCTTATATTTCGTTTGAATCACCCGATTGTAGCAAATAAATGCAAAGAGGAAATAGGATAATCAAAAGCAGGTCAACTTACCTTTTGCCAGGCTGAAAGGAACGAGCGGGAGGACCCAACTAGATAAGTAGATTTCCGCGAATTCACAAACTTACTTCCTCTGGCAATGTCGGGATTTTTCTCCATAAAAGCCACAAGAAAGGCAAATCGTCTATTGTTAGTCTTATCTTCCTTTAAAGTAAAAAATAATTCGAAATATAAGTAAAAATGAAAAAAAATCAAAATTTTTCTAACTCCATTTTGCGTGACTGCTAAAAAATCTATGGGAAGTATTAATCTTTTCGCCAAAAACACGGTGAAGTGGCAACCATAATAACATCGAATTCATGTATGTTGTCACTTCGGATGAACTCTTTCACATGTTACCACTAGGGTGACTCCCGTAATAAGCTTGTGCTCGTTTCACTTCGTTTTCATCGCGAAGTGACACCCCAAGTAACCAAAATTTCTGATAAAAGGCTATTTGTGGCTTAAGCAGCTTGGTTGAAGGTGGTCTATAGAATTCTTTGCAGCCTCATTTTTAAGTCGTTATAAGAACTTGAAAGTTCCGGTACCATAATTGAAGAGCATTCTAAGCAGCTTCTGGTGAAACTTGAACGGAACTTTAAGAAAATAAATTAAAAAAGGTTTTTGTCCTCTACATCAATTCTACATTTAGTTCGCACTTTTATGAAAGTTATTTCTTAAGGCAGGTATTAATGTGTATTGATTTATCAGCATTAGTAGTAGAATTGGAGCTGTTTGAATAATTAATCCCAGTTCTTCTGCGTGAGATCCCCAGCACGAACCGCTACGTCATATGAGATATATTATAATGAGCTGTTGTCTCGCCTACTGTTGGAGTTTTCAGTGCCAACTGGCTGACTTGAATACGAAACACAACACCTTGATGAATTTTTAACTGGTGTTTGCCCGCATGGTATTTCAACACACTTGTGGCGCAGTGGTTAGCAATCGAAGATCGCATGCCCGATCCAGGAAATTACTCTTTTATTTTTTTAATGTTTTGATAGAATGTTGATGCCCTGCATAAATATACGAATTATGATTTATTCGGGCGGATTGCTTCATGTGGCTTGAGTTTTCTTTCGGAACTTTATTTGAACTTTATGGAACTTGAAAGTTCTATCGGACCTTTATGTGACCTGTCCTCCAGCGAATTAAATCACTTTGGATCGTGGTAATGTTTTCGATGCGATCAAACTATATTATAGAGTCGGCTATGACAGACAGATTTTGCTGATCTGATCCTGACATCTTCTTGATGAACGTTGGCATCTACAGTGGAAAATCCGTATCAATACAGAAGGCTTAGTAGTTTCCTTTTAATTCATGAATGCGGTTATCATTGGTGGCACTCAGTTCAATCTTGGTGGCACTCATAAAAATCTTTACAGCGGTGATTCCTGGCGAAAAACATTTCTCAGCGACGACCTTGGCTGCGTAGTCTTGGGATAGTCCTCGATCAGCCTTGATCTTCATTGCATCACGGACACAGGAAATGGATTTCTTATTCCAGCCACGGACGCGTTGCAAATGGCTTTAACATAAGCACAATCTCACTTTCACGCACTTTCACGAAAGATTTTGATTGGATCCCCTGGAAATATAACCAGTAGCGCTGGTAGATCACCTTCACGTGGTGCGTTACTGATATAAGATCTACATCCGAATCCTAGTCATGACAACTTCAAACAATGTAACAGGATTTTTCTTGTTAATTTTTATGCCTTGTTAATAGTGACAAGACTCGGATAAATAGTCACAGTGCCTGTTGAATTGTGAGGTTAATTTTAATCAAATTTAAAATTAAAATTAAAAACTTTCGAATGAAAGGATACTTTTGGATAAGCTTCACTATGTAAATTACTCAGCGCTTACCCGAGCAAAGTCAGTTATCAAAGTTATATCAAAATTATAACAAATTATGTTTTTTAAATTATGTTCGTAACATACTTTGTTGTGCTTTTATTTAATTTCGGTTGAATTCGTATTTTGATTATATTTTGATATATCTAAAAAATATAATTAAAAACAAAATTTGATATATTATTAAAAATCACTAAAATCTACATTAATTTTTTTGTTTTCTTACTAGTCAATCAGGATGTTTGTTGTTTTCTTTATGAACAAAGACAGTTATAATTTTTACAGTTGTATTTTGCAACATTTATTGACATTAATCTCCCTGCAAATTGAATCTACAATTCGATATGAAATTGATTTCATCCTGTTCGTCTTTAAAACTTATATGAATACATTGTCGAATATTGTTTTGAAATTTCGTTGGCATAGTCGATTTCTTAGCTCATATTTAATAATATTTTGTCATTAGTTTCATTAAATGTCAGTTCGCTCCCAACAAAATAAATTTCATAATTCATGTCTGTTAAAATATGTTCGATGCGAAGGAATTGATCCTTCATAATAATATAATAGTCATCCTAGCCCAATTTTTTATATGATTTTT
Organism: Ochlerotatus camptorhynchus; assembly: GCF_037179485.1. Lineage (NCBI taxonomy): Eukaryota > Metazoa > Arthropoda > Insecta > Diptera > Culicidae > Ochlerotatus > Ochlerotatus camptorhynchus. The sequence continues at coordinate 354,998 of NW_027040879.1, forward strand.
GTCCTATATTGAATATAATTCCACTAGAATTCGCCATGAAAACTAAACTCTAAATTTAAAAAGCGTCACATCGTCTATTTCTATGCTATTCGATCTAATAAACTTCAATCGTTCGTCATTTAACTTTTGGGTTTTCTTCTGGTACCAAATTTGCGAATGCCAGTTTTTGATAAGAGGTGAGTATGTTATTTGTCTATAGTGACAAAAGCAATTCATTATATACTTTCTTATAATTTGTTCCACTGTATATATTTCTTGTTCTGTTCTTTAACATGGCACCATAAGCACTTTTTCGATATTTTTTTTTTCTTTATATCAACCAATAGATTTCAAAACATTTTGATTACTAAATTTGATATCATGATAACGAAATAATAACTAATTTAGATTTTTTATTCTTTTTTTCCTATCACAGTTATAATAACATATTGAAGAAAACATGATTTGTTATCTTTTAAATATCCTTCAAATACCATTTAAATTTCATTTTTGCTATGAGTACTGTTAACTCGACCACACGGCAGGCAAAATATTTTATCACGAACGCTTATATCAAAACATTAAATTTAGTTTTAAATATGTTTTCATTCTCTGCTCGGGTATCGACTATAGTGCAAGGTAAAAGTGCATGTTACAGATGTTTCGGCAAGCTGCGTATTAAATAGAATTGTGCCTTATCGAATTTTATAAAATGCGCGAATAAAAAGAAAAGTTGTTTCATTAATTTGATGCTTGCAGATAATTTCGTTTATAATGTGTTGCTATTCAAAGAGTTCAATTGAGATTTAATGCTGGTTGGATTTGTTTTAAGTAGAGTGCCATGTTCACTGTATATCTCTTTGTAACGGGTGTTCAATAAAAAATGAGATTTTTTTCAGTCATATAGCAAGTAAAAACATTTTTTTTTCAACGAATTCAGTATTTTTTATTAAAAACATAATATTAATTCTTCAAAACAACGTCAATGAATATTGGAGAAGGGGCCCTGGTCAGCCTTACGACACAACTTAGCTGCGATGCTCTCACAAGAGCGCTGGACGGCACTGAAATCATTCTCATTTTTTATTGAACACCCGTTAAGTGGTTTTGTATATTTTTCAATTTCTCCATTACGAAATTTTCCAAATTTACCCTACTTAAAAATGCGAAAAATATCATAACTTCGTCATTTCTGAAGCGATTTTTTATCTATCCATCTAAAAAAACAGAAACTCCTCAAGTTTTGATGAGTTTTAGAAATTTAAAAAAAAAATATTTTCAAACTGAAAATATTTTGAAAATGGATAATTTTTTGACGCTGGGGGCTTGAGAGTTAATGAATTGTGTCCAGCAGGGTGCTCTGCCTAATTTGGCGTTCAATGTGAAATGTGACTGATGAAGCATCAAATTACCATTCTATCGATTGCATGATTTTCAGCACACATGGACATTTTCCGCATGGTTGATTAGCCTCATTCAGTATAATGTTTAATGCTAATTAAGCGGTGTCATGGGAAGCTGTGCTGTGTGTGGCATTTGTTTGATATTGTATGAATTTCCGGATGAAGTCACTGAAATGGCACAGTTACAAGTGTGGCAGACATGATTGTACTAACGATGTAAAGGCTGACTAAAAGTAAATTGGTACGACCCTCACGCGACGCTAGCACCCCAGACAACCAGAATGCACGTATATTTAAAGTTGTTTTCGTGATATACAAACATATATACAAACCAACAAATCGTATATAATGCAAAGAAATGGCTTATACGTACAAAAGTGGAGGCCATATACGTGCAAATTATAAATTAATTTTAAACGAGTAGATTTAACATCATATACGATTTAATCTGTAATAACAAGTTCAATTTGAAAAGTCTTACGATGCAATCCGATTTGATTTGTGATACAGTACGACGAAAAAATGAACCTTCGCATATGGGTCGGAAATTTGCATTCTATGCGATTTAACTTAAACATAATGCGATGCATGCCATTCTTATATGCGATTGTGACTTAAACTGTAACAATTTACGATACTGTCTGCACATTGTTATACGACTTCTGGTTGTCTGGGACGCCACTAGTGTTAGGAATCAAAAATCTTTGACAGTGGTTTGTTTACACTTGTATAAAGAACAACTGGTGAAAGTTTGATCAAAGTAGTCGATAACGTCAAATGGAACTCAAAGAAGATAAAATGTTGTGCACAAACACCTGGAAAATCCGGAGTGGTCCGGTTCCAAGCTGGCTAAAATACTGAAGATGCCGAAAACAACAGTTTTCGGTGTGCTCAAAATCTTCAAGGAAACCCTGAGTGTGGAAAGGAATCAGTGGAGCTACAAAAAAACGGGAACCAGGGATTGTCAGCTGCGCAGCAAGGTGTTGAGGTGCATTAAAGCCGAGTGTTGAGGTGCATTAATGCCAACCCCGGTCTTTCGATCCGAGATGTGGCCAGAAGGTACAACGCTGACTTTCAAACGGTGCAGAACATCCTTGCCAGGGAAGGATACAAGTCGTACAAAGCCTGCAAACATCCGAACCGACACATGAAGCAGTATTCAGTGGTCAAAAAGCGTGCAAGGCTCTTGTACAACCATGTTTTGTTGAAACACAAGGGCTGCACTTTGATCGATGACGAAACATACGTCAAACTCAATTTTAAGCAGCTTCCCGATCAAAAGTTTTACATCCCGGCTGGACGTGGGGATGTGCCGGGAAGATTCAAGTTCGTGTTTGCCGACAAGTTCGTGAAGAAGGCCATGATTTGGCAAGCGATTTGCAGTTGTGAACTGAAAACGGAACCATTTTTCGTATCCTCGACGATGACATCCCAAGTTTACATCGAAGAATGCCTGAAAAAGCGTGTATTGCCGTTAATCTGCAAGCATAGGGGCAAAGTCATCTTTTCGCCCGATAAGGCTCCAAGGTGATTCTGGATTGGTATGCTGCCAACAAGGTCGCTTTAGCTCCAAAGCTAATGAAACCTCCGAATTGCCTGGAATTTCGACCAATCGAAAAATACTGGGCAATTTCAAAGCAGCGACTTCGACGAAGCGGCATGGCAGTCTGAAATCTGATTTTTTTTTCCGAAAGTTTGGACATCCAGCAAATGTGGGCAAAATGGAAGAAATGTGCTGATTCCGTATCTGTTTCCACTGTGCGGGCGCTGATGGGCTCCATCAAGAGGAAGGTTCGAGATTTCATTCGATCTGGAGAAATGTAACCATCTAATGCTGTAACTTTGAAGTTTTAATTAAAGTACTGTAAAGCAATTATTATTGAAACTTATTGAATCACGAATTACAGGTCTTTTTGTGCGTAACATTTTTTTTAAGTCAGCCTTTACTCATTTAAGCTACTACGTATCTTGTGGTATTCTATTAATCCGTAAAAGCTGAGGGCAAACTTTTATTCTCAAAAAATTATATCCCAGAGATGCCATGACCGATTAAATTGAATTGTTGTTTTAACATCATTCCAGTGAGTGGTTCTTACATCTGTTGTTAAAATATTTATCATATATCTTACTTATCATTGCGACAACATATATTTTATTTAATGGCACTTCCAGAAAAGATAGAGAGCAATCATAGGAATAACATACCTACCATGGAATCAGTTCTGGATGTTCCAGATTATGGCTCCATATGGTCAAATTTATTATCTACCATAACCATATCAACTCAAATCTACTCGATGATATATGATCAATTGTACTCAAAATGATAACCATAGATCTATATGACGATTGTAGCACCGGTTTCGGATATTCACACACTTAGAAATTACTATTTTTTCACGAGACGTAATTCATCTTTGACGTAAATCATAGAACGTAAACAAACATGTCATGTAAAATTAAGTGTCCTGGAACTGCAACATATGCAACTCGACGAAAAGTGCGTTTGATTGAATTGATTTTCTCGTCCTTTTCAACTGATTCTTATGTCAAAAGGGCCGCTTGCATGTGTCGGTCTCAGGGCACTGAAATTTACATGACTTTTTCGTAGTGTGCAGGATCATGGTTCTGTATGGTTATATTTGATATGAATCATAACCATATCAAGCGATCTATTGAATCACACATACTCGACGAAATATGCCACCAATGATACTCAATACAACAAACCACGAAGCTATATGGTCACCGGTTTTTTACGCGGTTTTTTTATACGGTTTTTCGCGATTTACACGGTACGTTTTTAACGATTTCTCGACAACGATACAACCTATTGACTTGATTTCAATCACATTATCCTTTTCAAGTTATAAGTAATCGAATGGCATAGTTAAAAAAATCACAATTTTTGGTGTAAATACAGAAATTTTTAAAATATTTCTACATGCTATAATTACAAATGGCATCCAAATCCGATTTTTTAAAAACATTTAAACATGTGAAAAATCAAAATCTCGTTGTTTTTTTAACATGTTTTTTTTTACACGGTACGTATACCTCGTGTAAAAAAAGACCTGAGTGTATTCCGGATCATGATTCCACATGGTCAAATTTGATAGCCCTCATAACCATATCAAGCGACAGATTAAATCACATTTACCCAATAAAATATGACTCATAACGACAAGCATAGAGCAATATGGCCTCCTTAGAACCTGTTCCGGATATTCTTGATTATGGTTCCATATCGTTAAATTTGATATCTCTCATAACCACATCAAGCGTCATATCAAATCTCATCTATTCGACGAAATATAACCAATGCCTCACACAACAAAAATCACAAAACCATATGGCTACGGTAGAACCGGTTTCGGATATTACGGATTATCAAGTGACATCTATTGGACGAAATATGACCAACGGCTCTGAAAATGATAACCATAGACCCATATGGCCACCGGTTCCAGATACTCCGGATTATGGTAAACTACGTTATCTTTTGGAATATCAAGTGACATGTCCAATCACATCTACTCGCCGAAACATGACCTCAAATAACAACCATAGAGCTATATGGCCACCGTAGAATAGGTTCCAATTATTCAGGATTATGGTTCTAAATGGGTAAATCTTTTATCAGAAATGATCATCAGAAATGTATTGTTAGGTGTCAATTAGCTCTAGTCGTGTTTCCACTGCCATCATACGAGCTTTTCAATGGTCATATTTTTCTATGGATACTGTTTTAAGTCAAAGGTTCATTTATTTATTTATTTATTTATTTATTTATTTATTTATTTATTTGTAATTCATCTGACATATGTGGTCTTAATGAATATGAGAATACATTTTCAAAACAGCTACAAAATTGACAAACTAGTAATTCTATTTTTAAAACGACCAGAAGTTTCGCCGAACTCAAAGAGATCCTCCACCACCGAAAAAGCTCGAATCATCGACGATATTGGTTCATTATATCCAAACAAAGTACGGTGAAATCTGTCCTGTAATCCTGTAAATCTGTGTGACCGCTGCCGAAGAGGACGTTGAGCAGCACGGAATCCAACGTAGAAAGTAGCCGGGGAGAATCGATTTCACCATTTAGCAACTTCGCCACGAATGTCGCCTGTTGTAGTCTTCGCCTTCTTTCAAGGGTGTCCATGCCCAACAGTCTACATCGATCAGGATAAGCAGGGAGGTTCAACGGATCGCGCCAAGGTAGATGACGCAGTGCTAGCCGGATGAATCGTCGTTGGACACGTTCAATCCTTAAGGTCCAGGAAACATCATTTGGAGTCCAAACAACAGAAGCGGTTTCGAGAATTGGCCGTACCAGCGCGCAATACAAGGATTTCAAGCAATATGGATCCGTAAAATCCTTTGCAATTTTCGAAATAAAGCCCAACTGTCGATTCGCCTTGGCAATTATCGAAGTGTAGTGAGAATTGAACGTCAGTTTTGGATCCAGCACAACTCCGAGATCAGTAATCACTTCAACTCGTTTAAGTGAAGTACCCTTGATGCGATAATCGAACAATATCGGTTGTTTTGAACGATGAAAGGTCATAACAGAGCACTTCGGTACGCTAATAATTAACCTGTTCCGATGGCACCAGTCAGAAAATAGGTCTAGAAGATGTTGCAAACGGTGGCAATCTTCAGTTGAGCGAATAACTAAATAAATTTTCAGGTCATCGGCGGAGATGATCACGCAGTCCAAGCCTAATTTCGAAGCAACGTCGTTGAAAACCAGTGTGAACAATAATGGCCCCAAGTTGCTTCCTTGGGGAACACCGGATGTATTGCAGAAGGTCGAAGAAACACAGGAGTCAAATTTAACGTGGAGTTTCCTTCCCGTTAGGTAAGAGTTCAGCCAAGACACTAGCTTAGAGCATGATCCGAGACGTGACAGTTTAGCCAACAGCACATTGTGATCGATCTTGTCGAAAGCCGCCTTCAGGTCAGTATAGATGACATCAACTTGAGCCTTGCTTTCCATAGCAGTTATGCAAGTGTTGGTGAAGCTTAGTAGATTCGTCGTGACCGATCTTCGTGTTGAACGGTAGAAATATAGCTGTGCGACTGGCGTAGAATCATAACGCATCATCACATCATCACCATTCGCCGCCAGACTGTTGAGCAGTTCAGTCGATTTGAATTCTCTCTAGTTTCGTTCGTTCGTTCGCAAGTCGAATTAGCTCCGCGTTGTATAGTGACGCTCTCGCTGACCCAGCCATGGGTAAGAAATCGCGCGGTAACGCGAGTGCCGGCTTATCGGGAAAACAGACTCTCCCAGGAGACGGCGCGACCACCGAGCCAGCTCAGAAGAAGCAGAAGAAAACCCCATTGCCCGTCCCGACAGGCGTTGCGGACCCGCAGCCGGGGCCTCCCGGAACTAAACGACCCAGACCTGAAGACATCAGCGCCACCGCATCGGCAGCAAAAAAGCTGCTGAGCAACAATCCGTTCTCCGCCCTGCAGAACGGAGCCCAGCCGCAGTCGGACCCTGAGACGGTGCCTAAAAAAGTTAAGTTGCCACCCTTCTATGTGAAGGGCTTCCCTCCCGGGCTATGGGAGCAGCTGGATTTCTACATTAAGCAGGGCCTTCGCTGCACCATTCAACGGTGCACGGAAGGCTACAAACTGATGGTCTCGGCCGAAAATCACTACAACGCAGTCCAGGCCCTCTTGGACAGGATGAAGCTGGAGTACTTCTCCCACGACATCGAGGCCACCAAGCCGCTGAAAGTGGTGCTGCGCGGGCTCCACGACATGGACACCACCACCTTAATGGACGAGATTAAGGCGAACGGCCTCAAGCCGGTCGAAATCCACAAGATGACCCGCAGCAAGGCCATCAAGTATCGTGACCAGCTCTACTTGGTCCATCTGCAGAAGAACTCCACAACCGTGAAGGATCTCCATACGACACGCACACTGTTCCACATCGTAGTGAAGTGGGAGCGGTATAAGCCAACCCACCGTGGCGTCACTCAGTGCTCGAACTGCCTATTGTTCGGGCACGGCACCAGGAACTGCCGCATGGCCAGCCGCTGCATCAAATGCGGCAAAAACCACAAGATCGACGACTGCGACAGCATCGAGGAAGCCGCTCCCACATGCGCCAACTGCGGTGCTGCCCACAAGGCCACGAGTAAGGCCTGTCCGAAGCGGGCCGAATACGCCGAGATCTGGAAGAAGGCCTCGTCCAACAACCAGCCCGGTCGCAAGAAGGTCCCGGAAAACAACGCGCAGAACTTTCCTCCGTTATCACCGGTCCAACCACGGCCAATTCCAGTGTTGGCGCCGCTCCCGCTCAACCAACAGTTGGCTGCTGCCCAGTTGGCTGCCGCTGCAGTACCCAGTCAAGCCTCCGGCCCATCGACGGATCCCCCTGCTCCGGGATTGGCCGGTACAACCGGTGAAGCTACAGACGATTCTCCGCTGTCAACGGATGAGATCGTCACACTGTTGGCCCAGGCCATCATCATCAAGCGCACCTGCGCAACAAGAACACAACAGCTCCAAGCTATCATCTCCTTCGTCGCTAATTATGGACCGTGAACCCATAAAGATCGCCAACTGGAACGCTCGCTCCGTAGGGGCGAAAAACATTGAGCTTGCAGACTTCCTCCGCAAGCATGACATCGACGTGGGCCTTCTCACCGAGACTCACCTCAAGACCGGTGACAGCTTCTGGCTGCCCGACCACAGCATTGTCCGGCTTGATCGCACCAGCTCCAGGGGGGGCGGTGTCGCGGTCATCATCAAGAAAGGCATCAAGTACTGCACCCTACCCCACTACCGCACTTCCATTATCGAGGCCGTTGGCATAGAGGTGGAAACATCGACCGGAAACGTCCGGTTCATCGCCGCCTACTGCCCCCGGCAATGTACCGTTAGCAATGGTACAGCACAGCAGTTCAAGAACGACCTTGCCATCATAACCCACACCAATGCCCGCTTTGTAATCGGAGGGGACCTGAACGCCCGGCACGAGGCCTGGCGGAACTACCAGCAGAACCAGAACGGCCGCCTGCTATTCGACCATTCCCAGCATGGTCTCTATTCCGTCTGGTTTCCGGACGAACCAACCTTCACATCACCGACGGGCAACCCATCGACGCTGGACCTGTTCTTGGCAAACACCAGATTAGCCAAGCCGGTTGCCATCAACGACCTGAGTTCGGACCACCAACCGGTGCTGACCGAGCTGGGCTACAACGTGGCCCCTGCACCGTGCCAGCGGAAGGACTACCATCGAGTCAACTGGGTTCAGTTTCGACGCGTGGTCGACCGCCACATCGACGACAACCCACCGCTCGACACAGTGGATGACATCGACCGGGCCCTGGAGGGTCTCCATCAAGCCATATCCGTGGCTGACGAAGAGTGCGTTCGACGAGTTCCTGTGAGGGGTAAGTTTCAAGCAATTGATTCCCACACCAAACTCTTGATTCGGCTCAGAAATGTTCGTAGACGCCAGTTTCAGCGGACTGGGGATCTGCAGCGTAAATACGAAATGGTCGATCTGAATCGGCAGATCGCTTCCAGAATGGTCTCAATCCGGAACGAGAGTTTCGGGCGGCTCGTTCAGAACCTGGACGACCGTTCCAGACCATTCTGGAAGGTTGCCAAGGTGCTGAAGTCTCACCCCAAGCCCATTCCACCACTTAGAGTCAATGACGAACGGCTTATCACCAACGAAGAGAAGGCCAATGCGATTGGGGAGCACATTGCCCAGTCGCATTTGCTTGGCTCTAAAATCCCAAGTCCACTCGAGAACCAGGTTGCGCAGTGCGTCCTGACGTTAGATGCCTCCCCTTGTGCTGTCCCTCCAGAAGAACGGATTACAGAGGAACAAATTTGCTCAGCGCTGAAATACAGTAAGAACATGAAGGTTCCCGGGTTTGACGGAATATTCAACCTAGCGTTGAAAAATCTCAGCCCGAGGGTGTACTCGCTGCTAGCTGCCACCTTCAACAGATGCTTGGAGCTGCACTACTTTCCAAGCATCTGGAAGGTGGCAAAAATCATCCCGATCCGCAAACCTGGGAAAGACCCTTCACTACCGTCAAGCTACAGACCGATTAGCCTGCTCTCAGCGCTGAGCAAGCTGTTCGAAAAATTGATCCTCAGCCGACTAAACAAGTTTGTGGAGGAACATGACATTCTTCTTCCGGAACAGTTCGGGTTCCGCAAGGGGCATTCCACCAATCATCAGCTAGTGCGGGTGATGAATAACATCCGAAGTTACAAAGCTGTATCCAAGTCCACAGCCATGGCCTTGTTAGACGTCGAAAAGGCGTTTGACAATGTCTGGCACGACGGACTTATATACAAGCTTTGTAACTCCAACTTTCCACCATACCTTGTGAAAATCACCCGTAACTATCTCCAGCAAAGGTCGTTCAGGGTGTCGTTGAATAGTTCCCTTTCGGGACAATTTCCGATCCCAGCAGGTGTTCCGCAAGGGAGTCTGCTGGGACCACTGCTTTACAGCATCTACACGTCGGACAGCCCTCCTCTAGGAGACGGTTGCGTGTTCTTCCTGTTCGCAGATAACACCGCGATAGCCGTCAAGGGTAGGATGCCTCGTGAAATTACGAACAAGCTCCAACGATGCCTTGACGCCTTTACTGATTATGCCACCACGTGGAAAATCAAAATCAACGCCTCGAAAACCCAAGCGATCATGTTCCTTCACAGACAATCATTAAAACTTAAACCGTCTCCCTCCTGTACCGTAATAATGGATGGTACAAGGGTCGAGTGGTCCACTGATGTTACTTATCTCGGGATGTTGTTCGATGAGAAGCTCCTGTTCCGCTCGCACATAGAGAAAACCCTAGTTAAGTGCTCCGCCTTGGTTAGGTGTTTGTATCCGCTCATTTGCCGCAGATCCCGCCTCTCAAGGCAAAACAAACTGGCTGTTTACAAACAGATCATAGCCCCCGCGATCTTCTATGCCGCCCCGGTGTGGGAATCGTGCGCTCAGACCCACAGGAACAAAATCCAGGTTGCACAGAATAGAGTGTTGAGGATGATCCTAGATCGTCCATTCGACACAAGAATAGCAGACCTCCATCAAGAGGCAGAAATTCCCAAAGTAGATTCCAAAATTGATGATATGACAACTAAATTTATTCAAAAATGCAATCTTTCTGAACATGCTTTAATAAGCAATTTGTACATAGTAGGTTAAGTGTATATAGTAGAGTAGGTTAGTTTTAAGCTGTAAATAGTAGTATTAAGTAGTTTCTCTTCAAATTCTAAAAACAAAACAAACCAATCCCACCAAGGTGGTCGACCGTGTACTAAGTCTAGGACTAATTCTGTAAAACAAATTTTGAATTTTGCCCATACCTAAAGATGAAGAAATCATTAAATCACTTAGTAAAAAAATTATATGGTAATCGTCCAAGTTAAACTAAAATAAAGATCATTTAAACTAACTAAAAACTAACTAGAATCATAACGCTGACAATTATTTCAAACAGCTTTGACGCAGCTGATAAGCTCGTTATTCCTCTGTAGTTCCTGACATTTTTCTTGTCACCATTTTTGAAGACGGGAAACATAAATGACTGCTTCCATACCTAAGGAGAAACCCCTTCAGACAGTGTCTCAGCTAAGTCAACAGCACAGCGGCAAAACAAAATCGATGATATACCGTCGGGACCAGCAGAAAGCGAACTTTTCAACTTTTTGGCAGCAGATATGATCATTGCAGGAGTAACTACGAATGTCGACAGACTAATGAAATCCATGGGAATGTCTAAAGCAGCAGACTCAGCTTCGATTTCAGAGGCAGGAGTTTGGTAAAACACAGAAGCAAAAAATCTGGCAAACAGTTCGCAGCTTTCAGTAAAAGATTTCGCTTCGACGTCGTCAAAAATCACGTTGCTCGGTACAGATGAACTTTTCCGCTTACTATTGACGAACTTCCAAAAGCTTTTTGGATTTCTCCGAAGATTATACTGCACTCTCATGACATGAGCCTTGTACAAAGCTGAATTCAAATTGCGATACGCCTTACTAGCACGTTGGAATCCAAGACGACTGTAGAGCACGATGCTTACGTTGTTTGGCATTTTTCTCACCAACTTTCGCAGCAGTGGCGTACTCCAGGCAGGCGAAAATGGACGTTTAGTGGGTGGATCATTCCTCTGCAACCACTGAGCAGAAGTTTGAAGCCATTTCATTAACATCCTCACAATTCAGACAATCGTAGAAAGGTACTCTCGAAGCATGCCGTAGTAGGCTTACAGTCAGCATGGTGCGGATCATCAATCTGGCACCTGGCTTAAACAGGAAGAAACATTTCCAGCGGAGGATGGTGCAAATCTATAGGCAACAGTGCAACAGCAGCCTCATTTACGGTTACCCCACAGTTGGTCGAACAAAACACTAGATCAAGCGTTCGATCTGAATGGTTACGAATCCAGTTAGCTTGATACAAATTTAAAAAAATCCATTCCATCAATCAAAGCAGCACTTACTGGAGGTACAGTTGACGTTGCAGCCAGAAACACCTCGCCGTCTGCATTCTGCAACCTTTGTAGGCGGGGCTGGTTGTAATCACCACCACCACCACCATTGTCATCATTAATGACAATGTATTCTTACAGATTAGGTCGGTAATTACTAGCAAACAGCACGGATTTGTTAAAGGACGATCTACAACTACCAACTTGATACATTTTGTGTCATACTGTTTAAACTCAATGGATAAAGGAAATTATGTAGAAACGCTATATACTGATTTCAGTAAAGCATTTGACAGAGTTGATATACCACTCTTGCTTTTTAAGCTATCCAAATTAGGCTTCAGTCCTAGGCTACTGAAATGGATCGAGTCGTACTTATCAAGGCGGACGCAAAAGGTAAGATTTGAAGGAAATCTGTCCACCATAGTTAATGTAACATCTGGTGTGCCACAAGGTTCACATCTTGGTCCATTACTGTTTATTTTATTTGTCAACGATATAGAACATATTTTTAAATTTCTTCATGTTTCTATATATGCTGATGACATGAAACTTTTCATGGAGATATATAAAGCACCTGATCTTCAAATATTTCAACAAGAAATTGACGTTTTTTACACATGGTGTAAGAAAAATTTGTTAGAACTAAATATTAATAAATGCAATTCTATATCGTTCACAAGAAAGCAAGCTGTAATACACGACACAATTACTCTTGGCCAGAAAAAAATCCAAAGATCCTATCAAGTCAGAGACTTAGGTGTTATCCTCGACTCCAAGTTAACTTTTGCTGATCACTACAATAACATTATCTACAAAGCAAGCAACATGCTCGGGTTCATTAAAAGATTTAGTTTGCACTTCAATGATCCCTACACAATCAAAACACTTTACGTAGCATATGTGAGGCCTCTTCTCGAATATTGTAGCATAGTTTGGGCTCCATATCATGATACACATGTAAACCGCATTGAATCAGTTCAAAAGCAGTTCTTGTTGTTCGCTCTAAGAAAGTTGGGTTGGACGAGTTTTCCACTTCCATCTTATGAATCGCGTTGTATGCTAATTAATTTAGATGAGCTCAAAAAGCGAAGAGAGTTCGCAATAATTGCTTTTATAAACGATGTGATTTCGCAAAGAGTTAACAGTCCAGAGATTTTGGAGAATATCAATTTTTATGCTCCCACTCGCTCACTGCGGAATAGAAATTTGTTTAGCATCAACAATCAAAGAACAGACTATGCCAAAAACAGCCCATTGAATAGAATGATGTCTTGCTATAATACATACTGTGAATATATTGACATAACAATGAATAAAAGTACGCTTAAAAAAACTTTCTTCACGAGGTTAGCTAGGCATCAATAATAAAATATAAATGCTATGCAAGTAATTGAAGTAAAATTGTAACAATTAGCGTTTAAGTAAAACTGTAAAATGGTCTACACTGATTGACGACTAATAAATAAATAAAATAAAAATAAATAAATAAATCACCACATATCAGCACCTGGTCATCAAACGAAGCGCTGTCACACAGTTCGCGAACGGAGGCCACATGTTCATCTATCAGCTCTGTATCACGGCTACGGTCAGGAGAGATGTACACAACACCAATAAGCAAACGATTACGACCAATAACAGCATCAACAAACACCTGTTTAAATCTTTCACCGTGGCACGTCTGAACTTGAGTACAACGGTAACGGTGATGGACTGCAATCAGTACACCTCCGAAGCTCGATTTATCACTGTTCCTGCGGCAGCGATCACAGCAAAATACGGTGAACGATGATCCGAAAATTTGCAGAGAATCGATGCAGTCATTTAATCCAGTCTCTGTCAGTATGATGACGTCGTAATTGCACTCCATAACAGCCAAAAGCAAGTCGTCAATTTTAGTCCTAACACCTCGGACGTTATGGTAGTAAAGCCATACAGGATCGACTGGGGATACACCAGGCTGCAACATAAAACGGTTGGGTGTATTAGGAGATGAATTTACAAAACAATACTCACCTGTGATGGGAACCCTAAGGTTCCCACCGTCCACAGTACAGAGCTCCAAATTGGTGTTCGATCGTTGTCCACTGGCTAGTTCAAAGTTTGGCGAGAGTTTTTTGGCTGGTCCTCAAATTCCCTGAATACCAGTCCGTCCGGCCAAGTCGACGAAAGCAGCGCACGTTGTTCTAACGATGGATCCAGACCAATCTTAAATTAAACGAACGACATGTTCGAGACATCTTTTCCTTTCGGAACCAAGCGGATCACATCACACGGTGACGATAGATCAAGACAGCGACCCACAATTTTCTGCACATCATCCGGGGAGATCAGCGGTTGGAACCCCGACAAATACAACCAGAATTTGGCGGGGATTGCAGCAGGCACGATAGAGCTGATGGACAGGTCGCTGAAGTCGATGGCTCTTGTACCGCGATCTGAAGTCAACGTTGACGAGTCGATCTGCTCCACCCGTTGGCGCTTTCGTCCTCTCTGTAATGTTTTTGTTTTGCTTCCATCTCCTTGTGAATCAGTTGAATCAGTCAACACGAGATCATCAACTTTCTCGGCAAGTAACTGTACTTGGCTCGACAAGTTATTCGAGCTGTCCGGAGCCGCAGAAGAGGCTTTGAGTGTATTTTCGAGGTAGTCTTTAATACTTCGACCAGCAAGCACGGACCGGCAATCAGTGCTAACAAACATTGCCTTTCCTAGTGAGAATAGGTCTCGGTTGGCACGGTGATTGAATCCACAACATTGTTGGCTAATGTGGAAAGAGGCATCACAAAAGCCGCAACGGATGGGTTCGAGATCGTCCACTTCCAATTTGCATTCTTTGCACTGCTTCTTCGCCATTGTTGTCTGTTGTGATTCGTCAGGAACAGAAACGGGGTAATGGCTGTTGCTTTGCTTGCTGGATGATCGATCGAACAGAATTCACTGCCGAATTGCAGCGGCCTGTCCAAGGATTTCCGATAATTTCGACGCGTGGCAGGATCGTTATCAGCAGTACGGGTAAAACCAAAGTTGCGAATGTATGGTAAATTTACACAACAAAAACATCAAAATAATCGACGATTAAAATGAACAGTTAGACAATAAAAACGAGCGTCATACACATGAAGATGTGATTTGATATTTCACTTATTTTAACCACGAGAGACAATCATTTCGACCATATGGATCAACAATCCGGATATCCGGAGCCGTTTCTAAATTGGCTATGAGAGATGGTTTGATCAAGTGGAATCATGATCCGAAATATCTAGGTTCTACTGTGACCACACAGAAAAAAAATCTGAATTGTCACTATCGCGTAAAATTTCCCTTCGTTTAATTTTAACCTATACTTGGCATAAACAACGAAATCATTTACAAGCTTGCATACAATATTGCTACTTTATGAGTTATTACGTTTAAATATACACGAAATATCACGTAAGTTTATGCCAAATAAAGCGTTAATTTTATGTGCGCTATATCTCGCAGAAATTTACATGAATTTTTCGAACGGTGCATATGACTCTATGATTGTCGTTTTGAGAGTCATTGGTCATATATTGACGAGTAGATGTGAGTTGATATGCCACTTGAAATGGTTATCAGAGGTATCAAATTTGTCCATGTGGAACCATAATCAAGAATATATGGCTATATGGTTGTCGTTATGAGTGACGTTGCTCATATTTCGTCGAGTAGATGTGATTTGATGTGTAGCTTGGTATGGTTATGAGAGATGTTAAATTTGACCATGGACCATGGAAAAACCGGAACCAGTTCTGTGGTGGCCACATGGCTCTATGGTTGTCATTTTGAGTGCCTTTGATCATCATCACTTTTTTCGGATGGTGATAAAAAAAGCTTAGACAGATAATTTCTTTTGATAAATTTCCCGTGAAAGGTAATTATTTAAGCTTACTTGCAAAAAAATTCTACGCCCTTGCGAGCGGCCTTCCGACAGTTAACCGGAACATTCGCCATGGCGGACGAAAACATGCGTGTAGGCATGTTTTTTTAGTTCTTCCTTCGTTTTATTTATCAATTCCTCCTCAGTTCTCGCGACAAAATTGTTGGAGTAGATCTTGCGCTTCAGGGTGGCCCAGAAATTCTCGATGGGACACAGCTGGGGAACGTTGGGTGGGTTCGCCGACTTGGGTACCACATCGATATTCAGCCGCTCCATCTCCTCCAACGATCGCTTCGAGTAGTGGGCCGACGCCAGATCCGGCCAGAACACCGCGTCTTCGCCCTTATGGTATTTCTTGATGAACGACGCAACTTCCGGCAGGCATTTCGTACTATAGGTTTCCCCGTTCGCGGCCAGTCCGGAGCGAAAGAAGAGCGGCTTTGACATCCCCTTCTTGCTGATTGTCAGCCACAGCAGCACCTTCTTGGGGAACTTGGGGGGAAGTAAACTACGAAGTGCCCTGCCAGTCGTTGCCATCCAGGGTGAGATAGGTCTCGTCGTCCATCACCACCGCCACGTCGCGATTCGCCGGGAAAAACGAGTTGACCATCTTATTCAGCCGCTGCCGCTGCGGTCTTGCCTGCAGCTTCGAAACCAGTGGACGTGACTTCCGCTTTCTGACATGTATGTTCATATTCGCCAGGTATTTTTTCACTGTTTGGCCGGTCAAGCGCACGCAGCGATGTAGCCACTTTTCCCTCGGTCGTCCTTTTCAACATCCTTTGGAGCTTCTTGTCGCTCAGGGTCGTCGGCCGTCCGGAACCAGGCTTTCTTTCGATGCTCTGATTGTTGTCTAATAGTGCCAAGATGTTGTAGATGCCGGTACGGGCGTATCCGGCGTCTACAAAGTGCCGCACGATGTTCGTTTTCGACGCGGCGGGGTGCAGGCGTGGTGACTCAATGAATGAGGTTTGAGAGTGATTTTCCGAACACTGCGTCGCGAGTTTAAAATGAGCCGAGCGTAGCATTTTTCTGAGAAGTAGAATGCCTACTGCCAAATCATTCCACTGAGCTTCAGAGCTTGAGGTTTGCTGCCATTTATTTTCATGTTTTCTATCATACGCTCTTACTCTCACTCTGGGTGAACTCTGAGCTTCTTGCGTCGAACAAAAAAGTCATCCGGAGTCTCGAAAAAGGCACTTCACGTCAAATCATCCTCTCGCTGAAGTTCACTCTCCCTCTCTCTCTCGAGGAGTTTTTGTTTACTTCTTCCATATTCCTGTCGCTGGCTTAACTCGTTGGACAAGAGTGTTTTAAAACCTCCAGTGAGTTTAAGGAGTTTCAGCAAGTCTGGCAGGGTGCCGTTCTTTGAACGCACACACTTCTGAACGGAGTTGCTTCACTGTTTTTGCCATCACGGTTAGAGTTCGACTGATAGAACTGTCCAATTTTGTCTGCTGACTTATGGCTTACTATGATTGATGCTGCATGGGTAGTTTTGTCAGTGCGGGTGAAGGTAAACCCACAGACAAACAGACGTAACTCTTCATTGTGTATCTTCGTGCACGCATTTAACGGTTGATTTGAATGTTATGAGTTCCGCAAACTACTCGCCGCAGCGCTGGCATCGGATCACTTTGACGTTTCAATACATTCTATAGAACTTTAATGCAATATTGTTTGCGAGTTAGCGAGCAAGCTTGTTTTCCGCGAGAAGCCCGAGAGATTTCGTTACTGAGGTTCTATGTTTTGAGATACTATGTTTTCAAGGATAACTTTTTCAAAGAGTTACGTCTGCTTGTCTGTGGTAAACCCATGGAAAATCGACTATTTTTGTCCATATTTTTTTTAATGCAAACGTTAGATGTGATTTGATATGTCGCTTGATATGATTATGATGGATAATAAATTTGACCATATTGATCCATAATCCGGAACATCCAGATCCGATTCCATGGTAGGCATGGGGTCTAATGATTGTTCTCTATCATTTTCGGGAATGCCACGACAAAAATCGATATGCTGTCGCAATGGTAGGTAAGATATACGATATAGATTGGAAAATAAACACCTCTGAACCGCTTACCGGAAAGATCTCTAACAAATCAATTTAATCGGCCATGGCAGCTCTGAGATACAAATGTTTGAATATAAAGAGTTTGTCCCGGGCTTTGAGGGGCTAGTAACAGAAGTTGATACAGTTTTTTAATAATTTTGTTATTCATTTTTGGTCGGGTAAAGCAGCGATATAATTTTCCTTTTCTTTTTAGTTCTACCATAGCCCCATCACCTGAGTAGGTAAAAATTGTTTTAAAAGGAAGTGCTCTCTATCACCGTTCAACGGAAACCAATGATACGTAAATATGCAAGCAAAGCAGAAAACCGTCCGCTGTCCCAGTGACAGAGTGTAGGCGTAGTGTTCGCAACTTTTCCGAACAAAAAATGATTGATCCATGGACTCAAGGAAGCGGATGTGTCAAGTTGATTGATTTCTAAAGTTTACAAGCCTCGAGGCGGTTTTGTTTATGTTTCTTCCATGACGGTGGAAATTCGACCTGTCATCGAGTATCGAAAACCTTCCCAGAAGTTGAATCCCCTTCCTGCCAATGTGAATGCCATCGGCACCCAGATCCGGATGCCCGCAACCGTGGATCGCAATAATTAAATTTATATCAAAAGGAAAACTTTCGGCGTTACCTTTAATTTATCAAATGATAAGCACGGTTCGAAACTTTTCAACCACTTTTTAAACGGTTAATGAAGAAACCAAACACTCCAAGGGCAATCGAACGCCAGAAGGCATCCGGTGTGTTTCGGTTGAGAGACTCTCTCCGCTAGCCAGCTCTACTACGCACACATCACCAGAGCGCGCTTTTCGCTTTTCGTTTGAACTGTTTGAACAGCAAAAGGAAATCAAGACTGCTTTTATCAGTTGGCGCAAAAGTTTAAACAATTTTGTTTTTCGTTTGTTGGAGTGAAAATTTCGCTTTCTGCTCTCCGGAAAACTCCGGGAACGCACTACTAACCCCCGGGCCCGTCGTTTTCCTGGGCGGAACTTTACCCGGTTGGAGTGGCACTAGTGGCAACTTCTTGCCCGAGCTATTAAGTTAATACGAAAAGTTTTCTCAATTTTGCAAATAAATGTACGCCTGTAAACGATTGCTTGCTGATTGCTTGTATTTACATAGTTGGTAGATGGAAGAGTTCCGGATGGCACGGAGAGTGAGAGCGAGCTGATGGGATTTTATGTTGCCAACACCACCAGCAGCAGCGGGGAACTTTAGTCAGCACTGCACTTTGGGGTGGGTTAATTGAAGATCTGGAAGCCGGAAGTGGATTTTCGTGGTGAAATTTTCAAAGCCAGTCAGAGGTAGTCGATTTCGTGCGGTTTGGATAATCGAATTCTCAAATTATGTGCCATGGAGGCAGAAGTGGTCGAGGACGAGGAGCTGTGAGTAAACGACCGACAGTTAATGGTAGATAAGACTTTATTTGCCTCAATCTAATGTTTTGAGAATCGCTGACGCCGACTTATAGAATGAAGGGGAAGTTATGTTCCTGTTTGACGTCATTTTCCTGCTGTCACATTGTTATTATTATCATTGAACAATGAACGATAACTTCCTCCGGATGTGCTGACCCGGGAACTCAATATTACCGTCAATGATCTTATTCTTAAAATGTCATTTTTTTACTTTTTATTTGCATAATATTCAAATCAATTTACATTCATGTATTAGCCTATGTGCTTCAACTACAAAAGTAACTTACCAACCTTAATTGTAATGAAATAAATCTAGTAGACTGATGCAAAATTTGAAATGTTCACTCCACAGAGCTCAAACGGTTCCAAATTGGGGCCTGATCATCCTACCCAAAATTTGATCTCAATTAGTTAAAAACTGACTTTGCTCAATCCTCTTGAAATTAATATGGGAATTCTTATGGATAATGCAAGCGGTTTGTTCATATATTCATCTTTCTAACAATTCACCATATTTATCTACACAAAACATTGATAGCCGTACTTGTATGAATTGTTGACGTAGACTACGTCTAACGAGAAAGTACAGGTTAATCGGAACATCTAAAACTGCGACCATCACGAAAAGGTGTTAGGTTTTGAATGCTTATACATCTGTCATGGAAAGATGAAATTGAAATCCAAATATACCAATCAATAGGAAATGACAATACAAATCTGCTGAAGTAAATACTTTTCTAATTTTCCATGGAAATTGTTTGAAAAATGACCGATAAAAAGTGATAATTTTATCACTGTTTTCTTAAAAAACCAACGTTTCCCTAACCCAGTCGGTGTAATCGAATACCACTTGGCTGCACATCGTTCTGCTTGAACCTGTAAAGTTATAAAACAGCGCTGCTGTTGCGTCATTGCTCATTTTTGCATCGGACCGCTGAAGGTACCAGCAGCAAGTAAATGCAAAATCATCGCCAGCGGTAGAGGAAAGTAGGTAAAGGTGAAAAGATGGACACTGCTCATAATTTATTAATAATATGAATGTAATATTTTAATCTGTAATAATTTCGAATCTGAAAACATAGCAATAATTTTGAGAATCTCTGTTGACATCAAACAAGGAAACTGTCAAATTTGTAAACAAAACAAAAGTTTTCTTCGTGGGGCACACTAGTGGATGTAATTTTGCGGTTTCAGATATTTAGTTATATGTACATCTTGAAGAATTTGAATGTCTTCCTTTTTTCTATGTAAACGAGTTGTTGGGATTATCAAGCACACATCTGGTACGGTCATTATTTTAATAAATACTCAAGAATTATGAACGTTTAAAAAACAGCTACGGAATGGGTAAAGACGGATACTCGATGATAGGAAAAGGAGACGAACCAGCCCAGGGCTGAAAGTCTCCTTAATAAAGATATAAAAAAAAATTATGCGAAAAGACGGACAAAGAGGTGTTGAATTCCTTTTAATTAAGTCATAGACCAACCAGCAATTCGATCAGGCTTTGAAATCGGGGAAAATTGAACGTCTGTGAAATCAGCAGCTCCAAATTAACGGGTCAACTTTTAAAGTTTTGTTAAAGTTAAGTAAAAGGCAAGTTAAAGTTGTGTTAAAGTAAAGATAAACTTTCGTTAAAGTTACTTTAAAGTTATATTAAAGTTTAGTTGAAGTTAAGTTAAAGTTATTTTAGAGTTAAAGTTAAGTTAAAGTTATGTTTATGTTACGTTAAAGTTAAATTTTAGTTAAAGGAAAGTTAAAGTTATGTTAAAGTTATGTTTAAAGTAAGTTAAAGTTAACTCAAAGTCCATCCGAGGTAAACGAACAACCTGATGGTGCTCTCGTAGAAGCACTGTCTCATCAGGATCTAGAGGATGCCGCTTCACCATCGATCAAGTATGACGATAAAGGAGTTCAAGTGGCTCCTAAAGACATCTTGGCCTGTTTTGTTTTGGAAATGACAATGAGTCAACAGCTAAACCGACACTCAAAGTATCACTAGTAGCGATACCGCCCTTTGCTTAAAATAATAACCCCGAGGGTCAGCAAACGAAAACGTCAAGCAGATAAAACAGCAGACATAACATCTGATTAATGTGCCGTTAATTCGAAAAATGCGAATTCAGCCAAAAATATCCAATCCATTTAAAAAGAGCGAAAACGGTCGTTGAATAAATACAATCAAAAGCAATGTAAGACCTACACTTTATTTGATAGTTTGTGTGACATATGTGGTTCAAAATTTTCAGATTCGGATGCTGGAACGGGATAGGAAATGTGTTTGCAACGCTTCTCTTGGTTCCACCGGATGTCTCAATGTCGCTATAACAGATTGCCGAAACTGCTCCTAGCTTGTCATGATTTGGAATATCAATTGGATGAAATATTGTTTGTTTGGTAGTTGAATTGCTTGTACGTTAAGTTTACCGTATGCGTGATAATGTTTGCACCATTGAGCAATGTCAAAATTTAAAAAAATTCTCAAAAATTTCGTTTTCGAGTTTTTTTTTATTTATTCAAAGGGAAGATGTTTCTCAGAGTCTTAAACTATGTTAATCATCGATCGACTTTCCACTTGCTGCAGTTACGACTTCCACACGCTTCCGGAATGCACGGCAGGTTCTAATAATGTAGTCTGGATCCATTTATCTCCAGGTACGGGTCAATGTTTGTCTGAGGCTTGCTGTACTCGGGTGGCGTTTAGAACAGGCCTTGGCCTTCATGACGCGTCATATTGAGTAATCCAGCGGATAAAGATCGGGGCTGGATGGCAGCCACATATCCTTCGCCCACAACGGAAGATGTTCCTGCAACCACTTCTGAGTGCGGTTCGAGGTGTGGCACGGAGCCCCATCTTTTTGAAATACAACATTTGGCTTCGGACCGCACTGAACATACTTACCAGAAGAACATACTTACTTAAAATGCCGATGTAGACCTCCGTGTTGACCTTGTCGCCTTCTGGAATGAACACCGGGTCCATTTTTTTTTGTCATCGGAAGCCACCAATTCAAACACCATAACGCTAGCAGGATGCTTGGTCAGATACACGTTCTTGTGCTCGTCGGCCACGTCTTTTACTAGAAGAGAACTAATATACCGGTCGGTTCTGGAATTTGATACGGGATCGACGGTAAACATGCTCTCGTCGGTGAACAGGATTACCGGATTTTTTCGCTTAAGGAAGTTCAAGATTTTCTAGCATCGTTCGACTCGTAGCTCCTGGATGCGGTTGGTAATCATGTGAGTTTTTTTCCGTGCCTTAGACTTCACCCCGTAATCTTCCTTCACGATCTTCAGTGCCGTAAAGTCACTGATCCCGTTTTATTTTGCCTTTTTTTTCTATTGAACGCACTGGATTCACCCAAATCTTCCTTTTGATAGCAGCAATAACCCTCGGAACCCGAGCTGACCTCGGACGACCTGTGGCCACCTTCGCGGATAGTTGTCCTTTCTTTTCTCGGTCTAAAACCCTTTTGACGGTCCACTGAGACACTCCCACGGCGATTGAAATGTCTTTTTGCGACATATGCGCGCGGGGCAAATCACGAATACGCTGCCACTTCGTCATGGTGCAACTGTCAAACTAAGTAAATATTTTCTTTTATACACAGCCTACTACGGTATGAGTTATTGGTTAAGTGCATGCAAAGAAAACCAAGGCATTGTATGCACAGGTGAAACGATGTGTACGATGGTGCAAACATTATCACGCATACGGTATGTTCATAAATATATTTTCTTTTATAAAAAATAACACTACCCATTTTATGCACCAAGAAACGGGCTACAACTAAATAATGTCAAAATTGCGTCAACTAGTTCACACTCTGCATCATATCTGCTAGTGTGCGCCTTACCCATATCATGTGTCCGTATTTCCCGAACATTTGAAAACCGCCCGATAAAAGTATGCTTTTTATTGATGATAGAATTATGGATTGAAGCTTCGGATAAAATCTAAGGATGAACTGCAATTGATCACGCATATGTTGCGATCAGAACATTTAAGCTTGAAATTCATCCAAGCAATTATCGGTACATCGTTTAGCTACTAATTTAGTTTCACTATCTATTGCTTTTTTTGACGTAGGATTACGTCTTTCGGCAACATATAGGGAGTGCAATTTCAAAAAACCAAATTCGAACGCGTTACGAAAAGAGGTCAGGTTTTGACCACTTATAACGCTGTCAAAAACGGATGGATTTTAATTCTAAACAAGTCAATAGATTGGAAATTTTTCTACGTAGCTGCTCAAATGAATACCGTATCAATTTTCAATAGGTCACTATTGAAAAAAAAACTATTTCCAACTGTTGCAATGGTGATCAAAATTATCACCGATTCACAGTGGGACGAATTCAAAAAAAGAGGGACATGGCTATTTGCGACGAAACTATTGAGTATAGCTTTTTGTTGTCTTCTAAAATGTTTCTTTATTTTTTAAGTACTTTATTTAAGTAGTGAAAATGTTTGGTTGAGGAGGGTATACACACAGGAGTGGAACTTTGGATCAGAAATTGGCTCCACTTGTCATTTGCGAACACTAGCGCATCTAGCGGTAGAAGGCATCTTCTGCCTGCAGTTAAGATAGGCAGCATTCTATGGTAGTGTGAGTGCACATAGAAAGACCGTGTGGAACGCTACCACAATACGTCGCTTGTTGAGCAGAAAACCGAACCACCTTTTGATTCACCGATTTGTTTGCACTTCCCCTTCTGTTCTGTGGTATACACTCAGATAAAATAAAAGAACTTTTTTTATGTCTTGTTAAATTTGATGAACACTTATGGAAACATTGAAGATGAAGTCTTTTTAAGAAACTTTATCCAAAGTGTAAACTTTCTATCTCTCAATTGGACGAAGTTATAGGGTGAAAATGGACTACAAACGGTAGCACCCTCTTAAAAAACGTTTTTTCACCATAACTTTTTTCTTTGGATTTTCTCGTTTTTTTTAAATATTCTACAAAGTTGTAAGTGCTTAGAAAATGCACATTTTTGCACAAGACAGTAAATCGCTATCTCTTTACGCCAGTTTTTACAATTTTATTTATCCTATCTTTAAGGGGGGGTGTTACCACCTACTGTAATGGTAAAAACTACTGGTAATCAATTGAATGTCAGTTCCCATATGTTAGAATCTAACATACCATACATTTTTAAGGCAACATTGGAGGTGCAGTGGAAAGTGGTCTGATTTTGATCCAGAGATGATGGATTTTAATTTTGAATACACAAATCGAAAGGAATTTTTTCTACGAATCTGCTTAAATAAACACTTCAATAGTGAGCGATGATCGATTCTCATCGTCGATTATCTCTTTGCATTGCTACAGCTAAGCGAAACAATTTTCTAGAATTTGTTCAATGCAGAGTTGTAGCAGGATGTATTGACTATCAAAAGCAACAGCAAATGCATCGAGAAACGTTAATTCTAGCGTGGTATTTACTAAAGAGAAAAATCGACGAAGAGAATCCATCATCGTGTTTACGCCCTTATGCATGCTCACTTTATAAATTTTTAATAGGTCACTACTGAACATTACACAAATGTCCAACTGTTGCGATAGTGATCAAATTTATTACCGATTGCCTGCAAACAGTGCATTCCCTTACACAGATTTAAAAATCTAATTCGATCTTGTCTACTGTATTGCCAATTAATATTGATAGCTAGTGCAAATGTTCACCAAAATGATTTCTTTTGTCATAATTAACGGTGAACAACACTTTTTCTGTCTTCATGTATGTACATACTTGGAAAAATCTTCATGAAAACAGCAAAACGTAACAAAACATTGAGGTACATTTTTTGAAAATTTATAAGGCATCCCCTTGGATCCCCCTATGAATTGTATATGAAACAGTAGGGTATAAGTTGCTGAATGAAATGACGGTTTCATTAGCTACTAATACCTGCTAACCCTATTAAAGATAGTGTAAAAAAAATGGTAAAAACTGGCGTAAATCCTTTTAACAAAGAGATAGCGATTTACTGTCTTCTGCAAAAATGTGCATTTTCTAAGTATTTACATCTTTGTAGAATATTTGAAAAACGAAAAAATTCAAAGAAAAAAGTTATGGTGAAAAATCGTTTTTTAAGAGGGTACTACCGTTTGTAGTCCGTTTTCACCCTATAACTTCGTCCACTTGAAAGATAAAAAGTTTACACCCTGTACAAAGTTTCTTAAAAAGACTTCATCTTCAATGTTTCTATAGGTGTTCCTCAAATTTAACAAGACATAAAATAGTTATTTTTTTATCTGAGTGTATACCCTCCTTAACCAAACATTTTCACTACTTAAATAAATTACTTAAAAAATAAAGAAACATTCTACAAAACAACAAAAAGCTATACTCAATAGTTTCGTCGCAAATAGCCATGTCCCACTTTTTTTGAATTCGTCCCACTGTGCGATTACCTTAAAAAAGCGTTTTCCCTAACACAGATTTAAAAATCGAATTCGATGCGGTCTCACTAAACGGTACTTATTCAATCACCGTGTGTGGTGGTGTCCAGTCGTCGGTGTCAGCAGCAGCAGCAGTGTTTTTAAATATTGTTATTAGAGTTGTAGCAGGATGTATTGACTATCAAAAGCAACAGCAAATGCATCGAGAAACGTTAATTCTAGCGTGGTATTTACTAAAGAGAAAAATCGACGAAGAGAATCCATCATCGTGTTTACGCCCTTATGCATGCTCACTGTCGACTTTATAAATTTTTAATAGGTCACTACTGAACATTACACAAATGTCCAACTGTTGCGATAGTGATCAAATTTATTACAGATGGCGGATTCATTGGCCTCATACCACTCCAGGACACTTTTAGAATAGTGGCATGATGCCAAATCTGGCCAAAATAGCGGAGCTTCGTCGTGCTGCTGCAAGAACGGCAAAAGGCGCTTCTCGAGGCACTCAGATTTGTAGATCTCGCCATTTACTGTGCCCTTTGTCACGAAAGGCTCACTCCTCAGTCCGCAAGAGCAGATGGCCTGCCAAATGAGATATTTGGAGGCGAACTTCGACATTTTCTTCTTCTTAAATTTGTCGTCCACATCGAACTTGCTCTTGCCGGTGAAAAACTCCAACCCCGGAATTTGCTTAAAATCGGCTTTTATATACGTTTCGTCGTCCATCACACAGCAGCCATATTTTGTCAGCATCTTCTCGTAGAGCTTCCGTGCCCGAGTTTTAGCCGTCGATTGTTGCCGCTCATCGCGGTTTGGGAAGTTCTATACCTTGTATGTATGTAGTCCAGCTCTCTTCTTTGCATTCTGGACGTAGCTCTGCGACATGCCGATCTTTTTAGCCAAATCACGACTTGAGACGTTGGGATTTGCTTTAATCATCCGCTTCACCTTTCCCTCCGTCTTTTTGTTCTCCGGTCCCGGTTTTCTTCCAGCTCCTTTGCCATGGTCCAACGTCAACCGCTCCTGGAACCGCTTCAACACTCTGGAGACGGTTGAATGGTGAATGTTCAACATTTTTCCCAACTGCCGGTGCGACAGGTCAGGAAATTCCAGGTGTTTGGAAAGAATTTGTTCTCAAAACTCGCGTTGGTTCACCTTCATTTTCGTTGAATCGAAAAACACGACTTCGAGTTTGACAGCATGTACACAATACACATCAATGAGAAAGGGTGCAAAATTTGGTTGATTTTTACCCAATGGTAAAAAAAGTTATGCCCTGTTGAATGTGTCGCAATAATTTCGTGTTCACCCTTTATACCCCGTACAGACTATGGCTTATATCATGTAATATAGACTGTCTTGCAATGAGCACTCATACATCTAGTTTACACTGGAAATCCTATGTATGAGTGCTCATTGCAAGACAGCCTATATAACATGATATAAGCCACAGTCTGTCCAGGGTATTAAGAAATCAATTTAATATATAGGAGAAACGGATGTAATGTCGGCCTAAATTCCCTTAATATGGGCCCATACATAATTTTACCAATCGACCAAATTTTCAATTGCGACCAAAAATATCCATTAGTACCATCCCAATGACGTGCTATGCCACGTCTCAATTATATTATTCCAGATTTTTTGCGAATGGTTATGCCCCACCGTTCCAAAGCATAATTCTTCATGTAGAAGGGACATTCAATGCTAATCTAAAAGCATGAAAAAAGTCAGAGGTTGGGCCGCTGGGGAAGGTCCATCATCTCGAGGTAGGATTTTCAAATTAATTTTTAACAAGCCTTTTGGATATGCATACGTTCGACAACAACGAGGAGGACTCACAATGGTTGCGATTTAAAGTGAAAACTTGAATTTAACGATGTTCGCACAGAAGGCCATGGTTACCACAATATAGGGGACCTTTTGTTTCTTGGCATTAAGCCGGGAAAGTTTATTCGAATTTTGCCTGGATGATGGATAGTTCTTAAATTGATTTCTTCAGAAAGGGGAATCAAGTGATTGCCCTTTTCTTTTGTGTTTAGGCTCCATGGCGGCTTCAGAAAATTTCTACAAATCGACTTCCAAGCAGATTACTATAATAATCCGAAAGATCTAAGAGGAATTTTCCTAGTCGATGTCCAAGCAGCATTACCTCGGGTATGGTCCAAACAAGGATCGAAGAAGAATAATAGTCGAACAAGGTAGACAATTTGCAGATAATACGTTTATAGCACTTTGTTGTAGCTTTCGGTAGCAGTAACACTTCCTTTAGTAAAAAGCAAATAGATCCATCAGTAGCTAAAAAGTAAATAGATCTGCACGGTAAGAGAGCACGATTCGGAGTGAAGGCATTAGAAATGATTTGTCATTTCACGGGCCGCATGCAGTCCACGGACTGAAAGCACCACTGATGTAGGAATATGCTAACTGATTCAAACCTTATTTTGTTTCAATGGAGCTAATATTGCTTTATTGAAACGAGCTGTATGGGTACTTTTAAGTTGTTATTATTCGGAACACTAATCGAAACAATTTTTTTACTTCGAAACAAAACTGCATCGCTGTATAAAGCCTTCTAAACTCTATCCAATAAATTTGTTGGTGATTTCTGATTATGGCTATCGCAATTCATAAAAATACTATTGATTTGACAAACGTTCGACAGTTGGACAGTTCAATGGTTTAAAAAGTTGAAATTACATCATATAAAAACTTATACAATTAATTTAAAACTGTCACATTCAAAGTGACAGTTTTAAATTAATTGTATGAGTTATGAGAGAAAGCAGTAGGGTGGTTGTTGCGTGCTGTACCATCATCAGCTAGAACTACCAACGTCGCTAGAACTATTCCACAGCCGCAGTCAGTTTATGAGCAAAAGAGGGACGCACATTTTTTGCCTGTAGACTTGGAGACATACTTCAAGTTTCCGCGTACATCGTACGGGTTAAGCAAACGATGTGCGTCTATCTTTAAAAACTGTCGCATTAATGGCCCTTCGCTCATTTTCTATTCAATTTTCATACTGCCGTACTCTAACGGAACTATCCACCTACTCTCTTCTAAAAGATTATTCTTTAGCTAATAAATAATCACACTAAAGCTTCATGTTAGCATTTCCAACCAGCTCTTAAAACTGTCACTTTTTTCCGGCTGTTTGAATATTGAGTAAACATAAACTAATCCCTCGAATATGACACCCAGGGCGGTCCGGTCTAACCAGGCCACCAGGGTGTACCAATATTAATCAACCTAACCAGCATTATAACAAACAATTTCCAAGCGAGGATGATTCATTAGAGCAAACTATTCTATAATGCCAAACCTCAAACAACGCCCGTCAACGACGACAAGGCCAGAGGGCCAGGGTGTGTGATGGTTGCTCATTTACTCATTTGCTCATCAGATACCGCAAACCGCCAAGAGGTACTCCATCCTTCTCATGCTAATGCAACCGCACGTGTTCGTCTATCTGGTGTTTATTATATTTATTACCAGCAAAAACTACGCCACTAACCAAACAAGCCGTGCCTACCAACCCACGCGGCGCCATGCCAGACTGCCGTTCGTCGCGCTATGTTGATTAATGAAATGCTATACCGACGACGAGGTTGACTCCGTACCTGCGCTCGACGTGGATGATGGTGATGTGTTGCCATGTCAACATCGTTACAAGTGTCACAAAAAGCCCCGGATCTGTATGCCACCTTTGAAAATCGTGCGACTTTCCCGTGGCTTTACACGGTTTACTGAGTTTCCGGTACACACACCCACACCCACACACGAGATTGGTTTAAGCATCCTCTCGTATTTGCTAAAGCATCCACGGGGTTTTTGTATTAGGCAGTGGTGTATCGGAAAGCTGACTAGATGCTTGATTCTTCGACTTGATTGATGTCGGAGCAGTGAAATTGTGTGATTCTGCAACGCTAAGTGTGAGAAATTACAACTATTGAAGCACACCATTTCCACATTTGAACTTCAACACTGACAGCATCCTGACTGCCAACGATATTTTTCGACTGCTCCAAATTGCTGGATATAAACTTCACTCATGCGTGCCCTTCCCATGTTCCTTTCTTGCTTGCTTGCTGCCTCTAGATATAATGATGCGTCTACAATGCAGAGATTCACTTGAATGACTTCATTATTATGATTAATTATTGCGATGCTCGCTGGCAGAACCCCCCCGAGGGTGAACACGACAATCCCGACAGCGACGACAACACTGACTGTCAGTATTAGGTTCATCCATATGTGCGGAACGAATAATTATGTCTACATACACGATGGTGAAGCTTATTACTGCTGTACCAACTGGTACTGGTTGTCTGACAAGGGCAACGGTTTCAGCTTAATTAAACCACTGGGACACAGAGGAAGGTGGGAGCCAGAGCTGCTGGCAAATCCCAGCATTTAAGATGTATGCGAGAGTTCATCTTTCGTTGGTTGGATAATCAGCGTCAAGATCTGACTGGTGTGAATCAGCAGGGTTCTAGGCTGTTTCAACAATGTATAATTAATAGTCTGCGAAAAGCAACCGTTTACATAAGTGTTTTGGAGAAGATGAATCGCAGCCACTTTCAGCACTGTGCCATTACCATCAGGAGATTAGGCAGGCATTATTGGGACATCGTTCCGTTGAATGCTTCCAAGAGTTGCTACAATTTGTTTGTGACTAATTAAGGTTTCTTAACTAGTCGTACTTCGTACGAAGGTATAGATGCCGAGTATTTTAATAAGTGAACAACGCATTTAGTGTGTTGTAGGTACTCGGGAGGAGCAAGTTTTAAGATGCATTGCTATAATACAGAGCCCTGCTCATCTTTTTTTGTAAGTCTGTCATTTAAAATTATAAAATGTATGAAGTAATAGATTGAGGTTCAAGCTAGTTATTCAGCCATTCCATAGCAAAACGATAGAGTGGTACTCAGAATTTTGTAAAAATTGGCAGTTTTGTATTAATGTAACACTCGATATGTATCAATGGAGACGCAGGGTAATCTAGTCGTATTGGAGTAATTAGCGAAATTTCTAAACATGCTAATTTAAAAAAATCGTAACTCAAAAACGAAAAAAAAATACATCGTTGCTTTGTTTAAATGTTGTGTAGGTAGAAAAGCCTCAATTTCAAAAAAAAAAATATAAAAAACGTGTTGCGCCCATTGTCTACAAACCATGAAAACGATAAAAAAACAAATACAATCAAAGTTCTTCTATACAAAACTCCAATTTTCAAAAAAGTTTATATTTTTTTTTCTGAAAAGTATTTTTATTAACCTTTCATTTGATATTTGTATCATTCAAATCGTTTCAATGGCTCAAAAGTTATGATTTTTTTAAAAAAATGCCATTTTTGGAAAAAATAGAAAAAAAATCGATTTTTGGACCACTCTAAAGGAAAATGGTCACCCTAATGAGAAAATAAAAAAATACGGCTCTAATATTTTTCGATAAGGAACAAAACTGCCAATTGATACGAAATTCTGAGAACCAGTATATCGTTTTGCTATGGAATGGCTGATTTTTTAAGTATGTACACAGAAAAAAATCTCAATTCAATTCTGGCTCGATCTTGACTCAAACTCTATTTTTGCTGAGTACTTGAAGTCATTACCGTGAAATGATATCGATATATTGAGTTTCATTTGATTGGCTCTTAACGCCCACTCCAACTTTGCTGAACATTCGATGTCGCTATCTTGAATCGAAACCAAGATATTGAACACTATTTGATTCTAATCAAGCAGTGATGCCATCTGTCGGTTGAATTTATAGTCATTTGTGGCAAACTCTGGATCACTTTGACGTTTCTATATATTCTGTTTACCTTGCATGCAATATTGTTTGCGAATTTACGAGCAAGCTTGTTTTCCGTGAGAAGCCCAAGAGATGTCTTTACTGAGGTCCCATGTTTTGAGGAACTATGTTTTCAAGAAAAACTTATTCAAAAAGTTACGTCTGTTTGTCTGTGGTGGAAGCAACGCATAGAAAAATGAGCAAATACACAAACCTTACTTCTGAGGATGTAATCTTTGCTATCAAATTCGTTCGAAGCATTTACCTTTGAGCGGCAGATGACGCGATTGTACCTGTCTCATAGCGGTCGCACGATAAAATGGAAGAGTTGCCAGTCTTCTTGATATGTTGTCTTCAATTTTTCACTTTTGTATTTTATATTTGAAACTTTGTTTTTCTAAAGCTTCAAAATTTGAAATTCAAGGGAGCTGCTTTTGAAAAAACCAACAGCTCCAGAAGAAGTTAATCTGACCTGGCGATTCATTAACTTTATATTTTTTATATTGATTTGTACAGGCTCAATTTAAAAAACTTTACAGAGCCGAGTTATCATTTTCGTTACACATTATTACTGTATTATATTTAAAGTTAAAGGAACTGGACCGATTACTCACGGTTGTCTCGAGGTTAGTGGAGATTTACAATATTTTGGATGGGACAAGGGAGAAGGAGGTTTGAAATGTGATTTACGATGAAAATATTTAATTAATCCTATAACATGAAATTATTTCTATTCATCTTGAAAACAAACATTAAAAAAAACCCACACGTACAAAATATAAACTAAACACAAGGTTAATCAAACTTACAATCTAAGGTTAATATACTTAAAGTAAACATATATGAGTTTCATAAACTCCAGATCACGTCTAGCCAAAATATCCCGAACTGGATCATTAGGTTGTCAACCCCGAGCTCGAAGGGAATCATAAAAAAAGTGATCTGACTCCACGATACTCCGCACAAGACCAAACGATGTGATCGGCGTCCTGGTAACCTTGTCCATATTCACAGAGATTGCTGTTTCCCAACCCCACACGGAACAAGTGAGCGTTTAAACAATAGTGATTGGACATGAGACGAGACATCACGTGAAGTCTCGACCCAAGTCCAACCCTTGAACCATGCAAACTTCGACAAATTAGGGATAATTGAATGTAGCCATCGTCCCAAGCTCCCTTTACTCCATTGCCACACTGCACAGTGGTCCAGAATGCAGATTTAGGTGGAATGATATTTTTTTTTTTTATTCTTTATTTAAGAGATTTTTAGCCTTAGGCTAGTTCATCTCTAAGGTGGAATGATATGTTTTGAGCCTGAAATTGAAACTTTAGACTAAAAGTCTTTTCTACAAAGTTGTTCCTTATAGTTAGGCCCTCATTTTTATGACAATGAATTCTAGGGTGGTTCCTATTATCATTGAAATAAAAAATCTAACTTTTTTGTTTGAATAAATTAAGGTATACATTCTTCAGTAAAGTTATAGCTGAGCTAATTTCAAGCAACTTTGTTGGAAATAACTTATTTATATCTCTTAAATTGGCCGATTTAGAGCTATTTTCTTGAATTGAGTTAGGGTGGCTCTTAAAAAAACAGTTTTTTTGTTCTATTTTTCTTATTTCGAATTTCTCAGAAAAGGTGTCTCCAGATAACTTTTAGATCTTAAGAAGGCGCAAATTTTTGCTGCACAAAGCTTGTTTGTATACTAAAAATATGCACTTTTCAAATGTTAATATCTCTGGTTGGGGCAAACAAAAAAAAAAGTTTTTTTGCAGCATTTGAAAGGGCGGCTCTTAAACCCTAACTCAATTCAAGAAAATAGCTCTAAATCGGCCAATTTAAGAGATACAAAAAAGTTATTTTCAACAAAGTTGCTTGAAATTAGCTCAGCTATAACTTTACTGAAGAATGTATACCTTAATTTATTCAAACAAAAAAGTTAGATTTTTGATTTCAATGATAATAGGAACCACCCTAGAATTCATTGTCATAAAAATGAGGGCCTAACTATAAGGAACAACTTTGTAGAAAAGACTTTTAGCCTAAAGTTTCAATTTCAGGCTCAAAACATATCATTCCACCTAAATCTGCATTCTGGACCACTGTGCACTGGGCCAGGAACCGAAATTAGCAAGACAAAACCTCTAGCGCATTGGATTTGCATTATATTGAATTGGTGTCTTTGGCAAAGTTTAACATGCACGTTCATCTGGTCATGAAAATTAGTTCCAGTTTTATCCGCATAGATGGTGCTGCGATACTAACTTTCTTATTTCGCACGATAGAGGTTTGCTGTCTTCGGCAAAGTTGTAGAACATTAAATAATATGTAAAAATGCCTACGGACTCAAAGTTCTAGGTCTTCAAATAACAGAGATATAGTGAATATTGTAAACATTAACTGAAATTTACGTTTTTTGTACTATTTTCCATACAAACGAGAAATCCTTCATTTTTAACGCCGTGTATCTTTTAAGTCGAATAAGTTGCAAGTTTTGAGGAAGAGTTCTCAATATTTTGGGTCGATACAAGCGAAATAGTAGCCAAAATAGTGAAAATTACCATGATTTTCATAATCCGGTTTCTCGAAAATTAGCAAGTATAAGCAAAAAGTTGTTTACTTTCTGAAATGTACCATTTATCATCAAAAAAAGGTGTAAGTTTACCGGACATATAATTTTATATATATGAGATATCTGAATTCATAGACTACAATGTTTATTCAAGCAGCGTTCGCCAACGCACGGCTTGCTGGCTGCATGCGATGGAAACGATGTAATATGTCTCTTATGCTTCGCTAGCTGCACGTTGGCTAACGCTCTACTAATGTATGCACAAAGCTTCTTCATGTATAGTAATTCATAGTAATTATTTTTGTCTTAATTCTTACAACTTCCTGTGACCTTTCAATGTAACCGTGCAACAGTATTTGCACGGGTCCTGGAAATTGCTCTTTATCGGTTTGAAGAAACTGTTTCTGCATTGTCATCACTGGGTCAGAGGTCAGCAAAAGTCGATGGAATATGTCCTCGATGTTGTATGTATGTATGTATGTAAGGTAGCCACCATCCCTTCGAAGATCTTGTCTTGTATGCAGCTCCACTTAATAGCAAGATCAATTTGAGCTACCGATCTGAATTCACAATATCGCTGTATGAAGGGCCAAAAACGGTGGGGTGGACCCGTAAGCAGAGGCACTTACGCGAAATCCACGGGAATTTAAGAATCTCCTTCCAACGATACGATGCAACAAATCGAATAACGCAATTCGCAATACTTATTAAGCTTCCTACAGGATGGTTTGTTAAGAAGGGCGCGTCAATCTCCATGAAACTGTTGGAGTAGAATTCACACCATCACAATCGAATCGGTAGGATAAAGAAAATGATAGTGTTAATTCCCTCCTAGACTCCGGTTGTCATACCACTCCAATCGTCCAGTTCCAGGTCAAATGATACCCTGATGCTCCCTCCCAACCCAGTATTTATTTATATATATAGTAAACATATGTAATGGAGAAATGAAATATATCAGAACATTAAAATACGTAATAATGAAAATACATTTATATGGATAAAAAAACTGGTATTCCGCAATGAAAATAATAATTATTTTACATACAATATGATGCAGCTCTATGTCTCCTCAGCTCCCAATAAGGAAGATGTAACCCTGAAATTTCCAGGTTATATTATGCAAATAAATATTTTAGCTAGAATGATACTTGATATGTTTGTGTTGTGTTATGTTGTGGGAGAGCTTGGGATTAAACCCATGATGTTCTGCTCATTAAGCAAAACCGATCCCTCTAAGGATATCGAGCATCTCAAAACCAAAACACTAGATGGCAAAACATGATTAAGCCCTCACCTGGTATGTAATGAACAATAGAAATACGCGATAATTCATATATTTTCAGCATATGATGCAATATCACAACTGTTGATAAAAGGAACGGATCCCATCTTATTTAAGACCTGGATGACCTGAAATGTGTGTAACCGGGTTAATACTTATTTAAATTTAAATGAAAATGCGTTATAATGCCATGTAAAAAGATACAATAAACACAAGATTTTTACAAAACAGATAATGAACGATTCAGATTTCTTTTCAAGCTGACACTATGCTTCACTGGAGCCGCTCATAATAGCTAACATTAAGAATTAAGTATAATAAAATGTAATTTACAATAATATTAAATGATGTAAAGTCAATAATGAAAGATATGTAGTACTATAAACACTATACAAATAGGATAACCAATAGCTAGCTTAGCTTAGATTGACTGCACTCCGTGATTGATCAGAATCAGTGAAATTGTACAATAAATCAACCGAATGGGTCTGGGAGTGACCGTCTATTCTCATTGTACAAGTTTCAGTGACTCTATATGTTGTAGATCAATAACGGCGCCGGCCACGTCCTTGCAATCAGGTGGGAGTAGGGAAGGAATATTAGAGTGACCTTTGTTGTTTGTGGGCCGTGTTTACCTCTGCACCCCAACAAAAGACACAGAAAAGGAGATTTTGTTAGTAAGTTGGGTTCGTTGGATCAGGATTCACCTTGATAAGTGATGCGACCATGGTTTTAAATGAATCAGTGTTATCATGCATTATACTTGGATTTGCCCAAAGCCAAAACCAAATGGTGTATCATTGGGCCTTATTTCGGGTGTCACTACACGGTGATAAGCAAGTGATACTCAGAATAAGAGCCGTGATTACCGTACAAATCAAATGGGAATCACTTCACCGTGACGACAAGTGACAACTTTTCACCGTGATGTGACATCCGTAATAAGCCCCATTATAATATAAATCTGAAGACGTTCCATCATCGAAATGCTGAAAATGTACTTAGAGCATGAGCATGAGCAAAATTGATCGCCCGCGACTGCCAACACCAAAGAGCTGAAAACCAATTCAAACAAATCAAATCAACAGACAAAACCAGGGTGAAAGCTGAAAGAGTGAATCATTACAGTATAAATCTAGTGATGTTCCGTCATCAAAGAGCTGGAAGAAAACTCAAATAATTTAAATCAATAGATCCAGTCTGAATGAAGGCTGCAAAAAGAGAATAATTATACAGCAATGACCCCATTTTGTCAGCCAGCAAAGCATGTGTATCTTAAACATTCATCTCGAAGGAGGAAGGCATGAAATCACAATTATGTGGAATTATTGAAAAATAACAGTCTGATGCGCGGAGAGATTGACAGGATCGGGTCATAACTGTAATGTGAATATTAGGAAGATTTATCATCATCAAACTATTCTTGAATTGACCTGGAAGAATGCTTGTGAATAATTGTTATACAGATAAATTAAATTGATAAACTAAATGGTTCAAACAACAACTCCAGCCTGTAAAAAAGCTGAAAATAGGGAATCTTTACAATGTGGATCCCCGACGGTCTTCTACTCAGTAAGCAAAAGCGGCAGCCACCAGGCTAGTCGAGCTGCTCAATTTAAATATTGAAACCTTATTTTGTGAAGTTCTTAAGAATACCAATTGAAACACAATGTAAACAAATAAAAGTTAAGAGTCTCATCCGAATCAAATGATTCCAAACGATACGCATTCATAGAAATTAAGTTTAAATAGACAAAAGTAGAAAAATGGAACAATCTCACCAAATCAGTCCAACTGAATCCCTTGCAAGCAGCTATGTCACGCTTGGTGTAGTAGCTCCGATTATAGACCCGCCCTACGGGAATCAATCCTCTGGTCGAATGTAGTCGATTGCTCCATGACGCGAACACGAAGCGACCGCTCACAAAATCATACAACGCGTAAACAAACTGAAATCAAAAACTATCACACGCAACGCCACAAATTTCTGTACCGGGAGCACAAGCGAAGAAAAAAACAAACAACGCAGATAGCGACATTTCTTCTGATGCCTGCAAACATGATGCATCACGTTTTCTTTTTCGATTCCAAAACTTCTCGGAAAGCGAGAAAACCACCAATCACACACGTATAACCGTCCGGGAGGCAGAGTGCCAGCGCTAATCTGGCAAAATCAGCGAACGCACGCACAAAACAGAAATAAACTTATACACAACCGTATCCGAACAGGTTCGAAGCTGAACTGCTATTCGATTCCTTTTGATAGGTATTTTACACAAAATGACGTGAGCTTTTTGCAATCTAAAATAATGCGTCGAAAAAAACTGCTTTTGAATTTTTAAAAAATGCATCAAAGTAAATTGAACCGCTTATACTCGTGGTTGAGTCTGACATAGCGGCAGTGTGCGGAATTTAGTAAATCTTCTGAGATCAACCTTCTTAGTTCTTTTCAACGAGCGAAGATCTTTCGTCATCCACGGGACGCGATGGAATATGTCCTCGATGTTTGCAAGATAACTGATTATCATTTTATGGTCTAGTTAGGATACCCATTCGAATAAATTTTTATTTCCTCAGGTAATAGTAATGATGGCAACACCGCCAGAAGATTTTTTTTTTTTTCAGAATCCAGAAATAACGGCAAGAATTACAGGAATTGAGGAGGATATCCTTCGTCAATTCGTTACAATTCTGTGTGCGCTATCTAGCAAGCTTGAAATCGAAGTAAAGGCATTCGAAACCTACGCAGAAGAGACTAGAAGGTTGGTTGTCCATTATTATAGTTTTTACCCTTTGTCACATACGGTACACATAATCTTGGTACATGGACCGACAATCATAAGCCATTGTGATATTCCGCAAGAGCGGTGGAACAAATCCATCAGAAAATATCGGATGCACCATTCTCGACAATTCAGTCGCCTTGCATACATCGAGGACGTATTCCATTGACAATCAATTGCAATAATCAGCATTGTAAGATAACAGGTAGTTGTAAGAATTAAAAAAAAATTACTATGCACACTTAGAAATAACTACTTTTACACTAGACGTAATCCATATTGGACGTAAATCATAGAACGTAAACAAACATTCCATGTAAAATTAAGTGTTCTCAAATCGAAACATCAGCTAGTCGACGAAGAGAACGTTTGATTGAATTGATTTTCACGTTTATTTCAACTGATTCTTATGTCAAAAGGCCCGCTTACATGTGTCGGTCTCAGGGAACCGAAATTTACATGACTTTTTGGTAGTGTGTGAATCTAGATATCTTATCAACATTTGTCACACGCACACATGTTCGAGAATATACATGAAGAAGCTTTGTGCATACATTAGTACAGCGTTCGCCAACGTGCAGCTAGCGAAGCATAAGAGACATATTACATCGTTTCC
This sequence comes from Ochlerotatus camptorhynchus, assembly GCF_037179485.1. Lineage (NCBI taxonomy): Eukaryota > Metazoa > Arthropoda > Insecta > Diptera > Culicidae > Ochlerotatus > Ochlerotatus camptorhynchus. Next base: position 393,738 of record NW_027040879.1, read on the forward strand.
ATCGCATGCAGCCAGCAAGCCGTGCGTTGGCGAACGCTGCTTGAATAAACATTGTAGTCTATGAATTCAGATATCTCATATATATAAAATTATATGTCCGGTAAACTTACACCTTTTTTTGATGATAAATGGTACATTTCAGAAAGTAAACAACTTTTTGCTTATACTTGCTAATTTTCGAGAAACCGGGTTATGAAAATCATGGTAATTTTCACTATTTTGGCTACTATTTCGCTTGTATCGACCCAAAATATTGAGAACTCTTCCTCAAAACTTGCAACTTATTCGACTTAAAAGATACACGGCGTTAAAAATGAAGGATTTCTCGTTTGTATGGAAAATAGTACAAAAAACGTAAATTTCAGTTAAATTTTACAATATTCACTATATCTTCGTTATTTGAAGACCTAGAACTTTGAGTTTTTCGGCATTTTTATATATTATTTTATGTTCTACAGCTTTGCCCAAGACAGCAAACCTCTATCGTGCGAAATAAGAAAGTTAGTATCGCAGCACCATCTATGCGGATAAAATTGGAACTAAGTTTTATGACCAGATGAACGTGCATGTTAAACCGAGAAACTTTGCCAAAGACACCAATTCAATATAATGCAAACCCAGTGCGCTAGAGGTTTTGTCTTGCTAATTTCGGTTCCTGGCCCAGCGTGCATTGATGCTGCCAGCTAACGAGCGACTGCTGACGATAAATAGAGAAAAATTCACTATAGGCGATTTGTCGATCATAAATGTCGCCTTCCATAGCGCTCACCTTCACAAGTGAATCCGCCTTCTCATTGCCCAAAATTGAGCAATGCGAAGGGACCCACTCGAAGGTTATGATGAAAGAGCGCACGGATAAAGCACTAAGCAGTTCTCGTATTTTCAAGAGAAAATACGAGAAGTGCTTTACCGGCCTAATGGAACGGATAGCCTCGACAGAACTGAGACTATCCGTAAAAATAAAGTAGTGGTCTGGAAGAAGTGAAGCAATAGTTTCCAAAGTGTAGTGAATTGCTGCCAGTTCAGCCACATACACAGAACAAGGAGCTTCAAGTTTTCGAGAGGCGCTATGAAATTCATTAAATACACCAAAACCAGCGGACTCCTCTATTAGAGATCCATCTGTGAAAAACGTTCTTGCAGAATCAACATGGCCAAACTTTGCAGCGTATAATGACGGAGCAATCATAGGACGATGATGCTCTGGAATTCCGCGGATTTCCTGCGTCATAGATAAATCAAAATTCACTGAATTGCCGAAATCGGAGAAGACTACACGATTGGGAATATTTCTTGAAGGGCTGACATCCTGTGTTAAATATAGGTAGTACAAAGTCATAAAACATGTTTGAGGATTTAGCTCCAGAAGCTTCTCAAAATTTTCGATCACCAGTGGGTTCATTACTTCGCAACGGGTGAGGAGCCTCAGAGATAACTCTGAAAAACGGACGGATAGTGGCAACATGCCCGCCAGCACTTCGAGACTCATAGTATGAGTCGAGTGCATGCATCCTAACGCGATACGAAGGCAACGATGCTGTATCCGTTCCAGCTTGATGATGTGCGTTTTAGCTGCCGACTGGAAACAAAAACTACCATATTCTAGAACCGATAAAACCGTTGTCCGGTACAACGTCAGAAGATCTTGTGGATGGGCTCCCCACCACGTTCCGGTAATTGATCGAAGGAAATTGATCCTTAGTTGGCATTTTCGTCTCAATGTGGGATCTCCAGGAGCATTTGGAATCGAACCAGACCCCAAGATATTTAAAACAATTCGTTTGAGCGATCGGTTTACCCAAAAGTTGAAGCTTCGGTTGTGCTGGGCTATGCTTCCTAGAAAAAACGACCAACTCAGTTTTCTCCGTGGAGAATTCGATACCTAGCTGAATAGCCCAAGTAGACAAATTATCCAAGGTATCCTGTAAGGGTCCTTGCAGGTCAACCTCTTTTGGCCCTGTGATAGACACTACGCCATCATCTGCAAGTTGTCTCAACGTGCAATTGTCACTAAGACAATTGTCAATTTCTCTAACGTAGAAATTGTACAAAAGGGGGCTTAAAAATGTGCCTTGGGGGAGACCCATGTAGCTAAATCAAAAAGCTGTAGAGTTTCCATGAGAAAAGCTCATATGTTTTTCTGACAGCAAATTGTACAAAAAAATATTTATTAATGAAGACAATCGACAAGCGTGAAGTTTCTCTGAAAGAACTTCAACGGATACTGAATCAAAAGCTCCTTTGATATCCAAGAACACAGAAGCCAGTTGCTCTTTCTTAGCAAAAGCCAACTGAATTTCCGCGGAAAGCAACGTGAGACAGTCGTTCGTTCCCTTGCCCCTGCGGAAACCAAATTGAGTATCTTCTGAAAGAAGGTGGTTCGTCTCAACCCATTTGTCGAGGTGAAAACGGATCATTTTCCCCATCAATTTCCGAATACACAACAGCATCGCGATGGGCCGATACGAATTGTGATCCAACGCGGGTTAATCAGGCTTTTTAATGGCTATCACCCTCACTCGTCTCCAATCGTCGGGAACAATATTGAGCTCCAAAAACTGATTGAACAAGTTCAACATGCGCCTCTTAGCGACGTATGGGAGGTTTTTTCAGCAAGTTGAACTTGATTCTATCAGATCCCGGGCCAGAATTGCCACACGAAAGGAGAACGAGTGAAAGTTCGACCATTGAAAAAGGCTGACTGATGTCGTCTACCGAATTCGCGGTTTCGCGAGGAATCAACTGCGACGGCACGGAATCCGGACACACTTTTCGCGCAAATTTAAGAATCCATCGATCCGAGTATTCCTCGCGTTCGTTGTTAATAGACCGGTTACGCATTCTTCGCGGCGTACTCCAAAGCGTATTCATAGACGTTTCGCTCGACAATACGTCTACAAACTGCCGCCATTAACCCCGTTTTTTAGCCTTGATGAGGCTCTTGAGTTCGCGTTCAAGAGATGTGTATGCGTCGAAATGCCCGCGTGTTCCGCGTTTCCGAAAAAGTTTAAACGCGTCGGACTTTTTACGGTTAACCTCCGTGCATTGTTGATCCCACCAGAGCGATGGTGTTTTCTTACGGATTGACGATCGCGGCACCGGTCGTGTTTGAGCTTGAAGTGCGCTGTCGACGATGAGATTAGAGAGGAAATTATATTCCTCCAACGGCGGAAGCTCTTCCACTGACGATACTGTATCGTCTATCACGGATTCTGACGAGTTGAACCCACTGGCAATCGAAATTTTGATCGGCAGATGATCACTACCGTGCGGATCCTGGATTACATGCCAAGTGCAATCCAACGATAGTGAATTAGAGCAAAAGGTTAGTTCTAATCTGCTACCATTCGAGGATGGACCAGCCAAACGTGTTACTTGTCCATTGTTAAGTATTGTCATGTTTAAGTTGTCGCCGAGATCATAAATCAAAGTAGAACACCCAACCGGTGGATGTAAGATTCGCTTACAATTATGTGGGATTTATCATCAGATGATGTAAGTGGAGACCGCATGAACCGAGGATGCAATATACCTAGCTGCGGTTCAATGCAAGAAAATTGGAGGCCGAAAAATGTGGAGTGTAATGGTGAGTGAAATTAATTATGTCGAAAAAAAAATAGGAAAAAGGTAGACGACTGGACTCGAACAACGAACGTTGCGATTATCAGACCTGTGCTTTCTCCACTGCTTTCTCCATGCTTCTGAATATGGATAGCCTAAAAGCAATCAAGAAGCGCTCATTTCCTCTCACACTCGACTTCGTATGCTTTTTCTGCTGGAGAGATTCGACGCAAGTGTGTGCGTCGTTCTACCATGCTATACATAAAAATCAAGGCAAATGCTTGCTTGTGTAGGTGAAAGCACAGACAGAACATGAAATAAAAAAGGCAAAAAACCATTACATCGCCTGCAAGGTCAACTTTTAACATTCGCTGCGATGTTCATGAACAGAGGATGATAGGAAATGGAACTAACATTCGTTGTAATAAATTTTTGGTTTAGCGTGAACGGATATCATCGTACAGCTCCCCCCAGCTTGTATCGTGGGAGTTAAAATCTCCCATGGTCAATCATAGAGCGGGAAGTACCGCACATATGTCGAAAAGTTGTTTGCAATTAACAGAGACTCTAGGAGCAATATATATTTACAGAAGCAATACAAAGGCTCTTACCTTTAATGGTAGCCTGACATGCGACAACTTCAACACCGGGGAATTCGGGAAGATTCACTCTATAGAAGGAATGGCACTTTTTGATCCCCAAAAGTACCCCTCCTTCACGTGAATCCTCGCGATCCAATCGAATAATGTTAAAATCATGAAAAGAGAGATCCTGAAGAGAGCTAAGTTTCACAAAGAGCAAATGCATCACAATCATGATTGTGAACTAAAAACTTAAAAGATTCTAATTTCGAAATAAGACTTCGACAATTCCACTGTAGAACAGTGATCAAATTCCCGACCTTGTTTAGAAAATTATCCATCGAAGAAAGTGATTGCTGCAAGGAGGGGCCACTTCAATGTCAATTGCTTCAATTGCCAAAACAATGCTTTTCAGAGGATCAGAAATATCGAGGTACTTGAAGATACCGTCCACAATGTCATCAAATGAGCACAGCCCCGATGAAGAAGAGGGGTATCAAGGGTTTTCAATGTCCCCGGAAGAGGTGGAAAATCCTGGGTATAGTCAGTTCTGCGGAATCCAGGAGGAGTAGAAGTCTCCTTTTTTCCACCACTCCATGATTTAGGCAAGCTGATTTGGGATTCTTTATTTGCAACAATCCGCGAACGGATGCGCTTTCGTTTCCGTGCAGAACCTTCCGGAAAACTGAAAGAAGTTCCCTCCTCAGCCAAGTCAGAGTCAGTCTCGTCATCTGACAAAAGAGAGAATGGAATTTTGTCGTTGGTCGATGGCGTGGCCGTCTTAAGCATTTCTGCAAAGGACTACCGGGAACGTTCCTTGAGCGAGCGTGGTAATTTCTCCCCGCTTTGTTTGTACACCGGGCACGACGAGAGACCATGAGGAGTTCCCTTACAGTACATATAAACTTTATAATATCCTTGCTTTCAACCTGAACTACATTTTCAATTTGTGGAGCCGGTTTAATACAAGGGCCTGACACGCCGCCTTCTTTTTGTAGCCAGCATTAGTGGGCCCAGAGCGTGGCACTAGATTTACAAGCCAACCATCAATAATGTAAGCTGAAGAAGTTTATTCAACACATGCCACAAATACATAATTTTGTACACGATAAATGTTGGGACCACCTTGTTTACTTTGAGCGTTTTTGTAGCGTTAGGTAAGCAAACTTGGTTAAGCACCTTACCGTATCAACATAAACAAGGGGTCCCAACTTTTTCCGTGTACAAAAATCTGCAGTTGTGACATCGCTGAGCATGGATGAAAAACGGGGCTTTTCCCATCGGTACCAGGCCGACTATTGTTAGCCATTTCAGGATTGATGTCTCAATTGCCCTCCACGGCGACTACCATAAGTGCCAACATTCGCACGATTCCATCTCGAGAATATCTTGAGATTGAAATACGCTCCTATTACCTGCAGTAGCGGAGGTACAACAACTCACGAATCAACAGAGCGAACGGAAGAGGCTCGCAGCAAACAGATTTTTTCTTTCCTGTAGGTAGATCAAAAGAATCTAAATTTGTTGAAAGTGGATGAAAGCTGTTCGTTAAGTTGAATTCAAGTGAGCTGTCCTGAGTGGGCAAAAGAGTATGGCAACGCTATGGGAGATGCCTTCGCGGGTGGTGTACCTAGTCAAAACATTTTAGAAATTTGCTTTCATGCGGCGATGTAAAAATCCAATATTGCGTTTTGTTCGTGGAAGGTGCATTCTTTTAAAATATCGTTACTAAACTCTGGCATCACGTAGAAAATTGACCTCATCCCGTACAAGTGGAGGGTAAACGGTTCAATCTCGACGCCCTTTTCGTAATCCAGCCACGTTTGCGTTGGAAAATGATTTGTCTTTGTTAATGAAAGCTGATATCTCTACGCTATCGAAATCAACTTTCGAGCAAAATCTCATCAGTCATCGCTAGCGGAGGGAGCACGTGTTTTGTATTCCGGACATCCTTCGCTGTCGTCCTCTCTTCATAAATCAGTCATGTCTGGCGGAAATAATGATCTAATTTTTCTCGGCAAAATTCCGCGTCGCTTGAACGTTTTACGACGTTTTTCCGGAATTGGGATGACGTGTTTCATTCCTGCTGTGCGTGGGACGGCACTCAATTTGTGCGTCGATTTTACGCTCGAGGATGGTGGTTTTATTTTTAATTCTGACGTGGGATACTTGGAAAATAAACCAACTCCCGTGCATTCGAGTGCTTCTTTCAGCAAATAACAACCATGGGTATCTTTAAGGACTGTATTGCTACATTGTAGTTCATACATTGGAACTAGTTTCGGTTTCAATTGTGTAATCAATTGTGGTGTTCTTGCGAAGAAAAAAGTTTGCAATACATAACTGCAGTATGTGTTTAAGTACCGTTTAACCGGGTAAAATTTATCAGTGGTTTTTCACATTAAGGCTATGAAAAACATATGGAGGACAAAATAGCAGCGACCTAAATACTGCCGTTAGATAACTTGAGGTATTTTTTTTTTTTTTTTTTTTTTTATATTATAGTCACTTTAACACTCTTGGGTCATTCGTGACTTGTCCGGGGGTGAGATTTGAACTCATGACTTTGACGTGAGAGGTATGGATGTTAACCACTACGCCGGGGTCGCCCCCAACTTGAGGTATAAGCTTATAAATGGAACATAGAGAGTTTCGCGATTTATTGCGATATATATTGTTATTTGGCAAACATATAAAAGACATCTTAAGAGTTTTCATCCGAAATGCCAGATTTGCAGACATGTCTGTAAATATGCATACTTTTCATGTTTGTTGCAGAAATTTTTCACGATGCGGACATTTACCAGATTTTCTTTTAATTTTGATACAGACATTTCCAGATTTTTGGAAGTCATAGATCTCGTCACACTGCATGTTACTATTAAAACATGATATTTATCAGCAATGAATATTTTTTAAATGTTTATACATTTCTACAAAGATTGCATGAATTCCTCTCATTTTTTAGGGATTGGACGTGACTGTTTATGGGTTAACATGGCTGGCAGAAAAAGGAGATTTCTACTGTTTGGCTCTTTCTGGCTGCACCTCCACCTCATATAGCCAATTTTAATGCTTATTACCTTGTTACTACCGTATACATCGCATTAAAATCGGATTTCACACGTCTTGCCGTCTGTGACCGATAGCCATCCGCAAAAGCTATCTCACCTGTATAAAACATTCCCAATTGATAGAACTCTGCTCGATCTGGCTCGACAGTTTGACTACGACATTGTAGAAATCAGGGGAAGGCTAATTGCTTAGGGTAACCAACTGATTTTGGACCCCTAGAGGAAGTGAGATCACGTTTATGTCAAAATATTTTTTTTTGTTTATTATTATTATGCAATTTACATGCGGTTGTGTTTGAAAGCTACTCATCTTGGATGTAAAATGTCACTAGATGTTTTATTTATTGATATATACTCGAAAAATAATTCTTTTCACATCATGATATTCACATATTTTGGACCCTTCCACTTGATTTTGGACAGTGTCCATAATATATTTTGGACACACTGAATGGGAACGAATATATTTTGGACATGCTGAAGTTCTTTCAACCTATGAGCCTAAAATTAATTACGACGGTCACTTCTTCCTATCTCGCATTTGTTAGGTCCGTCTAGGTGGGAAAATTTTCAAAGAAGGTGCCGTAAAACGGGGTGAAACTGATCAGCGGGGTGAATTTGATCGCTGAGTATACCCAATATTGTACTTATGCATAATATTTTTACAATGTATACAAATATACATTCATACGCTTAGTAACGAAAAACATGTTACACATGAAAAAATATCACGAGAAATTTCAGCGATCAATTTTGCCGCGCTGATCAATTACACCCCGTTTTACGGTATGCATAAAAGTTAACACATATGAGTTTTCCATTGCCATTTTGTTGCTGCCAATCGATCTGAAACCAACTTGTATTCCTCAAAAAACTTGTTTTGAACTAAAAAAGCTAAACTTTGATTACAATTAACCCCCAAAATGCGGATAATAGAGAAAATTTAAATGGAAACCGCCTAAACGGTGTCCATACAACGTGGGATTGACTTAATTGGTTACAACATGGAATATCTCGAGATCCTGACCAGATAGAAAGTTACTGTCTTGGGCAAAGTTGTTCAGGAGGTCAAAGCCTATTTCTTAGTGTACAATAGTTCAGAATTATCTCACTTCGTGGTGCTAGTATACATGTGAAATTCTCGTGTATAAAATATCTCTAGATCCTGACCAGATAGAAAGTAAATGCCTTCAGCAAAGTTGTTCAGGAAGTCAAGCTCTTTTCGTTGGTGGTGTAGTTCAGAAATTTCACACTACGAGGCGCTAGTATATACGTGTAATTCTCGCATATACAATAGCTCGAGTTCTTGACCAGCTAGAAAGTTACTGTATTGGGCAAACTTGTTCAAGGGGTCAAGACTTTTCGACTGATAGACAGTAGTTCAGAATTTTCTCACCACGTGGCGTTTGTATACATATACACTTCTCGCATATGATATATCTCGAGATCCTGACCAAATAGAAAGTTACTGTCTTTGAAAAAGTTGTTCAGGAGGTCAAAGCCTATTGCTTGGTGTAGAATAGTTCAGAATTTTCTCACTATGTAGTTTTAGTATACACGTTAAATTCTCTCATATAAAATATCTAGAGAGCATGACAAGATAGAATGTTACTGTCTTGGGCAAAGTTGTTCAGGGGATCAAGGCCTTTTGGTTAGTGGACGGTAGTTCAGAATATTTCACTTCATGGTACTAGTATATACGTGCAATTCTAACATATGATATATCTCAAGACCTGCTAAAAATGTACTGTAATCGGCAAAGTTGTCCAGGAGATCAAACCCTATCGTTGGTGGAAAGTACATAATTTTCTCACTAGGTGACGTTGAAAGACACGTGAAATCCTTGCATATAAAATATCTCTAAATGACCCGCATACTAGTGCCACGTAAAGGGAAAATTCTGAATTACTGTACACCAACGAAAAGATCCTAACATCCTGAACAACTTTGCCGAAGACAGTAACTTTCTGTCTGGTCAGGATCTAGAGATATTTTATATGCGCGAATTCCTCATGTATACTAGCGTTGCAAAGTGATAAAACTCTGAACTTAAGTCCACCAGCAAAAAGGCCTTGACTTCCTGAACAACTTTGCCGGAGACAGTAACTTTTTATATGATCAGGATTTCGAGATATTTTATATGAGAATTTCACGTATATACTAGCACCATATAGTGAAAAAATTCTGAGCTATAGGCTTTGAACTAATGAACAACTATTTCGAAGACAGTAACTTTCTATCTGGTCAGGATTTCGAGATATATCACATGCGAGAACTTCACATGTATACTAGCGCTATGTAGTGAGTAAATTTTGAACTACTGTCCACCAGCAAAAAGGTTATGATCTCTAGAACTACTTTGGCAAAGACAGTAACTTTCTATCTGGTCAGGATCTCGAGATATTCCATGTTGTAACCAATTAAGTCAGAACCCTCGAAGTATAGACACCATTTACGCGGGTTTCCATTTACATTTTCTCTATTATCCGCATATTTTGGGGGTTAACTGTAATAAATATTTAGCTTGTTTAGTTAAAAGCAAGTTTTTTGAGGAATATTCGTTGATTTCAGATCGATTGGTAGCTCGGCTGCAAAATGGAAATGGAAAACTCACACTGTTGTACAAAGTACAACGCGTGAGTACTCGTGTTACAAAAGTTGGCGCGAGTAACGGAGGAAATATAATATAACATAAGGAAACAACTGAACATACCATAAAAAATCATTCAGAAGTAAATCTTAATACGGAGACCTGACTCTATGCTTGCAGTCCATATTATTTTTTGTATGGGCTGTTCATAAACTACGTAGACGGTTTTTGAGAGATTTCAACCCCCCCCCCCCTTCCGTAGAAGACAGTCTCAAACACAAAATTTAAAAAATTGTATGGACCGTAGACATCTGCCAAGCGCTCCCACCCCCCTAAAGCGTCTACGTAGTTTATGAACAGCCCCTTAGTTAAATGCGTTTGGGAGATAGGAAAACTTTTGTGGAAAACTAGGAACTAGGAAAACTAGGAAAACTCAGAGTGGACCCCTCTACGTGTTTTGCCGTTTTTCCCATTTTGAATCGCCTGATAAACAAGAAATATATTTAAAAACAATGAATTAATATAATTTTGATTGATTTACTAACCAATTTAATCAGAAATCTGAGATAATAGCACGATCGACCAACCGGAATTTTTTTTGTCGCTCTTTGGATGATTCTCATTTGATAAATGTCCAAAATAAGTTGGTAACATTTTTTTACGATCTTATTTGGACACTTTTTATTTAATATTTTTTAAGTAAAATCTTAAGGTGAAATCTTTATAAACACGTGAAATACATCTTCCAAAGTCAGATAAACTGATTTGATAAAAAAAAATCATTGAATTGTATATTTTAGACCAAATTTAAAACAAGTTCACTAACGCCGATTCCTCTTGACAAACGTCGAAACATGAAACTTTTTCGATAACATTTTCTAAAACTGCATAAATTGAGCAATTGTAAGCAATTTGAGGTGAACTAATGATCTTGAGACATAGCAAGTAATTGAAAGAATGTAATTACAACATCAACTCAGATGAATTTGAAGAGACTAGACAGTAAGCGAGGAAAATATATGAAAAGGGTCCAAAATATGTAGGGGTCCAATTCAAGTTGGTTACCCTAGTTTGGGCGTTATCATTTGAAGAAGAAATCGTACGCATTTGTATTGTGTTGATGCCAAGAGTTTTCATGTTTACAATTTATCCCAATAAGACCAGTTGGATTTGGTCCCTTTTAATTTGTGCACGGCCGATGAGATCAACCCAAATTATTGTTCAGTTTATTCTTAATCACAAAAAAAGTAGTAGTGGTTTAGTGTTAAGCGTGATTGCCTCTCGCCTCAAAAGGCCTGTGTTCAATCCCAGTCGGCGCCGCCAGGATTTTCTGAGGCACAAAATCTCTGATCACATCTTCCTTCGGAAGGGACGTAAAACCGTTGGTCCCCATTGAGTTGATGGGTCGATAGGTGGGGTCCAGGTGTGGGAGCTGACTCCCTGGCGTCGGTAGCATTGGTACTCAGACGGAAAACAAATCAAAGAAAAAAAAATATCCTCATGTCAAACTGACAATAGAGTCTCTAATATATCCGATGACATCTGGCCACATTTACATCGGTTCTAGGGTTCCCAGAATCCAGTGTTATAGGCCATCGTAATATTCGAGGCAAATGAATTATGCTGCAGGTCAAATCATAGCAGCATAATAAGTGAGGTCAATGAAGACTATTTGAGGTGATTCCTTTGACATCAGTCCACATTGGCATCGGTTCCGGGGCTCCAGAATCCGATTTCGTGAATCCCGGGATACGGTACGGTAGGCTATTATTACATTGGAGGAAACCATATCATGTGGCACTTCAAATCATAATAAAATGTGAATATAACGTCAACGAAAACAGATCGAAATGCAATCGGATGACATATGACCACATTATCATCGGTTTCAGAGGTCCCAGAATCTAGTTTTATAGACCATCGTAATATGTGGGGCAAAATAGTCATGCTACATGTCAAATCATGTCAAAGTGATAAGGTAAGATCATTGAAATCAGTTTATCGTGTATCCGATGACAAATGGCCATATTAGTTTCGGTTCCTGGGATCCCGGAATCTATTCTTTTAGGCCATAGTACAATTTGAAGTAAAATAATCATGTAGGAAGTCAAATCATGCACGCACGAGTGCGATTTGGAAAATGTAGACTATTCTAGGCGATTCTTTTGACATATCCTTTTGACATAAATTCCTGGGTCTCGGGTCTCGTTGTATAGGGCATATAGGTATTTGAAGCATGTCAAATCATGAAAGATATGGTCAATGAAGACTATTTGAGGTGATTCCTTTGCCATCTGGATCGGCATTGCTTCTAACTAAATTTGAAAAAAAAAACATAAAATCTAATCAAAATGATCAGATGAGGTCAATGAAGATACATAATTTGAAATGTATCCGTTGTCATATGATTGATTATATTGGCATTGGTCCCGGGAGTTCCAGAATCCTGAAATATGGGTGGCATCATGATATATTTTGATGTGCATGAAAGGTACGGACCACTTCTCCGAGGACACCAAAAACACGATGTAACCGATGGGTTCGAGTATCGATGCCAATGTGGCCAGATGCTACAGATGCAGATGACAAAAAAATTGTATTATGATTTATGCTGTAAGATATGGTTCTCACGATTGAATTATCTACACAGTAAAACATTTTTTTTTTTTGGGTATCAAGCTGGAGCTGCGTGACAGCTTAATTTTCAAGACTTGACCCATTTGAATAAATTTTGCTTCTATCTTTGACAATACAGCAGAAGGACTAGCCTATATTGGCCGCTTGAACACTGGATTCCGTATGTATTGTTTCAAGATAGTTATAGAAAAAATGCTGTGACGTGTGCGCGTAGATACATCCGCGTAGTAAACCGATTGAATAAGTAAATCCGTTTCGAACGAAATAGGGGAATTTACGTATTCTCGGCAACCTAAGCAGCGACCTTCTTTCTATAGCCTTTTTCTCTAAGGAACGCACACATATGCAGTATTGGTTTGTTTACAATCTTTTGCTGCCAGCTGGACTTACAATTTCAGTCGAAAGAATTGTCAAAAACTGTTTTGAAACGCTTTTACAAAGCTCCAATCTTCTCTAGTGAGAGTGAGTATTGTCGGCAACCAGTTTTTCTTCGGCAACCGTTCCATTTGAACTGCATGTAAATCTGCTGTTCTATTATCGGCAACTCGAAATCAGCTACAATTTGTAGTGCGTGTGTTGCATTTCAAGAAAACCTTGCTAGATTGCTTTTTCTCAGTGGTAAAAATATAGTCTTATTGAAGCTAAAAGCATAAAGAATCGTTTGCATGCATTCAGCGAAGTGTTTTCGTTAGAAAATCCAGTGAAAATAGTGTTTCGATTTGGGTTGCCGAAAATAGTCTGTCATGCCGAAGCCGTCATTTCCCCTATCTAAATTATGTAAGTTACGAAAACCGCGCGAATTCCGAAAGCCGTGCGAGACAACCGAAGCGAGAAAAAAGGCTTATTATCATTTAAAGAGTGCCACCAAAATAAATGTGATAGCCTATGTTGGCAAGTTGATTAATTTTGGTTTCCTCCCTAAATATTCTACTTATTTTACTGTTGAGCTTTGTTTCAATTTAGTTATTTTATCGCACGTATCAATCATTTCAAGATTTCGCGACCGTACCGAACAAATTCTATACTACAGAAGCTCAAAAATAAAAATTCTGGTGAGCTCTACCGCACTGCGAATCACTTCTGCGTAAGCTCCGTAGACGTAGGCGCGTTGATTCCGACAGCCGCGAAAAGTTAAACATGCATCAATACCACATAAGGAAAGATCGATTTTACGTATGGTTTAGTTCATAGAAAAACATTGACTGCTGTTTACAAATGTAAGTACTTGAACACTAAGAAATAAGTTAACTCAAATGCTTTAACCGCATATATAAGAGATTTCGCGTATTGATAGAATTATAAAGTAATCGAATACAAAAAACTCAGGGGAATACAATACCTCCAAATGTTTAAAAGCTATTGTCACATACCTCTACTATTACTTATTTCCTAAACTATTCCTCTCCTTGTTAATCTGCTAAATGCTATTGGTCTGCCTGCGTTTTCTATTTTAAGTTCAAGACTAAATAAGAAGATTTATTCTACAACTTTAAAGGTTAGTTGCCTTCCTAAGCGGACCCCCCGCATCCTAATTCTTTTTTGTTAATCTACTTAATGTCATTAGACTTACTGAAGTTTCTGATTTAAGTTCATTTGATGATTATGATATCTCATTAGTCTAATTTAATAAATTATTAAAAGCTCTAATTCACCTAATCAAGCATAACCCATGCTTTATTAAGAACCTGCACTTGTGCTTGTAATCTAAAACTAAACGTGTTTCAAGTACTTTGATTTTGACCTATAACTATTTATTATATCTTAGTTCGACCCAGGTAACACCTTCATGTGACTAAAATGCTTCATTTTGAAATTAGTTTCCTAGCTGATTTTTAAATTATATAGGGTATATGTTCCAATTACGCTCTCACGTTTCCACTATGTCGCACCTCAAAAATACATATGAGTATGTCACAATAGAAGCACACCACAGTGGCAATCCCGAGCCATAGTTCAAACACTTATCCCAAATCAAAATGAAGCACATATAAGATTAGTTACAATACCTTGTACAAAAATAATGTTTAACATTGTTTCCTGAGTAATACTTCAATGAAAACAACAATGAAAGCTTGTCACGCAAATAGAAAGAGCACCGTTGGGCACTTTCTGAAATATTTCAATAGTATAATTCCCTTGCAAACCCAAATAAATCTATCTGCGTAAAAAATAATAAAATAAGAGTGATTTGCAGCAAAACCCGCCAGGATCACACCCAACGTCAGTGCCTATACGTAAGCGTACTACGACGCGGCTCTCAATTAAAGGAGTAACAAGTGTGATACTATCACTGCTAGACTAGATCTTTGGTTCTCTCATGCAGTGGTTTATCAGAGAGGGGAAGCTTAGTAATCCCCATTGCCTGCCCATGACGCTATTCTATCGCGGCATGAGCCAGCAACGCTGACCATAAACCTACCGTCTCCAACACTCCACTATAAATCATCATTCGCTGCCAGACTGTTGAGCAGTTCAGTCGATTTGAATTCTCTCTAGTTTCGTTCGTTCGTTCGCAAGTCGAATTAGCTCCGCGTTGTGTAGTGACGCTCTCGCTGACCCAGCCATGGGAAAGAAATCGCGCGGTAACGCGAGTGCCGGTTTACCGGGAAAACAGACTCTCCCAGGAGACGGCGCGACCACCGAGCCAGCCCAGAAGAAGCAGAAGAAAACCCCATTGCCCATCCCGACAGGCGTTGCGGACCCGCAGCCGGGGCCTCCCGGAACTAAACGACCCAGACCTGAAGACAGCAGCGC
Organism: Ochlerotatus camptorhynchus; assembly: GCF_037179485.1. NCBI lineage: Eukaryota > Metazoa > Arthropoda > Insecta > Diptera > Culicidae > Ochlerotatus > Ochlerotatus camptorhynchus. The sequence continues at coordinate 408,935 of NW_027040879.1, forward strand.
CACCGTATTAGCAACAAAAAAGCTGCTGAGCAACAATCCGTTCTCCGCCCTGCAGAACGGAGCGCAGCCGCAGTCGGACCCTGAGACGGTGCCGAAAAAAGTTAAGTTGCCACCCTTCTATGTGAAGGGCTTCCCTCCCGGGCTATGGGAGCAGCTGGATTTCTACATTAAGCAGGGCCTTCGCTGCACCATTCAACGGTGCACGGAAGGCTACAAACTGATGGTCCCGGCCGAAAAACACTTCAACGCAGTTCAGGCCCTCTTGGACAGAATGAAGCTGGAGTACTTCTCCCACGACATCGAGGCCACCAAGCCGCTGAAAGTGGTGCTGCGCGGGCTCCACGACATGGACACCACCACCTTAATGGACGAGATTAAGGCGAACGGCCTCAAGCCGGTCGAAGTCCACAAGATGACCCGCAGCAAGGCCATCAAGTATCGTGACCAGCTCTACCTGGTCCATCTGGAGAAGAACTCCACAACCGTGAAGGATCTCCAGACGACACGCACACTGTTCCACATCGTAGTGAAGTGGGAGCGGTATAAACCCACCCACCGTGGCGTCACTCAGTGCTCGAACTGCCTATTGTTCGGGCACGGCACCAGGAATTGCCGCATGGCCAGCCGCTGCATCAAATGCGGCAAAAACCACAAGATCGACAACTGCGACAGCATCGAGGAAGCCGCTCCCACATGCGCCAACTGCGGTGCCGCCCACAAGGCCACGAGTAAGGCCTGTCCGAAGCGGGCCGAATACGCCGAGATCCGGAAGAAGGCCTCGTCCAACAGCCAGCCCGGTCGCAAGAAGGTTCCAGAAAACAACGCGCAGAACTTTCCTCCGTTATCACCGGTCCAATCACGGCCAATTCCAGTGTTGCCGCCGCTCCCGCTCAACCAACAGTTGGCTGCCGCTGCAGTACCCGGTCAAGCCTCCGGGCCATCGACGGATCCCCCTGCTCCGGGATTGGCCGGTACAACCGGTGAAGCTACAGACGATTCTCCGCTGTCAACGGATGAGATCGTCACACTGTTGGCCCAGGCCATCATCATCAAGCGCACCTGCGCAACAAGAACACAACAGCTCCAAGCTATCATCTCCTTCGTCGCTAATTATGGACCGTGAACCCATAAAGATTGCCAACTGGAACGCTCGCTCCGTAGGGGCGAAAAACATTGAGCTTGCAGACTTCCTCCGCAAGCACGACATCGACGTGGGCCTTCTCACCGAGACCCACCTCAAGACCGGTGACAGCTTCTGGCTGCCCGACCACAGCATTGTCCGGCTTGATCGCACCAGCTCCAGGGGGGGCGGTGTCGCGGTCATCATCAAGAAAGGCATCAAGTACTGCACCCTACCCCACTACCGCACTTCCATCATCGAGGCCGTCGGCGTTGAGGTGGAAACATCGACCGGAAACGTCCGGTTCATCGTTGTCTACTGCCCCCGGCAATGTACCGTTAGCAATGGTACAGCACAGCAGTTCAAGAACGACCTTGCCATCATAACCCGCACCAATGCCCGCTTCGTAATCGGAGGGGACCTGAACGCCCGGCACGAGGCCTGGCGGAACTACCAGCAGAACCAGAACGGCCGACTGCTATTCGACCATTCCCAGCATGGTCTCTATTCCGTCTGGTTTCCGGACGAACCAACCTTCACATCACCGACGGGCAACCCATCGACGCTGGACCTGTTCTTGGCAAACACCAGATTAGCCAAGCCGGTTGCCGTCAACGACCTGAGTTCGGACCACCAACCGGTGCTGACCGAGCTGGGCTACAACGTGGCCCCTGCACCGTGCCAGCGGAAGGACTACCATCGAGTCAACTGGGTCCAGTTTCGACGCGTGGTCGACCGCCACATCGACGACAACCCACCGCTCGACACAGTGGAGGACATCGACCGGGCCCTGGAGGGTCTCCATCAAGCCATATCCATGGCTGACGAAGAGTGCGTTCGACGAGTTCCTGTGAGGGGTAAGTTTCAAGCAATTGATTCCCACACCAAACTCTTGATTCGGCTCAGAAATGTTCGTAGACGCCAGTTTCAGCGGACTGGGGATCTGCAGCGTAAATACGAAATGGTCGATCTGAATCGGCAGATCGCTTCCAGAATGGTCTCAATCCGGAACGAGAGTTTCGGGCGGCTCGTTCAGAACCTGGACGACCGTTCCAGACCATTCTGGAAGGTTGCCAAGGTGCTGAAGTCTCACCCCAAGCCCATTCCACCACTTAGAGTCAATGACGAACGGCTTATCACCAACGAAGAGAAGGCCAATGCAATTGGGGAGCACATTGCCCAGTCGCATTTGCTTGGCTCTACAATCCCAAGTCCACTCGAGAACCAGGTTGTGCAGTGCGTCCAGACGTTAGATGCCTCCCCTTGTGCCGTCCCTCCAGAAGAACGGATTATAGAGGAACAAATTTGCTCAGCGCTGAAACACAGTACGAGCATGAAGGCTCCCGGGTTTGACGGAATATTCAACCTAGAGTTGAAAAATCTCAGCGCGAGGGTGCACTCGCTGCTGGCTGCCATCCTCAACAGATGCTTGGAGCTGCACTACTTTCCAAGCATCTGGAAGGTGGCAAAAATCATCCCGATCCGCAAACCTGGGAAAGACCCTTCACTACCGTCAAGCTACAGACCGATTAGCCTGCTCTCAGCGCTGAGCAAGCTGTTCGAAAAATTGATCCTCAGCCGACTAAACAAGTTTGTGGAGGAACATGACATTCTTCTTCCGGAACAGTTCGGGTTCCGCAAGGGGCATTCCACCAATCATCAGCTAGTGCGGGTGATGAATAACATCCGAAGTAACAAAGCTGTATCCAAGTCCACAGCCATGGCCTTGTTAGACGTCGAAAAGGCGTTTGACAATGTCTGGCACGACGGACTTATATACAAGCTTTGTAACTCCAACTTTCCACCATACCTTGTGAAAATCACCCGTAACTATCTCCAGCAAAGGTCGTTCAGGGTGTCGTTGAATAGTTCCCTTTCGGGACAATTTCCGATCCCAGCAGGTGTTCCGCAAGGGAGTCTGCTGGGACCACTGCTTTACAGCATCTACACGTCGGACATCCCTCCTCTAGGAGACGGTTGCGTGTTCTTTCTGTTCGCAGATGACACCGCGATAGCCGTCAAGGGTAGGATGCCTCGTGAAATTACGAACAAGCTCCAACGATGCCTTGACACCTTTACTGATTATGCCACCACGTGGAAAATCAAAATCAACGCCTCGAAAACCCAAGCGATCATGTTCCTTCACAGACAATCACCAAAACTTAAACCGTCTCCCTCCTGTACCGTAATAATGGATGGTACAAGGGTCGAGTGGTCCACTGATGTTACTTATCTCGGGATGTTGTTCGATGAGAAGCTCCTGTTCCGCTCGCACATAGAGAAAACCCTAGTTAAGTGCTCCGCCTTGGTTAGGTGTTTGTATCCGCTCATTTGCCGCAGATCCCGCCTCTCAAGGCAAAACAAACTGGCTGTTTACAAACAGATCATAGCCCCCGCGATCTTCTATGCCGCCCCGGTGTGGGAATCGTGCGCTCAGACCCACAGGAACAAAATCCAGGTTGCACAGAATAGAGTGTTGAGGATGATCCTAGATCGTCCATTCGACACAAGAATAGCAGACCTCCATCAAGAGGCAGAAATTCCCAAAGTAGATTCCAAAATTGATGATATGACAACTAAATTTATTCAAAAATGCAATCTTTCTGAACATGCTTTAATAAGCAATTTGTACATAGTAGGTTAAGTGTATATAGTAGAGTAGGTTAGTTTTAAGCTGTAAATAGTAGTATTAAGTAGTTTCTGTTCAAATTCTAAAAACAAAACAAACCAATCCCACCAAGGTGGTCGACCGTGTACTAAGTCTAGGACTAATTCTGTAAAACAAATTTTGAATTTTGCCCATACCTAAAGATGAAGAAAGCAATTAAATCACTTAGTAAAAATTTATATGGTAATCGTCCAAGTTAAACTAAAATAAAGATCATTTAAACTCAACTCCACTATAAAGCAAGGTGCAAAAACTAGCCAAGGGGAGGGGTCTACACAGTAAAACATTCTGAATTTTAATTAAGACTTAAACATGTAAGTTATGTAGGTTTGTTTTTCGTTCAACGGGGGCAACTTGTAAGCAATGTGGTTTACAAAGATGGGCTTAGTGGCACCGCACACTGGGGACAAAATCGAAACAATGTGTTAAAATTCAATAACTTCGGTGCTCGCTGGAATAAGAGACTAAAAAATAGTCATTCTTATAGAAAAAAGTTTCAGGAATCGATTGGAGTGGGTTTCATCTTGGGCACGATAGGGTAAGTTGGGGTTTTTCACAGTTTTGCCCTAAAATCTCCTATTTTGCTTGATTTGAATGCTGTATCTCACGATACCGATGATATAGACGGATGATTTCTTCCGCAAAGTTGATCAGGGGGTCAAGGATTGTTGGATGATGGACAGAAAAATTCAGAATTCCTCCACTAGGTGGCGCTAGTGATTATTGAATGTGAATATATTTGTGCTGCTGTATCTCAAGATCCTGACTATTTAGACGGATGATTTCTTCGGCAAAGTTGATCAGGAGGTCAAGGACTGTTGGATGATGGACAGAACAATTCGGAATTCCTCTGCTAGTTAGTGCTATCTATGATCTTCTCTGGCTATTACGTCACAACTGTAACTTAGCGCCTGCTCTCAACTTAGTGCTCTAAATGCACTTCCATTGTTGTTAATTGAAAGCTTTCCAAGCCTGTTTGATTTTTACTTGTGCATATTGTGTGGCAAGTACAATAATATACTGTGCCCAGGGAAGTCGAGAAATTTTCCAATCTGAAATCCTAGACCAACCGGGATTTGAACCCAGCCACCTCCAGCATGGTTTGCTTTATAGTCGCAGGCTCTACCGATCGAGCTTATGGAGGCCCCCTGATATATGAATGTAATCAAACTAAAATGCGAGATGGTAGCCTAATTAACAAGTTTTGAGGACAATTTGGTGAACCTAGAACGTCTTAAACATATTGAATTCAAACGTAAATAATGTACATGATATGTTTAAACCTGTTTGGAGATGTTTTAATACAAAGGGCTTTGAATCAGTGAACCTGGATGAGAATTTGATCTGAACTCAAGGATAATTTGGAGAACCGTGAGTATCTTATACACCTCAAAATCAACTATAAACGAACAGCAGAAACTGTATAAACGTGTTTCGGAAAGTTTTGTCGGTGAGATCATCGGGCAGATTTTAGTTGATCCAGTAGATCAAATAATCTGACCCCTTGAACAATTTGAAGAACCTAGAATTTCTAATACACCTTAAATTGATGTTGTTTGGAGATGTTTAGTTGCTAAGGACCTTGTATCAGTTCTCGTTGATCAGGTAAATCATTTGATCTGAGCTCAAGACAATTTGGAGAACCTTGATTATAAATCAAAATAAATAAAAAACGATCCGCAGAAACTTTATGAACATGTCTTTGTAGGTTTTGTCGCTGAGGACATCGTGCAGTTTATGGTTGAGCCAGTAGATCAAATAATCTGAACTTCAAATCAACTTGGAGAACCTAGAACATCTCATACACCATCAATTACAACGAAAATGATGTGCATTATAGCCATGGACCTGGGTGCATAAACTTGCAATAATTATAAAAATTTGCCAAAAAAAATTCATTCTATTAAAAAATGTCAAAATTAAGCGGAAAATATGAACCTCACTGTTTAAAACTTCTTTTGAATTTTCAACATTCTTATATGGTGGACGTCACTTATCCGTAGAAACAGTGAAAACATATTACTCTTTCTCCGAAAATGTATGGTTACGTCACTTTGTCTCTAGGCTTCCAAAACACATTTTTATCACGAAGAAATTGTTTTCTGGTGTATCTTAGGGTATAGATTATGAATATATAGGGAAAAGTGAAAATTTGCAATAACTAATTGGGACAATATGAAGAGACTAATAACAATGCACATCTCTAAAATTGATCAAAAATTTAGAAACTTTACCTATTCTAAACAAAAAATTGTTCTACTAAGTTTTTTTTATATATACGTTAATTAAACTGTCATACCTAGATGCTTCTTAGTGAATCGAGCCAGCTCTCCATATTTGGTTTTACTTAACCCAAGTTTTGATTATATCGCCAAAGATGACTCTTCCAAACACAGAGATGTTCCACGAATAGAGTCAACGGATTCGATGGTCTCTTTTGCCCAAACCTCACCGCAGCTCAACAAGTGCTGTAAGATCTGAGCGGTTGCTGGATTAGCAGCCTTTATGGCAGTAATTTTGGCAGAATACAGCAAGTTATCAAGACCTTGTTCTTTGAAAAGTCCGATACTGCGTCTGTATTTCAAAAATCTTGTCAACTGGCTAAGCTCCTTGGGCTTTCGACCTCGAGGCTTTAGGGTTGACGGTCTTCGCTGACTGTTGGAACTGGTATCCAAATCCGGAGTGGCAAAAGGAGGTGAAATAGGAGATGATTGTGACGAGGGATCTTTGGGTTTCCTTGAATGGACCCACGTATTTTTCGAAGGCCTGCATCCTGCGGGTTGGTCTTCGACCTGATAAAATAATTGATGATGAATTATATTCAAGCATTTTGTCGTAAAATTTAGAGTCGGTAGTTTTTGTTTAGGATTTTTATAAAATATTCATACAAATATCAAAGACAAATCTTCTTTTAATTGCGGTTGATGCAATTGATTATTTAGTAACATGAACAAAAACAGATTTCATCAGTAGTATGTATTGCTTTACATTAACGCATTTCCACGCTTTTACTTATTTTCATTCAAGTTCAATTTCAATTGGTTTGGAATCCGTTGTTTTTTTGAAAATTTAGCACTTCGCTCAACAGGTAAATTTTTTCCGAACTGTTAATTTTTTTTAATGTTCGACGATATTGTATTAAAAATGTTTCTTCGTTAATTTAAGCTGCTTTCTAAAATTAACCACGCCCAGGGATTCTTACCTCGAATATGCTTTAAAGTCACTCTGCATTCTTCTTAAAGAACCAATCCTTACTGTGGGTTTTTGACCATCGCCGATGAAATTGACCAATCCAGTTTTTAACGCCTTGCGCAACAGCCACAGGTGCTTTCGACTGTGCCCTAGACACAAAGTCAAGTAAACGGTTTTTATCTCGAACAGACGCAAAATATTCCTCAACGATATTCTTATTCGACAGCATTTTGCTTAATGAAATTCAGTGGAACACACTTAACACCACATAAGAACTGCACTAGACTGAGCTACTGTCACGCAAGAAACAAGAGTAAACAAATAATTCTTTTGGATTGGGTTTCGATGACGACATTTCACATTTTCGCGTCAAAGTGGTCTTCGTGGTCGAGTGGTTAGCGGCGTCACCCGTCTAACAGCTATAACTTTGCCGAAGAAATCATCCGTCTAAATAGTCAGGATCTTGAGATACAGCAGTGCAAACATATACACTTTGAATTCTCACGCCATTTTGGAAACCAATTAGGTTCAAGAAAAAATCTAACATACGCTACAATATGGGTATTTTCGGAAAGGGGACGACGTGTAGAGGCTGATATCGATACCAGACGCCATTTTGTAATCCAAGATGGCAACAATCGATTCAAGAAAAACTGTAAAAATACTACAATATGGTTATTTCCGGAAAGGGAACGACGTGTAGAGTGAAAGTGTTCAGTATTGTTTTGACCAAGTGTTCAACTGCGAGGAAACAAAACTGTTTTACAAAAAAAAAACGCCTCAAAGATCTTATGTCTCAGAGCATCTGAAACAATGCCAATAATTGTTTCGACTGCTTGGATGTCGTTCTACAGGACATCAAACAAAGCATGCTGGTAAACTGCTGGAAGAAAATTCTTCCGCCGTATTTCGTGAATTCACAATGCAATGAAGACGACAAAAAGGATTTGCAGATCATGTCCAAAATTCAACAAATTCAGGGAAAATTTGGTAGGCCGGGGATAAAAAAAAACAGTGAAATCAACGAAATCATAAGACATGAACCGGCTACAGTAGATGAAATTGTTAGCAAACTGGACCCATCTGCAATAAATATGGGTTATATTTTCTTCCCACCACGGCAGAAAATGGGTTCAAAATAAATCAACTCTCGGAGTTCAAAAACTTCTGCACATTGGACAGTAATGTCGAACAGAGTGCAAAAATGCTAGATTTGCTAAGGGAAGTCGAAACCCTTCTCAAGGAGTGGAAGAACGAGGATGACTAGAATGCATAAAACATGACAGCGCTGGCTGGCTCTTTGTCATCGAAAAAGGATTAAAGTTTTAAGTATAACATATTTTTATTTCATGCAAAGCGGTTCGTTAGGAGAAAAGATAGAATGATTTTAGTGGGTCATCATTTTCTTCCATACTAATTTGACGAAAATCCCGAACAAAATTGAAATCGTTGGCGCGACCTCTTAACGTTGACCAATTTAGCTGATTCTTTGCACAGATATCTGCTTTTGTGTTATGAACTGCGCTGCGTAGTGAGAGAGTTTTGAACTAATATGGCGACTATCCGAAAGGACTTGGTCATTTGAACAACTTTGCTGAAGACAGTAATTTTCTATATGGCCAGGATCACGAAATATTCTATGTTGAACCTATGATCCATATATTATAGCGCCCGTCATAAGTAACATAAAAGTGAAGTGCCTCTAGCGGCTAACTTCCCAATTAAACCTGAATCCAATAACACAGGCTTGTTGGTCTATCCCAGTACCACAACTTTGTCCAATATGGTATAGCCCTATATATGGGAACAAAGGAGATAATCCACTACTGCCCCTATTAGTTTAAATCCCATAAGCTGTGGGTATCCTTATTCGCGGATTTCCCGGCAATAAGGATCCGGCAATAAGGATTCCTGACTGTAAATTTATATGATATGTGACACTCCATATGTGTGCATCATATTGAACAGACATTTACACTATTTTTTAGAGCTGTGTAAATGACTCCAAGTGATGTACTTTTTTTCCTTGGGGAAGTAGCAAGCGCAAAAAAAAACGAAAGACACGTTAAAAATGAAAGCCAGGCCAGAAACCTGGCTGAAATCGAAAAGCTGGCTCAAGGAATTTCCACCAAAGTGTACGAGCACAAAACTCTTAACTCGTGCAAAGTAGTGGTTTTTTGCCAGGACATAAAGTTTGACAGTGACCAAGACTTACTCGAAGACCTATCGAAAACAGGAATAACTGAAGTTCGGCAGATTATGAAAGGACGCGATGAGAACAAACTCCCACTGGAATTTTTGTCCTCACTGTCAAGGGTACGGTTCCATCTAAAGAAGTAAAAATTGGTTACATTCTGTTGGAAACAAGACCGTGGTATCCGAACACTTTGAGGTGCTTCGTGTGCTACAAGTTCGGGCATATCGGAAAAAAACTGTAACAGTGAAAAAAGTGTAACAAATGCGGTGAGGCACTCCATGAAATCTGCGAAAATGTGTTAACTGTGGTGATTCTCATGGAGCATTCTTCAAAGGGTGCCCAGCATTCAAGAAAGAAGTAACTATCACCAAAGTGAAAGTGGACAGAAATATTAACTTTTGGGAAGCTAGAAAAATAGTGGAAAGCGAAAATAAAATCACGTATTCAGATTCCATTAAAAGTGCATTAACCCAACAATTTGATGAGAAGATCATACAATTAAATGAAGAAAAGAAATCCTACGCGGAAGCACTAAGGTTAGATCTGCAGAAACAGTTCGAACAAAAAATGAAGGAGATGAACAGGCAGTTAATGCCTACAGAGAAGAAAAACAAAAAAGAAAAACGGCAGAAAAGGAGCTCGAAATTCTCAAAGAGAATTATTCCAAACTGGAGAACACACTGAAACTCTACGGATACAAACCATCAGGAAAACACACCAGGAGCCAAGGCAATCCCATCGAATCTCCCCCAAGGAAAAAGAAAGGAAAAAGAAAGATGAAAAATGTGAAACGGTTGAGTACGTTAACTCAGAATCGGATGTCAGCTCTCAAGAGGGTGGCGATGATGAGATGCAACCCTAAACCCAATAATCGTCATCAAAACAACTAGAAATGGTTCCAACAGCAAACCGAAAATCAACCGAAATTATTCATTGGAATTGTAATGGCGCCAGAAAACAAGACGTAGAATTACGGATATTGATTAATGAGTACAAGCCATCTCTAATCAGTCTACAAGAAACAAGAACAAACAGGTCAACGAACACTCAATTCCTGGTTACGATACCTTATTCTGCCACCGTCCTTCAGGACAAGGTTGAGTTGCTATTGCGATCAAACATGCAATAAAATACTCAAAAATTCAACTTAACACAAGCCTTGAAGCAATAGCTATAAAAATCAACCTACCTCGAAAAATGACTCTGCAGCATATATCTGTCACCAAATCAGATAGTTAACAAAAAAGACTTTGACAACATAATTTACCATATCCCCAAGCCATTTATTATATCAGGAGACTTCAACGCTCGCCATAGTGTATGGGGATCAAATAGAGATGATTGCAGAGGAAAAATGATCGCCGAAATAATACAGGAACAAGAGCTTATGCTACTGAATGACGGCAGCCCAACTTTCATACATTCGACAAACGCATCGACATGTATTGACCTTACTCTATACTCAGCTGAAATTGCTAACAGAATTAACTGGTCAATCCACGAGGACCAACACGGTAGTGACCACTTTCCAATTCTAATTGGTACCACCATATCTTCCAAAAGATCAAGACCAGCCAGGTGGAAAATGCACGAAGCAAACTGGAACATATTTGAAGCTAAGCTTGAAGAATCAATCAAATCACATCAATCATACACAATAGAAGAACTAATAGACGCAATTAAACCTGCAGCTTCATCAGCAATACCAAAAACATCTACTGAAGTCCCCCAAAAAACCGTTCCATGGTGGAACCAAAACATAGCAGAAGCAATCAAACTAAGACGAAAAACACTTAGGAAAAAACAAAAATGTCACCCCGACGATCCTTCTTACCCAGCTATACTAAACGAATTTCAAAAGGCCAGAAACAATGCAAGGAAAATCATTGAAGAAGAAAAACTGAAATCATGGGAACAATATGCATCCTCAATAAATAAAGACACACCAATAAAAAACATCTGGAATAAAATTTGCGCCATATCAAAAAAAAGTTCTCGAAGGATAGCAAAATCCATACGCTAATATAAACAACCACAATCTATATCGAACCTATGCTGATTCAACACAAAAAGAACGCAACAAAATTCACCACCAAAGAGACCTGTCAGCAAAATGCAATACTTATAAAGCCGACAAATGGCAATCAAGCAACAATCATATTCAAATCATCCACGGTTCAACTACAGTACATCCAGCACTCATACAATGGGAAACGCAAACAGCAAAGATACCACCCAAAACGGTGACCAGGACGTCACCATAATCGAGAATCAAGAAGTCCACACGGGATACCTAGAAGACCACAACTGGAAGCTCTCACTTATCCTTGTCATAGTGTCAATCCAGCTAATCATCGGTATCGTCAACATACTAAGGAAACAATGGAAAAAAGCAGCACTCAAAGCTGCCAAATCTGTAGCAGTCCTCAACGTTTAATTAAGGAAGACCCGACCATGACCAAATCCAAGAAGGCAACCGGAAATAGGTTAAGAAGTGATAAATTCAAATACTAATTTTTAAGCTTTAAAATGTAATTTATCAAAAACGACCCGAATGACCAAATGGTTAAACGGTCGCTAATAAATAACAACAACAACAACAACAACAACAACAACAACAACCTCCGACACTACATGGCTTCTCTAGGCTATTCGATTATAGAAGATATTAAAACCTAAATTAACTTTTTACGTAACCGGTCAGCCGTAAAGGTTGGTTACTCATGGAGCCTGACTGTAAACTTCTCAGGTAAATAATTAGTTCGATGCTTAAACACCAACGATAAATTCAATAATTTATTGCGGTGCGAACGTTAAGTAAACTTGATGTTTTCATTGTGGTTACCGATATCAATCAATGTCTGCCGAATCAGCACTTTGTCCTGTAGAGAACATACGAAATCGAAACTGGTAACCATTTGATATGTTTTATGTTCATTTTGTGCGAATGAATTTGGCGAAAAATACCCACAACTTTCGTGGACTGATTGTTTCTTTGTTCTGTTGAGCTTTATCAGTTATCGATTTGGGGGTGGGGGGAGGTCCTCTGTTTGCTTGTTATTTGCAATGGTGCTTTTGCTGTTGTTCATCGGGCGCCCCATCCAATCTCAATTAGGCTCAGCAAATCGACACAACTGCTAATGATGGTGGTGCTGATACATATCATAAGGGCTGTCAAAATTGGTGTGTAATCTGTGCTGTGTGGAAAAAGGCGCGTAATGATGTAAATAAATGGTAATCATTGGCACCCTCGAAATGTTTGATGGATGACTATTAGTGATGAACATTCGTGGATTGTTAAATATTTGTCAGATTAACAGGAAACAGAGCCTCATAACGTGGGTGGATCACCTTTTCGTGGTACGTTACGGGATGTAAGCTCTGCCACCGATTCCTATTCCTGGTTACTTCAAACAAGGGAACACGGGAACAAATCCAATCTCAGAAATGAGAAAAATGACTCATGATTTCAGGAATATTGTGTGTTTTCATGTTATGAAAATACACCATGAATAAAATTCATGATTTTTTGAGCTATTTTTTCATAACGCAACCTATGCGTTACGATTTTTTTCGGTTGATGAGAAGTCGTAGCTAGATTTATGAAATCATTTATCATACGAGTCGAAACCATGAACTATATTCATGGATTCGAAAAATTTATTCATGATAATGGTAGGAGTTGCTTATGATATCAGGCGTTTTATAACTAGATTCCCGAAATCATGAACCATCAGTTACGAAACCATGAATTATATTCATGGATTTGAAAACTTGAATCATGATTATGGTACGAACCATTCATGAATCCCAAAATAAAATATTTACAATTTACTGGGTTTAAATCGGTAATGATGGTCATATCCATTAAAACCGCGTTTGGGTTTCATTTCACTTTCTTTGATGTATATTATAATAGAGATTATAAATGAAAATGGAGAAAAAATAAGAAAAATCATCGTCAATCTTCGATAGACTGTAATAAGTCGCGGGTACTTTTAGGCAGGTCAAGGATTGACGCATGAATTTTAAACAGATAAGTTTGAATAAAAAGCCACAGTGGCTTACAGTCTGGGGCGTACTGTAGATTCAGAGCATAGGTGATGTGCATAGGGGAGAATGGTACAGAACGCACCGGTTAAGCAAAATCTACTATTCAAATAGCTAAAAGGAAATTTTTTAACACGATATATGTTTATATGGAAGGTGAAATAATTGAACAACATGTGAACATTGAGATTTATTCTAGATTATTCGTATTTGTAGAGTTTTCGAAGAATATCAACGTTTAGTTCAAACCATGGTATGGGGCAAAATGCTTTTTCTCGTCGACAGAACGCACCACAAAAAAGGGGCAGAATGCACCATAATAAACGGACATAACGCACCATAAGAGAGGATAAGACGCTCCAAAACATATGGCTAATATGCACCATGGTTTTAAGAATGGCGATAAACAACATTTTGCAAATGTGGGTATTAAAAAAAAAAGTTCAACGTGTTTATTTGTTGCCATATACTTCCTATTTCCGTACGTTTTGTATTTTTCACTTCGTAAAATCATTTTTTAATTTTTATTTGATGATGTTTTCTTTGAATTTGAAACCTTATGTAGCATGCCGGAATGTCCAATGATTTTACGAATTCTATACAAAACAACAATGAATGCCAGATGCGCAGCCAGAATTGTGGTCAGGGGGTTGAGGTTGCGGAGAAAATATTGATAATAATAACAACATCAAAAAATGTTCCTTACAAATTTGGTGGCTCTGAAGGGTGGGGGTTGGAACTCTAAAACCTTAAAAACTAATGCACGAATGCAGGTAAATTTCTATAGTGCCTACAGTGCCCCCACCATCATGGGTTACTCACAATTATTGGTCATTGGATTTGCAAATAGAGTGACTAATAATTGTTACTAGCTGATCCATAATTGTGAGGGCAGTGTACCACAGCTTGTACTTTCCAAAACCAGTGAATCTGTGAACTGTTATTGATTAAATTTATAAGTTTTGGTTTTTAATCAAGAGTAAGAGGTCGTGTACACGAAACGAAAATCAATTATTTGATCCATGTGTTTCACTTATACATTTTTGCCAAAGCATCAGCCTTATACATTCCATAAGACAAACCACATAGGTCCTATTAGAATGCATTAAAGGTATGTGTGACCGCTTATACATTTCATTTGACACATGATCTTTATTAACTTTTTGCAAGGCGTCTGCTTATTAGTTGACTTATACAATTTATGAATAATCAGCAATGGAAATTTGCCAAAAGGTATAAGGAGATTTCTATCCGTGTACGTTTTATCTAGGTTTACCAATCACAACAGGCACCGGACGAAAAAAAAGCAACCTATGAAATTTTTGAATGACACATCCAGATATAAAATTTTCATTAGCGGTTTGAAGCTTCTTGAAGATGGTTTGTTCAATATGGATTCCTGACTGCCGATGAAGACCAAACGGTGAAATGGATCTGCCATACAAGTAAGTTCAGTGAAAGACAGGTAAATACAGGTATTTGATGAAAGTTATTTAAAAATAGTCAGAATTTTTGGTTACATTTGAAGACTCCCTTTGCTTGATTTAGGCTGGATTCAGATTTGTAAATCCGGATCTGGAGCAATTTTACATCTGTGTGAAAGATCAAGAAGAATTCATTGGGATCTTCAAACCAACATAAAATTGATCCACATCTGGTGCGAACATAACAGATCTGAATCCAGCCTTATTCACTGGTCCTTATGCCTGAACTAATGAAATAGAAAACACATCTACAAAACTAAAGTACAAGAATCCACAGTATGATACAAATGAAGCTGACATTCTACGCTCCACAAAGGCTAAGCTGTAGTAAAATAAACGTTCCTGAAATGATATCCTCCGAATTTCTCAACATTTTGCCTCCAAATGAACTATTTTGATAACCTATAGAAAATCACAACTGGCTGTAAAACTGCAATTCGCCATTCGATTGTCTCGGTAACTTCTGTGCACCTTTTCGACCGTGAGTAAAATTTAAAGCTAAATTTTCAAGGCGATCCAAGGCTAGAGTGCCGTTTTAAAAGCATTCCCGCACTTAGGGAAGAAAATAGCCCAATAAAGCGAGAAGCTATTTAAAAAAATCTCATTACATTTTAAAAGGGCCTACAAGAAAACTTAAACAAACCTTTGTAGGACTCCTACTCTTTTGCCGAAAGCTTCCCTCGCAAACTAGCAACATCAATATCATCTTTGTGCGGGTGGTCTTCAGCTATGGAGCGGGTGGCCTACGAAGGTTTGTTTAAGTTTTCTTATAAGCCTTTCCAAATGTCGCGCGAGAAATGGTCAGCATTCATTTGCACTCAATTTTCTTCATGATCATACACCCGATTCTTTTTTTTTTTGCACGATCACCTTTTCCTAAATTTCTCTTGAATGGGTAAACTTGGAAAAAATGTAAACATGTCATAATTTGCTATTGCTCGATTTTTTAAACTTATTGAACAGCATTTGGATTTAATTCAAGAGCAGGAAAGCAAAAAATGCATTCGTGCAAAAAAAGAATCGGGTTTACTGCTCGTTTTCACAATCGTTAGAAAAATTCATAAAACACAATTAGATTCTCATGATTATTTTATTACTCCTATGTTCTTGAGCGAAATCTTCGAAAATTGAGAATTCCATTAACTGTGAAACAAACAAAAAATTTCATTGCAATGAAAATAAAACAAAAGAAATATGTCAATACATAGAGTGAATATATGTGTAGAGAAACGTTTCTTTCTAATTCATATTCGTTTCTTTTCCAAACTACTGCAGAAAAGTCAAACACATGAGCTGCAAACAATCGCATCTAAACCAGTGCATGGTTCATGAAACCAAACATCGCAACGGAGACACTTTCTCCATCCATTTCCATTCACAGATGCACTGAACAAATCTCCACAAAAGAAGCACAAGACATCATTGACGATTTCAGTTGCAGGTTGCTTGCGACCTTTTTTCTTGATTTTCTTGATGGTTTGTGTCGCATTAGTCGTTTTCAATTGCTCCCGATAAACTGTTGATGTCAGCTCTTCTGCAACAGCCTTCCGCTTGGTGGCTCTTTTACGTGTATTCTTTGCTTTTTTAGAAACAGGTTCCGGTATCCCAGACGAAGAAATTATCAGATGGTCGTTTATGGAACCAGACGGAATAGTGTTCTCTTGCAGGGCAAGCTCCACCGAATGATCGGTCCCTGGGTCATTTGAAATTGTGGATTGATCTATCATGGTGATCTCAATCACGTGACCGTCTGCACCAACTTGAAAATACGTATTTGGATCCAGCTCAAGAACTTCGTCGTGAGCAACATTTTCAAAATCATTAACATCGCCTAGGTCCGGTATAATGGGTAATGTAAGTTCGTCACTGGTGGAATTCATAATCAAAGGCTGCAAATCGTTAACCTCTATAAGAATATACGACGCGTCCGGATCATGGTCCGGCTGATTTCCTTGGTCGATCTGGCAAACTTCGACGGGCTGAAAAAGAGAGCTAACGGTTGATTGCGAACTTAAAATAAATTTTGTATTATGTAATGTTACATTCACATCCGTTTCAGATTCCTGGGGCACTTCATCAACGTGCTGCTCTGCGTCGGTGGAAGGTGGAGAGAAATTGATCAACTCAATCGAGGCCTGCTTCTCTATAGCTTTGAAGAGTTCCTTGGAAGCAGCAAAATCAGCGTCCGAAAATATATTCTCGTTGAATGGGCAGATTCCAGTGGCTAGGAATCCACTCATTGCATTTTTGATTGTCGCTGCCCCGAGAAACGCCTCGTTCACGAGAGAAGCTACGTTTTGAATGCTTACTGCCTTTCCAAGGTTCTGCTTCATAAAGCTATCCATTGCCTGGGAGTAATATTTCTTTAACGGTCCCATAACGGCGACGTCCAACGGCTGAAGCTTGTGTGAAGTGTGCGGTGGAATTGAAATCACTTTGACATTATTCTCGTTTGCCCGTTCCAAGAAACTTATGTTTTTGGTATGGCTTGCATGACCATCCAATATCAATAATACCGGGCGTTCAGCAGATGGCTTAACGTGCTGCAAAAAGTGTTCAAACCACAACGAACACGTGTGAGAATTACTCCATCCACTTGGATGGCACAGAAAAAGAGAGTTTTCCGGGGCTCCGAGTTTCAGGACGTCATTCATTCTGGCTCTAGGAAACACAAAAGCCGGAGGTAAGAAGCTACCTGATGCAGACATAGCCATAATTACCGTTGTGTTTGTACCTCTCTCTCCAGACGAAATTCCAGCAACCTGACGTTGTCCTTTTCTAGCAAATACCTTCCAGGACTTGTTGTGTACCTAAAATTAAAAATTGATGATAGGAGCTATTGCACAAGAACTGTTTGATTCAGTAGCCGTACGGTGCTGAAACCCGTTTCGTCGACGTTCCAAATCTGTTCCGGAGAATAGCTGTTTTCGGTAAATACTTTTCGAAGTAGTTGGTAAAAGGAGCTTACAGCCTCCTTATTGAAGCCCTTAATCCTAGCCAGCGATGTGTTTTCCGCCTTGCGAAGTTTGAGTTCGGGGTGTCTTCCAAGAAACGATCGCAGCCAATCTGGTCCAGCTAACCCTTGCTCTCGTTTAAAAGGATGATTGAGCTGCAGTTTTTCTGCTGTCTGATATGCCAGGCTTCTTATGTCCCTGTGCGTAAGTCCAAATCCGGAAATCGACATCTGAATGATGTGTCTCACTAATTCGCCTTCTTGTTTAAGAGTGAAGACTGTCTTGAAGCGACCCATTCTGCTGAGCTCAAGCCTGCCAGCTTCCGCTTGTTTATCCAGGTAGCGGAGCAATGTCCGCTTCGGGATGAAGTATAATTTCGCTGCAGCAGTAATTGAGACCCCAATTTTAACCGCATTTACAGCCGCTCTCAGGTTACTCTTAGTCCAAGATTGACGTGTAGTCTTCCGCACGTATTTTCTACCCATTTTGGTTGATAAATAGTTGTTCCAAAACCACTTTCCAAACACTGCCGGAAAACAAGACTAAGTAAATGTCAACAAGAACACACAGTGGGTTACACTCAATTTATTTTTTGAAATTTAAATAAATGCGAACATATTTTCGAATAGTTGATTTACTTATGCAGGTATATATTATATGTTGTTGAAAATTTGCTGGTTCTAACAAACCCATTTTTGTTTTTAATTTTATCTCACAATATTAACTATTTGGAAACTTCAACACAGCTTAAGTCCACCGTGCTTTCAAGCAAAGGTGTGTGTTTCACTTTGACGTTCGTGAGCCTTGAACGAAGTATGAACATAGCGTTACCGGGCTTGAATTTTACCGTAAAAGCAATTAAATATTATTATTATGCCTTGAATCATTATTCGTAAGCTCAAGTTTAACTGCATCTGCAGAAGAAATCACAAAAAAACAGCTCATACATTGATATAAAGATGTAAAGCCGAATGAGATCTTGCTATGAGCTTAGACTTTTTTAGATCTTCATCTCGATTCTGAGCATATGAAAATGGTGCGTTCTATCCTGTTTGAAATTTTTGTATATTTTGGACAAAATGTCTAAAAAATGGTTGTATTTTCTTTATTTTTTGATGAATTCTTGAAGTTTGAAGACATACGTTTATGATGGAATTTCTTTCTTTCAAACTATGCCAGAGAGGTTTGAAAGAATGCTTATCGAAAAGCAGTAGAGATTTGGATGTGAGTATTGGTCGTGTAATAATTTATTATTTTAATCACATTGTAAAGAAGTTAATGCTTTAATGTATCATAGAACGTTACTTTGTTCAGTGTTCTTCTTGATTTGATATAAAGTCTTGAGTTTTGTTTACTTATTTGTAAGATATTCCAAGATTTATAGACTGGGTCATTTTACCCCACCAGTGCGTTTTGTACAATTCTCCCCTACGCAAATAGCATGCAGTATGCTTTCCGCTATGTACTCCGCTCCCCCGAAAATCACAAATATTCCAGGATTCATCCTTGTTGCGCCTACCGCAACAATTTGTGGTTGTAGACTCACGTTGCCAAATTTTGTTCGAATTAAGTCCAATCTCTGCTCTATTTTATGCTCGATGTCACCTGCCGTCTACATACAAATAAAAAGAAAATATATAAGGATAACGAGATATAGCAGAGCAAATCTTCACTGCTGAAAAATAAATGTAAATTCAGTGGCGTCTCGTAATCTCCCTTTTTACCTGTTCAAAAACTTTGAAGTCGTAATTTAGAGTCATAACTATATTCAAATCGGTCTCAAAATGCATAGCATCTTCAAGTTTCACTTATTTGTATCGATTTAAAGCAATAACTTTTTATTTGATTACGTTTTGAGAGTTGTTGAACAGGTAGACTGAAGTTAGGGCGACGCCACTGTGTAAAGGATTATGTAAAAAATAAAGAATTGGACCACGTAAATGTTCACGTCATTCCTTGTGGCTTCTCTCATTTGGATTATTTTTAACAATTCACCTTCAATTCCATGTAAATATTTAAGCTTTTTTTTTCCGACCCAATAACTTCCATAATTCGCAGGAATCCAATCATTTTAAGAAGAATTAGATTATTTTAAGAAGTCAATATTTTTACTGAGTTTTTGAATTGCTGGAATCAAATTAAGGAATCATTTTTTTCCCTTGATTGTTTTCCGTCGATCTTGTTTTCCGTGCTGAGCACCAATGCTACCGACGCCAGAGAGGCAGCTCCCACACCTGGACCCTACCTATCGACTCATCAACTCATGAACCGGGGACCAACGGCTTTACCAACGGAAGGCGTAATCAGAGATGTTATGCCTCAGAACATCCCGGTGGCCCCGACTGGGATTGAACCCAGGCCTGCTGGGGTGAGAGGTTATCACGCTTACCAGTACACCTACTTACCAGCTATTAAGAAATCAATTGAATAGATTAAATCATTAAATGAGGTTAACCGAACTAAGTCTGTACAAGGAAGGAATACGTATGCAATTTTTTTAAATTTTCCACAGATTTTATTTTTTTTACTGAACAGTTCTGCAATACAAAGACCCAGTAAAACCTTACTAACTGGATTAGTGTGTAACAACCGAGGACATGTAGGATAATATATATCGTGCAACCATATCAAATAAGATTGGAATAATAACCTGAATAGGTTTTAAATCAGTATTACATATTTACCTAAACAAATCCCCGAATTTGGTAAAATTATTCCGAAATATCTACAGTTGAGCGTTCAGTAAACCAATACTGAATTCGGCTATTTATTTTACAAATTTTTGGTTAAATTTATCTGCCAAACTGTATGTCAGTGACTTTAACGGAAACTTTATCGAAAATCTGTGAAACTAATTACTAAACTTTCTGTAGTTTTCACCGAACGCTCAGCTGTATATATTTCAGTAAAACTTTACTGATCGGGGTTTAGTGTGTATAGTTATGTTCATGTGGAGTAGACTTTCTCGATCAGTGGAAGTAATATAACGAATATTTGCAGTTTTATTTTTTACAAAGACATCAATTTTAGTGTTTTTTTTTCATAACTTTAATCATTGCTATTGATGCATAACTTTTATTGCTTTTTTAAATAATTAGTTATGAAGGCGGATCGCTTTCCTGCCATCTGATAGATGATGTAGATGGGACGGAGAATGTGTGATCTCTTGAATTCTGCATATTCCGACGTCATAATTTTGTGCGTCAATGACATATGCATCTAAGTGCTCATCAAACTCTTAGTTTTTATAAATATTGCAGACGAATGTTATCTCATAGTTAATTTTGATAATATGAACAGTCTTGTCTCTTGATAATCAATACAGTTCCAGATTTGATTTTCGTTTTTCCTAGCATTGCGTAATTGAGTACTTGAACGACTTTACTAGCATCGTCAGAAATCAATCCATGAGGAATGGGTATGCAACCCAGTTTAATGAAAATTCTAGATCCTTCTTGCAGTCTTAACGGTCAAAAATTAGGTATGTTTCTGAATACGTTGTATGCAATCTTGAATTGATCCTTAATCGCTAAAGTGAGGGCGATATTTTTTCTCGATGCTGTGCTTTATGCCATTTTTTTAAAATATTTATGTTTCATTTCGGGAATAAACGTGAACGTAAATCGTGTTGGACCCATCCATTCGATTGATAGAAGATTATGCGTCAGAAAATGCGCTTTAGGCTTAAGATGTTTGTTAAATAATGTTTGGTATTGATTAAAAGTGAAATTTACGAGTTCTATTAACTCTTTGATTTCCTCTGATGAAAAGGATGGTTTCATTATAAATGAACCAATTTTAGCAACATTTACCAGGAATATCCACTCATCTTCAGCTGGCACTAAGTCTCCTATCATTAATGTGATATTGTCCACGAAACATTTCATTTGCCCTGCTGACATCTTAAATTTCGAGGACTCCAAACTTTCTTCTTTGATTCCTGGAGGAATACTCTTAAGCTGATTAATTTCATAATCCTATCGTTGGATTCGTTGATTCAGTATGTGTAGTGAAAAATGTCCTCTTGAAATAAATTTAGCAGGCGAAAGCATCATGAGCAAATCCCTCATAGAAGTCGTGCATACCTACTACCTTTAGGTCAGTAATATGAAAGTTCGGAATAGAATTTTTTCGGATTCCTGTTTTCGAAAACCGACCGTTTTCAAGCGCCATATTGTAGGATTCTTCAGTGCGGTATAGCGATGGATCATCCACTGTACGTTTCCTTATTATTTTTCCTTTGGTTTGTTTTTTTCCGTCGATCTTGTTTTCCGTGCTGAGCACCAATGCTACCGACGTGCCAGGAAGGCAGCTCCCACACCTGGACCCTACCTATCGACCCATCAACTCATGAACCGGGGACCAACGGCTTTACTTCCCATCCGAAGGAAGGCGTGATCAGAGATGTTATGCCTCAGAACATCCCAGCGGGGCCGACTGGTATTTAACCCAGGCCTGCTGGGGTGAGAGGTAATCACGCTTACCACTACACCACCGGCGCCGTTCAACGTTTCCTTACGTTCTCAAGATTCATTGAACAAATCCTGTATGGATGATTTGCAACGAATGATCTACTGTAATCCAGAATACTGTTCATTGCTACACAGAATAACTAGACTAGTTATTATGCATTTGTGAATTAAGTATTTCATGAAACTAGCACCTTATGAAAAAACAAATCTAATTGTATAATTGCAAATTTGAGGCTGATGAAGTCATATTGCGAAGAAAACAAAACGGGAAGATTCTAAATTATATTGGTATTCAACCTTTTTTGATAAAAGTATAAAAAAGTCTTACCAGATTCGCCAGAAGTTTCCGGAACATGTCGCGATCACGAGCTACTCGGCAGAATAGTTTTATGTCACTGTCCTGTAGCTCGCTGAACTCCCTTGAACTTGCTATTCCATGGTTGTTGATTAGGAAGCTGGTGTAATTGTATAGACCAGCCCGAAATAGAACCGCTTCAAATTCCAATTCTGGAAATTCAGGATCATCGAGTGGACTATACACCTTTTGCTCTTCGGCAATTTGCCCTGCCACAGATGGCAGTAATGGCTCGTCGAGAGTTATGTACTGCACCTGATCGAAGTCCATTATTCTGAAGTTTAATTTTCAATTCTTACCTCATTAACTATGCGCATTATTTTTTATAAGTTAATTAATTATTGTTCAAGATGTTTATTAATGATCGGTTTACTTGATTAAGTATGGCCATATTGAATGACAATATATTAGATACTCAAATGAACAAATTTCCTTACAAAAAAGCACTACTGTGCTACCTGACTTCTTATACGATGTATACGAGTAGCCCCGAATACAACGTAAGAGTCGTCTAATTTCGCTAGCATTTGCAATGTAAAATTAGACGAACTATACGTTGTATTCGGGGCACTCATATACAACGTATATTCGTTATAAGTCAGGTAACACAGTAGAAAATAGGCAGCATCGCTAATTCCATCTCACAAGTAAATTTTCTAATTCAGCTTCTTCTTGGTGCACTTGTTATTGAGCTTCTGGTAGAGTTTTGCACAAAATTTGATTAAATGCGTTTTCACTATTTTCCAAATTTTAACACTGCAGTATAACATGACGACAATTGTGCATTGATAAATTACCTGTGCAAAATTGTCTCTGCCACTATTTTATCCTCCGACCGCAATGGACGTTGAAATTTTATGAACACGGCTTGACAGGCACGTACGTACGCGTAACGCTTGCTAACGGCCATGAATTTGGTTCATGGAAGCGCTTGTTATTGTTCATGATATTCGTCGTATCCATAATGAAATCATGAATTACTCTCATGATTTCATGGGATGATTTTTTTTTATTGTTTCATGATTTTGTTTTCATGAAAATGGTAACGGATTTCTTTCCGTGAACAGGATTTTTCAGTAATCAATGGAACACATCTTAGTCCTTGTTACTTTGTATGCCTTGTTGATAGAAGCAATGATAAAAACAATTAGTGGTCGCAGTGGTGTTATGTCCCGAACAGAGGAAAAAACAGGAAACGGAACAATTTGAAATAAAATTTGCATTAATTTGAAGAGCGGTGTTCTTTCTGAAATTCCCATTTTATATGATAAAAAGAGTAAATTGTTTGGGATGGAATTATCTTTTTCTCAAACTTTATATGTTTACTAAGAGTCACACCAGAAAAGAAAGTTCCTTTATCTGATATAGTTCGCCAAATTGATGTCATCAGCACATTGTTAATCTCGTTCCAAGTTTTCTTCGCCCGTTGTTTCGTAAAATATTTCTTTACCAGGTAAGAAGCAACTTGCTAATGCCCTACCTGACAGGATAAACTTTTCTTTTCCCGCTTTTGTTGCATCAGTGCTGGCTTCCAGCTTACAGCTATTCTTGGGAACACATTATACCGAGAGCAAACCCATGAGAGTAAAAAAGCCCTTTCGTCGAACATGTCTATTATTTATTCAACGGAGCCGTTCAATGATTACAGGACTCAAGAGGTTCTTATGATGTATTATTGTACGCTTTCATCGGGCTTGATAGGAAATATATGAATTATTAAGCACACGTTGAGACAGAAAGGAACGGTCCATCATATCGGTTTTTCTTTTATTTCAGGCAACAAATTATAAGCTTTTGTTATAGGACTGTATGAATGGTAACAACAAATTTTCTACTGGAAAAATCTCATTTGCGATACTTTCTACTGTTAAAAATTATAAGCTCAAAATAACCCAATCCTTCATACTTAATTAAATTCCAACAAAATTGCTCAAGCCCGCATTCACGGAAGAGGAATAACATAATTTCTGAATGATAAATATGTGGGCCTGAGTCTGAATTTTCATGCGATACTTTTTTAACCTCACGACAAATTTTTACCTGAGAGCATTCGGAACTTGCCCGGCTCTGCTCAATGCGACTTACGATGCTTGAAATGACCGCAAATGATCATAGTTGAATTTTAATGGGATCTGATGGGAAATTAGTCGTAGTAGTACACACTTAGAAAAAAAATATGTAAATTTAGGTGCTTTGATACTGATATATACGAGCGTCAACTACGCACTAGATAGAAGATTGCCGTCTTCGGCAAAGTTGTTTAGATAAACATGATGCATTTATGGTAAAGAGTTCCGCTACAAATTAAATCATTTTTTTTTGACGTAGAACTACGTCTTTGTCGACTATACTGGGGTACAAATCAAAAAATATGTGTGGTGAAATAGTGTTAGGTTTTGAACGCTTGTAACTTTGTCATTTATAGATGAAATTAAATCCAAATGGGCCAATCGATAGGATATTACTTAACGAATATTCTGAAATAAATACTTTTCTAATTTTTAATCAAAAAACTTTTGAAAAATACTCAAATGATAATTTTGGTCACTGTTTTTAAGAAATAAACGTTTTCCCCAAACCCAGTCATCATAAACGAATACCACTTGGTTGCTTGAACCTGAAAATATATAAATCAGCGCTGCTTTCCTGCCTCTGCTCATTACCGCTTTGGACGGCGTGGCACTTGATCCTGCAGCAAGCAGGACCAAGTCAGCGGCTAAAGGTGGATCACGGCGTGACCACCACAATGAGGAATGAGACTTCGAAAAGTAATGTATGTAAAACCCTTTCCCCCCTTAACAATGACCCGAACATGACATGGACTTTGACGATCACTTTTTTCCGGGAAATAAATTTTCAGCAAACCACAATTATTAGTATAAACAGAAGTTTTCCCTTAATTTCGTCCCGCACCAAATCTTTCAAATTTGAGAAAAAAAAATTGCTTGAAAGACATATTCGATGAAATTATGTTGGTGAATTACACAAAACTGACGGTAAAACTATCTGGTACCTCTATATATGCAATTATATTAACATCCAAAGTCCATTATTTTTTAAATATTTTGCAAAAAAGAAACCCCAATTCATAAAAAACGGCGGGAAATCCTGTCATGTGCGGTTGCACATCGTTCTGATTGAATCTGAAAAGATATAAAACAGCGGTGCTGTCATGCCTATGCTCATTACCGCTTCGGACGGCGTGGCACTTGGTCCTGCAGCAAGCAGGACCAAGTCAGCGGATAAAGGTTGAGCACGGCGTGATCACCTGTCACACAATGAGGAATGAGACTTGGACATGTAAAATACCCCTCTCCCCTGTTTATAACGATAACTAAAAAAAGACATGGATTTGACGATCACTTTTTTCCGGGAAATAAATTTTAAGCAAACTACAATTATAAGTAAAAACAAGAGCCAAAATTTTCTAAACAATAATTGCTTAAGAGGAGACATACATCCGATGAAATTCTGTTGGTAAATTACCAACAACTGACTGTAAAACATATCTGGTTCCTCTATATATGCAATTATATTAACATCCAAAGTCCATCCTATTTTTTCCATATTCTGCACAAAAGAAACGTTCTGCTCCGCCCCATTCATAATAAAACGGAGGAAAATCCTGTCAGTTGCGGGGCTTAGCATGTTTTGTACAGAATATGTAAAAAAGGAGGGACTTCGGATGTTAACCTAAATGCATATATGGTGCATCATAGATAGAGAAGCTAGCATCATCATCATGATTAGCTGCTTGAACGTCAAGCAGTACAGTTCGGTCTTTGCTCGCTCTGTCGAGTTGTTCGATTAACCTATAGTTTGTTACAAACGTTCGCAGATATACTGCACGTCGCGTCGTCAGTAGTGTCGGTCGCATCGCGTGATGGGAAGACAGCGCTCCCGGAGCAGACTTCGTGAGCAAGCGGAGAAGAAGAACAGTGGTGAGGGTAGCTCGGTACCTACCTCAAATAGGTACGCTACTCTTCCCACCGATGTAGGGAATACAACCTCAGCCACGGTGAAGCGGTCAAAGAAGAGGAAGAAAAATCAAGGCCAGTCCGATGGTGCGAGTGGACGGGACGATGCCACCGCGACGAACGTCAGCGTCATTGGTGATTTTGGCGACGCCGTCGACAACGAAACTGCTGCCAGCCCGAGTGCAGCAAAAATGAAGCTTCCTCCACTGGTGGTGAAGCAAGTCCCACTCAACACGCTGATTGACGATCTTTCATCGCTGGGCGTTGCAGCTGAGTTTAAGCTCGGTAGGATCGGCACCAAGGTGATGCTCCGAACAAAAGCGGAGTACGAAGTGACCGTGAAATATCTGAAGGATACCAAGGCGGAATTCTTCACGCACGACATCCCCGGTGAGAAGCCCTTCAAGGTAGTCATCAGGGGTCTACCAAACTTCGACCCCAAAATGGTCGAAGCTGAAATCAACCGGTACAAGCTTGCCCCAATCGCTGTCTTCCGAATGACAAGGAGAGACGAAAACGTGAAGACGTACCCGGATTGTCTTTTCCTGGTGCACTTCCAGAAAGGGACGGTGACGCTCAATGCGCTACAAGCCATCCGATCGATCTACTCCATCATCGTACGGTGGGAGCCATACCGTAGCGGCCATCGTGACGTAACGCAGTGTATGAGGTGCCTCAATTTTGGACACGGTACCCGCAACTGCAACATCAAGCCACGCTGCAGCAACTGCGCTCAAGAACACGCCACTTCCAACTGCCCTGCGGATGGAGCCGTGGCGATAAAATGCGCCAACTGTGGTGGTGCACATCAAGGTTCCGACAGACAGTGCTCCAAACGCGAGGACTTCAAACGCATCCGAAAGCAGGCGTCAAGCAACAATCAACCAGGACGCAAGAAGGACAAAACCCCAGCATTCAGGACGGAGGATTTTCCGCCTCTTCGTGCTCCCCAGCAAAGGCAAGCGAATTCGCGGGTGCAACCCGCCCCCCCCCTCAAGAAGCTTCCGGTGATTCTGCTGGCCAAAGCTCTCCATCCCCCCCTGGATTCTGGAGACAACCAACAGCGCAAAACAACAACCCCGATCTGTTCTCAGCGGATGAACTGATGGAAATTTTCGTCAACATGTTCGGTGCTCTTCGTAAGTGCCGCAATAAGCCCGAACAGATCCAGGTGCTCGGTAAGTTCATCATCCAGTATGGCGTCTAAACCCCTAACTATCGTCACCTGGAATGCTTGCTCTGTAAGAGCAAAAGAGACTTCCTCCGCAAGCACAGCATCGACGTGGGCCTTCTAACCGAGACCCATCTAAAGTCCGGCGACAGCTTCTGGTTGCCTGACCACAACATTATTCGGCTTGATCGCACCAGCTCCAGGGGGGGTGGTGTTGCGGTCGTCGTCAAGAAAGGAATAAAATACCACACTCTGTCCCATATCCGCACCTCTATCATCGAGGCCCTTGGTGTGGAGGTGGAGTCGTCGACTGGATACGTCCAGTTCATCGCCGTCTACTGCCCTCGACAGTGTGCCGCCAGCAGTGGACTAGCGGCTAAATTCAAGAAGGACCTGTCCACCATCACCCGTACCGGTTCCCGCTTCGTTGTTGGAGGAGATCTGAATTCTCGCCATGAGGCCTGGCGGAACTACCAGCAGAACCAGAACGGTTGTCTGCTGTTCGACCATTCGCAGCATGGGCTGTACTCCGTTTGGTTCTCGGACGAGCCAACATTCATCTCACCGGCAGGCAACCCATCGACGCTAGACCTGTTTCTTTCAAATACCGGCTTGTCCAAGCCGGTAGCCTTAAACGAAATCAGCTCCGACCATCAACCGGTGGTGGCTGAACTGGGATACAACGTAGCTCCTGCTCCAAGCCTGCGCAAGGACTACCATCGCGTAAACTGGGCCCAGTTTGGACGCGTGGTAGACAGGCACATCATCGACAACCCGCCGCTTGATACCGTGGAGGACATCGACCGAGCGTTGGAAGGACTCCACCAAACCATAACCGTGGCTGACGAGGCGTGCGTCCGACGAGTTCCTGTGAGGGGTAAGTTTATTGCCATTGATTCCCACACCCAACTCTTAATTCGCCTGAGAAATGTTCGTAGACGCCAGTTTCAGAGGACTGGAGATCTAGCGAGGAAACGTGAAATGGTCAATCTGAACAAGGAGATTGCTTCCAGAATGGTCTCACTCCGAAACAAAAATTTCGGGCGGCTTGTCCAGAATCTGGACGACCGCTCCATACCATTCTGGAAAGTTGCCAAGGTCTTAAAGACGCACCACAAACCCATTCCACCACTCAAAGATGAAAATGATGACGATCGGCTCATAATCACCCCTCAGGAGAAAGCAAATGCGATTGGTGAGCATATTGCCAAATCGCACTTGCTTGGCTCCAACATCCAAAGTCCGCTCGAAGTTCAGGTTGAGCAATGCGTACTCAACCTTGATTCCTCCCCTTGTGCCATCCCTCAGGAGGATAGAATCACAGTGGAACAGATTTGCTCAGCGCTGAAATGCACCAAAAACATGAAGGCCCCCGGGTTTGACGGAATATTCAACCTAGTGTTGAAAAATCTCAGCATGAAGGTTCACTCTCTGCTGGCTGCTGTCTTCAACAGATGCTTGGAACTGCACTACTTTCCAAGTTTCTGGAAGACAGCGAAAATCATACCAATTCGCAAACCCGGGAAGAACCCAACGCTAGCTTCAAGCTACAGACCAATCAGCCTCCTTTCAGCGCTGAGCAAATTGTTCGAGAAACTCATTCTCAATCGTTTGCTCAAGTTTGTCGAGGAAAATAACATTCTCCTTCCGGAACAGTTTGGGTTCAGAAAGGGGCACTCCACCAATCACCAGCTAGTGCGGGTGATGAATAACATCCGAAGTAACAAAGCTGTATCCAAGTCCACAGCCATGGCCTTGTTAGACGTTGAGAAAGCGTTTGATAATGTCTGGCACAATGGGCTTGTATTCAAGCTTTGTAACTTCAACTTTCCATTACATCTGGTTAAAATCATCCGTAGCTACCTCCAGCAAAGGTCGTTTAAGGTATCGTTGAATGGTTGTCTTTCCGACACGTTTTCCATCCCAGCAGGAGTCCCGCAAGGCAGTCTGCTGGGATCCTTGCTTTACAGCATTTATACTTCCGACATTCCTCCCCTTGGAGACGGTTGCGTGTTTTTCCTGTTCGCAGATGATACCGCAATAGCCGTCAAAGGAAGGATGCCTCGCGAAATAACGAACAAACTTCAACGATGCCTTAACGCCTTTGCTGATTATGCCACCACGTGGAAAATCAAAATCAATGCTTCCAAAACACAAACAATCATGTTCCTCCATCGGCAATCACCCAAACTAAAACCGGCTCCCTCTTGTACTGTAATCATGGATGGCACAAGGGTTGAGTGGTCCGCCGAAGTAACCTATCTCGGGATGTTGTTTGACGAAAAGCTCCTATTCCGCTCGCATATGGAGAAAACCGTAATCAAGTGTTCTGCCTTGGTTAGATGTCTGTATCCGCTGATTTGCCGCAAATCCCGCCTCTCAAGGGTGCACAAACTGGTCGTCTACAAACAAATCATAGCACCTGCGATCCTCTACGCAGCTCCGGTGTGGGAATCATGTGCACAGACTCACAGGAACAAAATTCAGGTCGCTCAGAATAGAGTGCTGAGGATGGTTCTTGATCGTCCATTCGACACTAGAATAACAAATTTACATGAAGAGGCAGGCATTGCCAAAATAGATTCCAAAATTAACGAAATTAAGACTAAATTTGCACAAAAATGTAATTTATCAGAACATGCTTTGATAAGCAATTTGTATATAGTAGGTTAGGTGTACATAGTAGTTGTAGGTTAGTTGTAGTTGTAAATAGTAGTTATAAGTAGTCTCCTTTTTCCAATTCAAATCAAACCAATCCCACCAAGGTGGTCATACTTTAAAATAGGCCTCATAGGACTAGGAACTGAAATAATAATTAAAATCTCAAATGTACTAAAGTTGAAAAGACGCATCTGTGTCACTTGAAAAATTTATAAATGTAAACCACACAATCACAAGAAATAAAGATCATTTAAATTTCAGAGAAGCTAGCAAGCGAACATTGAACACTAACAAAATTTCAAATATTGTTTTTATGTGTCCCACACATGAATTATTGCAACGTGATCAACAAGTGATATCTATATGTCGGCCACATACTTAATAACATACATATAAAAACCATGCGTGACCACACATACTATTCATTTTACGTATAAATTTTAAGGGGGTGACCCCGGCGTAATGGTTAACATCCTTACCGCTCACGCCAAAGTCACTAGTTCAAATCTCACCCCCGGACAAGTCACGAATGACCCAAGAGTGTTAAAGTGACTATAATAATAAAAAAAAAAAAAAAAAAACGTATAAATTTCATGTGTACTTCTGAGTGGATTATGTTTATGTGTGGTTACATGACAATCATGTGGAATTTCACATGGATATTTGTCAAGAAAAATGTGTAAATTGTTTTGAGTGAACCATAACCGAAACATTGAAATACTTGAAAATTTTAAGATAATGTATAATAGTCAAAAGTGCATGAAAAACATCAATTTTGCGTGGTTCTACGTCATACTGCGGTCGTGTCTAGGACACCACCCTTAAGTATTTTTTTTTAAATTGTTAAGTTAACATAAAGATTAAACAGGAGGTTTCCGTCTTTGGGATAGTTATTCAGATAGACAAGATCTATCCTAAGGTAAAGAATTCAGCTCAAAATTCACTCACCAGGCAGCGCTAGAGGGACATTCATTTTGAATTATTTGCCCTAGCTTAGGATATGGGCTAGATAGACGGTTCCATTTTTAAATAAACGAAAGCTTAAATTGAAGTGTGGATGACAGGTATCTTCTGAACAGAGTTGACAACAAATTATTATTTTTTTTTTCTGAAAAAGGTTGCTGAATAAAGCGATATTACCTCTCATCCCAGTAGGCTTGGGTTCAATCCCAGTCGGCGCCGCCGGGATGTTCTGAGGCATAACATCTCTGATCACGCCTTCCTTCAGATGGGAAGTAAAGCCGTTGGTCCCCGGTTCATGAGTTGATGGGTCGATAGGTAGGGTCCAGGTGTGGGAACTGCCTTCCTGGCACGTCGGTAGCATTGGTGCTCAGCACGGAAAACAAGATCGACGGAAAAAACAAACCAAAGGAAAAAAAAAAAAAAACAATATAAACAAAGTTAAGCTTTACCCGAGCAGAGAATGAAAACAAAATGAAAACTGAGTTTGAAATTTTGATATAAGCGTTCGTGATAACATATTTTGCCTACCGTATGGTCGAGTTAAGTAATCATTACAAAAATGAGATCTAAATGGCATATGAAGGATATTAAAAAGATAACAAATCATGTTTACTTGAGAACAAATCTATGTATGCGTTTTGATACACTGAAACCTCCATTTACGAACCAAAACGGGGGTTCGTAAATCGAATTAGTGCGTAAAAAGAAAACTCGTTATTTGGGATTTACTTGGTAAGAAGAGGTTTTTGAAAATATTGTCAAATACCCCACAATATGGGTATTTTTGGAATCAGGGTGACGTGTAGGGACCGGAAATCGATGTCTGACGCCATTTCGAAATCCAAGATGGCGGCTTCCGGTTACTGAAAAACTTGGAAATTCTGCCAAATACCCCACAATATGGGTATTTTTGGAATCGGAGTGACGTGTAGGGACCAGAAATCAATGCATGACGTCATTTTGAAATCCAATATGGCGGCTTCCGGTTACATAAAAACTTGGAAATTCTGTCAAATACCCCACAATAAGGGTATTTTTGGAATCTGAGTGACGTTTAGGGACCAGAAATCGATGTCTGACGCCATTTTGAAATCCAGGTGTTGGCTTCCGGTTACAGGAAAACATGGAAATTCTGTCAAATACCCCACAATATGGGTATTTATGGAATCGGAGTGACGTGTAAGGACCGGAAAGCGATAACTGACGCAATTTTGAAATCCAAGATGGCGACTTCCGGTTACATAAAAACAGAAAAATAATGTTAAATAACCCACAATATGGGTATCTTAAGAATAAGGGTGACGTTTATGTACCGGAAATTGATGTCTGACGCCATTTTGAAATCCAAGATGGCGGCTTCCGGTTACAGGAAAACAGAAAAATACCGTTAAATACACAACAATATGGATATTTTCGGAATCGGAGTGACCTGTGAGAACCGAGAATCCATGTCTGACGCCATTTAGAAATCCAAGACGTTGACATCCGGTTACAGAAACACTGGGAAATACTGCCAAATACCCTACAATATCGGTTTTTTGGAATCGGGGTGACTTATTAGGACTGAAAACCCATGTCTGACGCTATTGTGAAATTCAATATGGTGACTTCCGCTTACATATAGACATAAAAATAATGTTAAATAACCTAAAATATGGGTAACTTAAGAATCGGGGTGGTGGCCAATTTTTCTGTAACCGGAAACCGCCATCTTGGATTTGG
Organism: Ochlerotatus camptorhynchus; assembly: GCF_037179485.1. Classification (NCBI taxonomy): domain Eukaryota; kingdom Metazoa; phylum Arthropoda; class Insecta; order Diptera; family Culicidae; genus Ochlerotatus; species Ochlerotatus camptorhynchus. The sequence goes on from NW_027040879.1 coordinate 441,921, forward strand.
AAATGGCGTCAGACATAAATTTCCGATTCTCCAATTCCAAAAACACCTATATTGTGGGATATATGGCAGAATTTACAAGCTTTTCTGTTACCGGAAGCCGCTATCTTGGATTTCAAAATGGCGTCAGACATCGATTTCCGGTCCCTAAACGTCACTCTGATTTCAAAAATACCCATATTGTGGGGTATTTGGTAGAATTTCCAAGTTTTTATGTAACTGGAAGTCGCCATCTTGGATTTCAAAATGGCGTCATACATCGATATCCAGTCCGTAAACGTCACTCCTATTCCAAAAATACTAAAATTGTGGGGTAATTGGCAGAATTTTCAAGTTTTTATGTAACCGGTAGTCGTTATCTTGGATTTCAAAATGGCGTCAGACATTGATTTCCGGTCCCTACACGTCACTTCGATTCCGAAAATACCCATATTGTGGGGTATTTGGCAGAATTTCCAAGTTTTTCTGTAACCGGAAGTCGCCATCTTGGATTTCAAAATGGCGTAAGACATCGATATCCGGTCCCTACATGTCACTCCGATTCCAAAAATACCGATATTGGGGAGTATTTGACAGAATTTTCAGGTTTTTATGCTAACGGAAGCCACCATTTTCGATTTCAAAATGGCGTAAGACATCGATATCCGGTCCCTACACGTCACTCCGATTCCAAAAATACCGATATTGTGGGGTATTTCACAGTTTATCCTAGTTTCCCAAAATCACAAAAAAAAACTCGTTATTTGGAATTTACTTCGTAAAAAGAGAACTCGTTATTTGGGATTTACTTTGTGAAAAAAAACCTCGTTATTTGGGATTTACTACGTAAAAAAAGGGACGTAAATTGAATACTGCGTAAAAAAGACTTCGTAAACGGAGGATTCAGTGTATCAGTAATTTCGTTAATAATAAACACAATACGTAATCAATATGTTATTATAAATATGAAAGGAAAACAAAAAATAAAAATAAACTCATTTAGTTATTATTTTGAAATCTTGATATCAAATTTAGTAATCTGAATGTTTTGTATTCTATTGGTTGATATCAAGATTCAAAATCGAAAAATATTATCAATGAGTTTTAATTTATTTAAAACAAAAAGAAACCTATTTTTAATCAGTTGTAAATTCAATTCGCATGTAGATTAATATCAATAAATGTTGTAAACTATAACTGTAAACATCATAAAATTGTCTTTGTGATGTTTACAAAGAAAACCAAAAGAAAAAAAAATAAATAGATTTCAGTGATAAATGTGGATGCTCTTTTCATAAAATATCAAATTTTGTTTTAAACTTAATTTTTTTAGAAATATCAAAATAATATCAAAATATGAATTCAACTCAAACTAAAAAAAAAATAGTAGATTAATATCAATAAAAGTATTTAAAAAACATAATTTGATATAATTTTGATATTATTGTGATATCCAACTTTGCTCGGGGTTTCATCATATTGAGGAACCATCTGCCCCTTTTTGCCTACTTGAAGTTTGTGGATGCTTGAAATTTGGCTATTTTTGAGCTGATTTGTTTGTTTATTAATTTATTTGATAAGGCTCAACCGAATTAACTTTACAGAGCCAATGATTTTTGGTCACTATACAATACATCTTAAAACTATAGTCAAAAGGTACAACACAATAAACACTTTATCTTCCGCTATCCAAAAAGCCTCCTCCATCAGAACTGGAGCCGCTTCCAGTTGTTTCATTGTATGGCAAATTGTTGTACGCCAACGAGGGTCAGAGCGCGTCCATTGCAGCAATGGACGCAAAACGTGGTCAGCACTCACACACTCATCACGAAACGGTTGCTTTCCAAAGTCGACGACGCATCGACCGAAAGAACTGCTGATGAAGAACAATGAGGAGGACCACGCCGAGAAAACAGACGATCGCGTGGCACACATCGAGCTGCTTTTGTCGACAGCCGAGTGAACACTGTTTTGAGCTGATATTGCCTATAAAATTTTCTGTTTTGCAGATAGAAGCTTTTTGTTTTCAGAAAAGTTGTGTGTTTTATTGATTTTAAAAAAAGTTTCAGAACATTATAGTCATCTAAAACAAATAATTTCGGAAATATTTACAAAAAAACGGATCTTTGAGGCCCTTCTAAAAAACCGTTTCATAACTCAAAATTGCAAGCAGATAGAGACATGGCGTCTTCTACAAAGTTTTTAGTTATAAAGCAACTTACAGCTTAGCTGAAGACTTTATTTTTCTCTCTGGTCAAACTAAAAAGTTAGATTTTGCAGCACCACCTGTGGTGAAGTTTCGAACTAAAACTTAACTTCATTCAATGGGTTTTGTCATTTATAAAAGCTCGTCTGAAGAGACCCTATTGAAAAAACCACTGTAATAGGTGCTAATGAAAAAAGTTCATGGATTTGGCCTTTTGCACCACTGTTCATCGCAGAAATAGCACTGTAGCGTACTTTATTATTGATATGAAACGATAGAATATTTGAAAAATGTTTAAACATGTATAACAAATGACATCTATTAATAATAGCACATTTTTTAAACTGACACAGGTAAATCGATAACTTTATACTGAAAGTCATTAGCTGTATACATCAATGCAATCAACTCCCAATCAGCCCTCAGGCCACAAATTGAACATTTTGATAAATCTTAAATTTCTCTGGAATCATCGTGCAACCTACTCCAACCTAAGCAAACATTCAAACAAGACAGTGCTTTCTTTTGTTGAATTTAACCTGATGATGCGACCGGCTTGAATGTAGCAATTTTCTGATCCAAAAAAAAAAACACTCGTTATTCTGAGCAAAATGTCGTTATCTGAAACCACCTTACAACTGAGTGAAGCCTATTATGTGCCTCATCCTTTAGAAGGATTTTTCATGAAATGAAATTTTTCCTCCCTCTCTCTTTCCTATCTTTTCAGCCCCGTGTGACGATACTACCCAAACCGGTGGCACCCAGACCGAGACGCTACCGACCGAACAACAGCCAAACTGTCGATGCGTAAAGCCACCCACATTTAACGCCATCCCGGATCACCAGTCGGAGAGGGATGGAATCTGCAGATTTGCAGATTGACCAAACATCCCCGACTAATAATCTCGTGAAGTTACCACCGCCGGAACCACTGCTAACAATATCCGCTCAAATTTGCCGGAATGACGGTCGTTCATCCAGCCGGATCACTCTGGGGCCACTAGATCACCGGATGTTTGGGTCTACGCGTCGGTTGACGTCGTCGTCGTCGTTTTCTGTATTAAATTGATCCTTTCTGTCCCATCCGTCGCCACTGACTGACTGTGTTTGGAAACGAAACGATGACGATAGATATCGTTAAGTGGTGCGCGAGTGAGTGAGTGTGCGTGTCAAAGAAGATAAGAGGTTCTTCTTCTTCTGCTTGAACTGACAAACAGAAAAAGCCAAGCAAATTGAATTCAAGCCGGCCAAAGCCAGCAGCTAAAGTGCACGCCGCATAACCGACGACGAGGAGGGACCGCCATTATCATCATTGGCAATCCCGCAAATCCCCCTGAAACCAATGCTTTGGAGCAGCAACCGACGGAGACGGAGAGTGGAGGCTCCTTGCGGGCTGGTCCATCTGACGAAATGGTGCACGACGCTGTTTATCATTTTGGAATCTACGAGCGCTGGAAGTGGTAAGTGTGGAATGCGTCATTTTGGGGGGGTTTTCTTTGCTACTGGAATGGTGTCGTCGCCATCCCGACCGACCGGGTTGAGTGATATATGTAGGTATGGACACTAGAGCGCCAGTACTGATGTCATCTAATGTGGGGACGATTACCAGAAGGAAATTGAAAATTTCGTGCTAAAAGGCTCGCAAATCACTTGTGTGAAATATGGGCCTCATATGTTTGCTCCGAAAAAAAAGGATAATCAAATTTCTGTTATGACCTGGGAACCTTGTAAGGGTTAGGTTAGGTGGACCAGCAGCGACGTGACTAGAGTCCCAACAAATACGCGGGGTCACAGATGCAAGGGACCGTGTCAGAGTAATATTGTGTGAGATTGATATGGCAGATGAGCTTCCTAGGCTATGATGATCAGTTTTTTTTTTTAATTTGTGCTAAGGATTGTTCAAGTTTATAGAATGGTCATCAAAAATTGCCTGTTACATTTTAATTTTTCATTGTATCCGTATTGTTTATTCAGGATAGTATGAATTATGATCCAAACAAAAATTTGCATTGCATACATTAATGATAATCAAGCAAGTATTTAAAAAAAAAAACATTTACAAAATATCAAAAAAGTGAAATTCAATAATTCCGACTTTTTGTTTTCTCGCGTAAACAAACAAGTTTTTGTTTATTTTTCCTATCGGATCCTCATCTCCACTTACGTAAAAAATCTTATCCTTTACGTTTGTCAGATCATTTGATTAGAACAAAATGTAATGAAAAGTGTGTTGACTTGACATAGCTAATAGTGTACAAACTACAACTATTAAGGTTCAGTCCACATAATGAAGGAAGTGTTACTGCTACAAAAAATATAAACAACACTTTTAAGTGCTAAATATTTCCTATAACTTTGCTACCTTGCTCGATTCTCGATTTATTATATTGTTCGATTCGAGGAATCTCTTCGAACATAGTTTGGATCCTACCCTAGGTAATCTTACTTGGATATCGATTTGGAAAATTCTTCTTCAATAATTTGGATTCTTATAGTAATCTGCTTGGAAGTCGATTTAAAGAAACTTTCTTCTGCCGCCATTTCGCCTAAATGCAAAAAAAAGACAATCTCTAGATCCCTCTTCTGATGAAATTAAGTTGAGCATGCAATTTGTTATTTTCACGGATGATGAGAACGATCCATTATCCAGGCAAAATTCCATTAAACATTCCAACAATTAAAAGGTCCCCCGTATTGTGATTACCACTTCCGATTTTCACGCTCTTCGCACGGAGCTTTTGAACTTCGTTAATTTCGGGTTAAATGTTACGTATTGGCTGAAACCTTAGACGGATTCAAACGTCTTCCCAAGTGTCTTACTGCTCAGAAGAATGCAAATTTTTCACTTACGACACCAAAACTGAATGGCTGTTCAAGGTTGTCTGGCAAATCCATGGATCAGATCCAGTAGTGTCACTCCAAGTTATCAAACTGAACATGAAATCTAGGCCTGGCGATTCGCGCAACGGAATTTCTAATGATTTTTATTTAGTTCACTTCAAGTCTAGTGAACTAAACAACCTTAAGGCTTTCGAAAAAGCTAGCTTTATGCTCCAAGTCCGAGTGCATTGGGAACACTTCAGGAAGACTGGAGGAAATTTACAAAAAATCACCCAGTGCGGTAAGTGCCAGAGATGGGGTCACGGAACAGAAAATTGCTACATGCCATCTAAATGCATGAATTGTGGTGTTGCTATCCTGTGAAGGAAGATCCTAAGAAAATTAAATACCCAAATTGTGGTGATAGTGGTATTCCAATTTTTGGGAATGTAAGGCTCGCAAAGCGATCATACAATTTCGCGTTCAGCGACAAGTAGGAAACGCTAAACGCTAATTCCTCTGCTGTTAACAATGGTCGGCAAGGCACAAATTCTACATTCGTATCCGTAGATATAGGCCTGGGCTCTACAATTTTGAATTTTCATACAACGTGTTCAATGCATCATTTTTATAAAACCTAACTAGACTGTCAGCACTAGACTGGCCCACAACAATAGAAGTTCTAATTTTCCACAGGCCAACCTCTAGATTTGTGCCTGTAGGTGAGAAAATCATCCTCTGAAAGTCTAAGCTCATTTGGTTGTTGGATGAGCTGGCGCTTTTAGTTTGAATTTCGTATGGGGATTTTCGATAAAATACATGAAAAAATGACACTCCTACACTCTATCGATCATGAAAAAGTTTCCTTATTCTCGACTTGATTGATATTTTCGAAATTTGTAGTTCAATTAATGAGTAACAACTTTGCTCAAGATTGCATCATGAATCTAGTTAGTTTTATTGAGATATTCGCTTTTGAATGTGTATGAGCATTTTGAATGTGAAAATTTCAGCCAAATCTCATAATACAGCAATTCCATAGAAAAAAAGTTATAGTGGGTCTCAGAATTACATGAAAATTGGTATAGTTCTTCCTTATCAAAAAATATTAAACTCGTGTTTTTTATTGCGCCATTAGGGTGACCATTTCCGTGTTAGGGTGGTCCAAAAAATCATTTTTTTTTCAAAAATGTCTTTTTTTCAAAAATTTATAACTTCTGAACCTCTTGACCGATTTTTACGATTGACCCTTCAAATGGAAGATGTTTAAATGTTGTTTTAAGCAAAATTATGAAACACTCAGAGATATTTGATTTTGTAGGAAAAAATATGTTACAAGTGCTTTTTCTTTATTTTCACTGCGAGGGTCTTCAACAACTTCTTATTTTAGTATTTTTAATTGAAAAATCATTTAATTTTACATAAATTAGCGATGTGGGAGAAGCAGTTTTGGAGATACAATTTTTTTTAAATAAAAAATTATTGTTCCGCAATATATGCACCACACGTGCATGGAAACGATGAAGACGCAAGGTAGTTCACAATGCGTCTCCATCGAGTCACAGCAGCTGTGACTAATGAAATCTATGAGTAACTTACAAGCTGGGTGCAACATTCAGTTCAGCCTGGAGGCTGTCCATAAACCACGTAGACCAATTTTTAAACATTGCAGATCCTACCTCCCCCCTCGTATACTTTACTAAAATTTTAAAATATTTTTACCGAGCGTATACTGTGGCTGGACTCCCCTCCCACATTGAAGTCTTCGTGGCTTTAAAACAGGCCCCAGTTTGACATTATTAATTTTGGTATCAAAATTCTGGGAGAAGTACTTAAATGCTACAAATAATGACGAGGTCGAAGAAAAATAAGTAAAACATGAAGCATTTATTTTCTTTAATTACAATTTCACACATTTTTCTTCCGTAGAAAATGAATACCGTTTGACAATAATATACTTTTCGTTTTGAGGCTTAAAACTATGGAATGACTGTGTCCCCGAAATTTGGTTCACATGTATATAACGGTTTTTCAATTTTCTTTCCATTTTATTGTAATCGGATTCCGAAAAAAACTGATAGTGTATTTTTGAATCTGGCTTAGTAATAGCCATGAGTAAAGTTCTTGGGCCGTTGTTATATGGTAGCCTTGCAAAGCTTACTTTCGCAGCGTTTCATTTTAATACTCCTCCCAAAGCATCACAAGGGCCCTTTCCATGACAAGTTGCGAAAAAATTCCACTCGCATGCATGTTGCATAAATTAAAAGCGGTCATCTTATTTTTATATTGGCTTCCTGATCCATCTGAGAAAAAGTAAATCTGTTGTAAGCTTGGCAATTTACATTTTATGAACGCTAGACAATGCGTAAGAAATAAACGAACTGCGACATGATTATGTTTAGTGAAATCAGCAATTGCAATAAAACTAGTAAATTTCAAATCGTTAGATTCTTCGTCTTTAAAATAAATAGCACAAGGGTGAATAGTACATTGGGCGTTCGTCCAATGAAAGCCTTGAACTGCATCCTGCACAACGAAAGAATAATTCTCCGAAAAATCACAGATTATGATGCATTCTGTAGCTTTCAAATTGCTTTTGACGTGTTTCATGTAATTTGCCTGTTGCTCAGCTATAAAGTTATGCGGCAACAAATTGAATATTTTTTTCTAAAAAAGTAGCAATAAATTCCTGTGTGTCCATTTCAACTAAGTCCATAATGCATCTCTCTACTTGACGCCATTGTTTGAATTGTATTGATTCAACATGTCCGTTACTAAGAATAGTCATTAGTTCTGTGGCCAAAATTTGCGTTCCTGAACAATTTTTGCAACACTGCAGCCAGCATTGTTCACTTGGATTTTGACAAATTATTTTTTTAAACAAATCGTGATAGGAATCAACACCATCTGGGAGTGATTGTCTGCTTTGTAGTGTTTTAAAAATAAGTTTAATAATATATACAAACGCATACGGTATGCGGGCCACTTGTCCCTGCCAAAATGCAGTGTTTCGGACGGTTACTGGCGAACATGGAAAATCCTATTTTAATATCAGGATATGTATTTTTAAAGATGGAGTACGCTTCCTGCAAGTTACACAAAACTAATCTTCTTTGTACGTAGATTTTGCCTTCATCATTTTTAGATATTAAATAATCTCTTTTCCCCAGACAAACACGACTTATATCGTCACTATTGTAAAAATCACGAACAAGCATTATCGTTGGTTCTCCTAACGAAGCTCTGCTTGACATCTTTACAGGCACCGACATTATTCCTTTCTCTTGCTGCAGTGCCTTTGCTTGGTTGGCCATATGTTGGGAAACATTGAACTCCTTCATAATTCTATATGTAGACCAACTTTTGGGAAGTGTGGTTAAAATCCTGTATCGCTCATTGCTGTCTATTGTTTCTTTATATTTATCTTTAAGTTGTATAAGGAATTCATTTTCGTCCGACAAAGGTGCGTTGTAGGTGGTAACGATCGATTCTGGTTGTTTCCACTGATTCTGAAAATAAATATAAAAATGATTGATTATTAGAAAAAAAAAAACATACAAATGATTTATTTTTTATTATTTACCTTGGCAGGGAAAAAGAACCATTCTGGACGGTCCCGCAACGGAAATTGATTCAATGCTGGTTGCTTCGATGGACTCTGAAAAATGATTGCAAAAAAGAAGAGTTTAAGTTAGTAGTTAGAAGAAAAGAATTGAAATTTAAAGAAGAATCACATGAATTTTCAAATAACGTACCTGCAGCAGCAATTCTGGATGGTCCTGCAACGGCTTCTTCGGTCACGGCATCATTGGGTTCATATAGTTTGTGGTAGAATCGTTGACAAATGAAGGAGCTACTCTCATCTATTTTAATCTTTTTTTCCACTGCATAATCGTACAATTTATTGGTGATTTTTCTGGCACATGAACTCAACATCCAAATATCACACATTGAACACTTACGTTTCATTTTTAGATATTCTTCAATTCAACTGTTCTAGTAGGAAACTTTGATTTCTAACTGATCATTTCTTTCATAACATTCGTTGTTTTATGTGAAGCATTATATCGTACCTACGAGTGAGTGATATACCTACGAGTCTAAGATGTAACTCATAGGTATATCACCTGTTCGTAAGTAATGACGTCACTTCAAACAGCTGTTTCAGGTAAATAGATGAATATTGCGAATAAATTCAAACACCACCAAACATTTCCAAATGTCACTAACACCGCGAAGCCTATTGGGCTGGAGCTTATGTAAAAGTCATTGCCTACGAACGAGTGATATACCTATGAGGTACAGCTTGGACTCTTAGGTACTGATGCAACATGCAAAAAATTTTGGCATTGCTGCCGTGTGGCATTTTTTCGCAACTTGTCATGGAAAAGGCCCTATGGGAGAAGTATTAAAACGAAACGCTTTAAAATTTGAGTATACGAAGGGAAAGGTAGGATCTGCAATGTTTAAAACTTGGTCTACGTGATTTATGGACGGCCCGCAGGTTGAACTGAATGTTGCACCCAGCTTGTAAGTTACTCATAGATTTCATTAGTCACAGCTGCTGTGACTCGATGGAGACGCATTGTGAACTACCTTGCGTCTTCATCGTTTCCATGCACGTGTGGTGCATATATTGCGGAACAATAATTTTTTATTTAAAAAAAATTGTATCTCCAAAACTGCTTCTCCGACATCGCTAGAAATCATCGCAAGAAAAAGCATTTGTAACATATTTTTTTTCTACAAAATCAAATATCTGTGTTTCATAATTTTTCTTAAAACAACATTAAAACATCTTTCATTTGAAGGGTCAATCGTAAAAATCGGTCAAGAGGTTCAGAAGTTATAAATGTTTGAAAAAAGACATTTTTGAAAAAAAATGATTTTTTGGACCACCCTAACACGGAAATGGTCACCCTAATGGCGCAATAAAAAAATACGAGTCTTATATTTTTTGATAAGGAAGAACTATACCAATTTTCATGAAATTCTGAGACCCACTATAACTTTTTTCTATGGAATTGCTGAATATGAACATTAAACCAAAAGTGCCAGCCCGTGTTACGTAAAAAGAGCTGAACCATTCAGATTATGGTCATCTCAACTACTGACACGAGTCTGGATGTTGGCCTGTGAAAAATATGAACTTTTGTTTTTAGTGGTAATTTAGTTGATACGTTGCATAAGCTGCCTGTATTTTGTTGCAATATACGAGCAAAATGCACATAATTAATTAATATCTCAATAATACTAACTTGAATCGTGATGCTGTCTTCAGTAAAGTTGTTCCTTATAGTTTAAGCCAGGTGTGCTAAAACTCTGAGCTTAATCGAGTTTTCTGAATCAGTTCTATGCACGAAAGAGAGAAGTAATGTTATTTCTTCATACATTTCAACCAACATCCCCATATAAATTTTAAATCAAAAGCGCCAGCTCGTGTTACATCTGAATGAGTTGAAATTTGCAGAGAGTAGTTTTCTCACCTAATGGCACAAATCTGGGGGTTGGCCTGTTGAAAAAATATATAAAAAATTTCTCCCAAATAAATGTGGGCCAGTCTTGTCAGCACGTAATGAAATTGAAAAAAGAAGCATGCTTAGAACAAAAGGCTGACTGTGGATGTTCTCGTCGTTGTTTGCTCAACACTTTCAATGAAAGTGACGTCGATTATCGAGATGAAACGAATCCTCCTTATGGCTTACAATCCCTTTCCCCGATACTCTATCAACGCTTTTCATTTTTTTAATATGTGTTGTGTCCCGTATTTGATACTTTGTGTAGATGGAAGATTAGTTAAACATATTACGTATAATCTTCATTTGCTTTCACGTACATTCAACTTGTTTTTATGTAACTTCATACGTGAAGTTTACGATTTTCAGAGTTGGTTAGAAATGATATCTATCATGAAGCTTTAGTGCGATAATTTATTAGCTAGAGAGAAAGGACTGAAGAGGGTTGATATTTAGTTCCGCTAAATTACGGCAGTATAAAAATTAAATCATTTCCAACCTCTATTAATTTTTCATACTGGCGTACGCTAGCGGAACTATCTACCTACCCTCTCCAGACCTTTTTCTCTAGCTAATAAATTATTATACTAAGGCTTCATATTAGATATCATTTCCAACCAACTCAGGAAAAGAAAACTAGCAGTGTCTTCGTCAAATCGATTTTGTCGATTGAAGCTGATATTGTGAAGCTCTGCCTGCTGCTAACAATGTTCAGCAAGTAAATGGAGCTACCTATACTGCTATTGCAGCTGCTAGAAATCGAATAAAAATTCTATCCAACATAATTCTAACAGAAATTTTGATGATTTTGACGTAGGTAGTATTACTGCTCCTAAAATTTATATTTAAGAGAAATCATTAATCTAAATGATTACTGATATGCTTAAGGGGTTACGCCACCCTAGAATACAGAAAAATGCACCAACTTCATTAATTTTTTTTTGTTATTCAATAAAGTCACATATTAAATTAACTTATAGTACACATAATTAGGGGTCCTTACAGTATTTTTTCATAAGTGGAAACCATGTGTGGCAGTTGGCAGCACTGCGAGTTCCTGGCACTGCTTCCCGTGTAGTGTTACGCGGCCCACACTTTCTTCGTCGTAAATATGAACCTAGAACAAAAACGAGTGGTTTTTCTTATTTTATATAAGAATACATACGGAGTTGAAAAAAATTTGAATTTTACGCAAATGGGACATGTTTTTGCAAAAAATCAGTTTTTTTGCCTAAAATTTGTTTCTAAAATTGTTTACCACAATTGCATTTTTTGATCAATTGAAAAGTTCGTATGTACTTCTCTAGATAATTAATCAGAGAATGCAATCGTCAAAGTCTAGATCAAATTGAGTCAAAATCGCAGATGCTATCGTGTGGGCCGCGGAGAAAAATGTTGTATCGAAAAAAACGCGGCCCGAACCGTTACCGTGATGCAAAGTTTTGTAATTTCGCTTATAACTTTCGGAATTTTAATTTGTTCGACATGGAACCAACTGTCCCTTATTCTTGACACTTCAGAGTACCTTTTTATGTAAAAAAAATCGATTTTTTGAAAATCCTAGGGTGGCGTAACCCCTTAAAACAAATTCCATGTCAGATGCTATTCAAACTGGAGTAAAATTTGTGTTCAATATCGTCATGACTTTGAAATGCAGTGATGGATTTTAAATCCATCAATATTTTTAATTGGAGTGCTCGATCTCTTAACCCTTTTGTCTGCACCTCTAAAATAAAGCCAAGGTTCAGTTCGGATCGTGGTTTTGCCGCGAGTGGAGGTGCATAAGTTTTCTCCCGGTATATCTGCATTTTTATATATGTGTCGGCGAGTTTATTAGTTCGGTTGCATGGAGGAGTGATTAAATTGTCATTCAAGACATTATTACAATAATGACTGATAATGACTCTATTCAGAGGATGTGCAGTAAACGGAAGTTAAAAGAAAAAAGTCCAATGCCATCATAGTGAAATGGGCTTGAAGAAATGGCGGATGCAAAATTTTTGTTTTGTGTTAGTGAATGTGGAAAAGATGAAAAAAAACGAAGTCATTTGTGAATTCCGAAAAGCTAAAAGCATTCGATTTTGGGCAAGCTTATGTGTGTGCAAAAAGGCTCGTGTTGTGTTTGTTGAAGATGCAGCAGAATCGGTGGAACCGGCGTACGATGCTAGGCAAATACATACACAACTATGAGTACGAGCGTGCCCGTGCGGCTAATACGGAACACAGACGCATATCAATATTGGTGAGATCTCTCCATTCTACCATCTACCTATTTCTATCTTTCTCTTTCACTAAGGGGGCATCCATGAACTGTATCACGTAAAAATTTGGGAAGGATAGCTTCTCCTCCTGCCCTTAGTTATGTTTTTCGGATACCATTTTCACAGGCTTCCACTTTCCCTCCTTTGAGTGTGCTGAGTTGCAAGAGATGGTCCATCCACGGGTGTCATTTGTCTTGCTTTTATGACCTGGAATCCATGACAGGGACAGGAGATCGAGTAATGTGAAACTGATCGTCTCTTTCGTTGGCTCGCTTTTGGATCTGACGAACTACTCGCTTGCAGGGGAACAGCGTTGAAATCGAATTCGATTCTCATCTGCATAGAGCTTTATAACGTTTTATCGTCTTTCTCTATCTAGCACACGGAAATGGAGGGATTCATTGTTTTCCAATCAATGCGTTTCTCTCTGGCTCGCACTTCTTCGATGGATCTCGATTTAGTTGTGTAGCATAAGCGTGTACGTATGTATTAGAATATAATGACAACGGAGTTGCAGCGCATCGGAAATTGGAGCTTGCTACCAGTGCTACCAAAAATACGGATTGTATTACTTATGAACAGTAATTACTATTTAGCATTGCTAGCTTTTACGCTGGTAAAGCGTCAAGCGTGAAGTAAGGGGCACGGTAGCTCAAAAATGTTGATGTTTTATGGATTCTGTACCCGTCTTAGGCCGCGGCCGGAGTGGACGCGACGCGACGCGACCCATTCAAGAGAATCTTATTATTTTTTATTAACATTGCGTATGAGTTGAATTTAATGAAGGCATAAGCGCTTTTTCGTAGCTTTTTTGTTTCCAGGTTTAAAAGATCATCGGCAGTAGAGGCTTATTCTTGTGTAAAGGGCACCACCGTGGAGTTTGAGTTTTAATAAATCCCAGGTCCTATTATATTATTATTATACATTCAATGACAAATATTTAAAACAGGATCAAAACACAACTGGAAGAACGTTTATATGACAGAGCAATTAACCATTTTATTTATCCATTCCCGGAGAGAAAATTCCATTACTTGTTGATATATTTAATTGTATACTTGTAAATACTCATTTAATAATCAGATTCGGAATATGAGTGACGGGGGAGCTTATTGTGTTCGTGAGTCCTCCGTTTAGGCTGGATTTATTGATTTAAACCTTTAAGGGGGTATTCCCGATCTTTTTTTTCAAAAAATCAAATTTTTTTTTTTCACGTTTTTTTGTACTTTAGACTATATACTTTCATCCCCCCAAGCCGTTTTCCGATCAGCGAATTCGGTGTCCAGGCATAGCTGACTAATGGTAAGAACCCCCAAATGGTTTTAACTAAAGTCAAAACTTTAAACGCGTTTTTCTCGAAACCACATTTTTTTTATCGGGCGAAGATTTTTCTCAGAAACTATAAGAGATATTGACTTGAATCTTTGCGCATTTTGTTCCTTATTAAATTCTTTGGAGCTTCTCCCACTTTCAGCCAAAAATATTAACATTTAACATTGTTTGAAGCACCTTAAAGCTGCAAAAAAGCGGGCTAAAAATCGCCTGTTTTTTCATATGGCCGCCATTTTGTTAATTTGCAAGATTTTTTGCTGCCAACGGGAGAAGCTCCAGAGAATCTTATGCAGATTATAATTTCATCACGAAATCTGTTTCAGATGAAGCCGTTCCAGAGAAAAGTCTTCGCCCGTCCAGGCGTTTGCGGCGAACAGGGGTCTGTTTGCCGCCATTTTGAGACGTCAATAATGTCTTTTTTTATGTCGAAAAAAATTTATTTGTAAACTTTAATGTTCAATAAACAAGAATCCCAAAGAGTTAGGCGCATTACTATTCATTTTCCTTGAAAAAAAAAATTAATTGAAAAACAGGCCGAAAAAAGGCAAAAGATTGGGAATACCCCCTTAAGTAGATTCTCAGCTCTTCGATGATGGAAATTTTTTTGAATAATACCATACCACTTTTTCAGCCTTCGTTCACATCATTGTAATTCATGATAACAAGTGCATGAAAACTGTTAACTGTCCAAATAACCTCGATTTTTCTGACTATTGATTCATTATTAGAGTTTACCAATATTTATAAAAGCATTCCATATTGCGTTTAAAGATTCCATGGTGCATAATAAAGATTTTGTTTCAATTCCAATAATATCTAATAAATCAGTTAAATGTACGGAGGTTAACTAAAATCGAGCTTATTTGTATTTTGTAGTACCGTAAAACGAGGTATCTTTGATAATGTGGTTAACTTTGATAGTATAATATGAAGAATAAATTTATTCGCTGTGCGTTTTCCAAATAAGAAACATTGATTCCATATTGTAGCTTAGGGTATTTCCGTTGATATTGAATATAGTTTTATATAGTATGTGTTACATATTTTACAAAAATATTAAAAAACCATTTTCGTGTTTTTCGCGCTTTTGAAAAAGCACGCAAACCATCACTTATGAAATGTTTTTCCGATGCAACCATCACAAATTCAATGTTGAATTAATATTGCTTTTAAAATTTTCTGATTATATACTCATTCAAAGTTTCATATTTAAAGAACTAAATTGTTTGAGTTTCACTCATTTTTTTTTTCTACATTCATCGAGCATTATCAAAATGCAGAAGTTAGGTCACAAAACTAAAAAAAAAAGTGCAAATGCTTTAATTTTCGTTCAACATATTACTAACGAATTAACTCTTGGATCCTCAGTACTTGTTTTAAAAATATAAAATTTGAAAAACATTCATTGTTTTACGGTACATGTTTATTTTACATTAATTATATATTATATATTGCATGACTAGTAAATTATTTTTATTTCACATATTTAAAATCTCATTATATTATTGTAACTATAATTTTCATTTACAGAAGGTGTATCAAACATCAAATCACTGTTATTTACATTTATTTTATAATAATATAATATGATATCTATGGTTTTCAGAATTTGGATAACCCAGAGAATAAATTGAATATCACCATATGTTATTAAATTGTTTTACCTTTGCAGAGTTTTGCTATTTCAAGAATTAATCATTGATGCTTATTTTTATAACTCTTGTTTGCTCAAACAACCTCGATTATTTAGCAAATTGATTCTTTACTTAAATTGTGGATTCATTAAATAGGCAAAGTTGAGTTCAATCATACCATGCAATTAAAATATTCATATATAGCTTGAGTGTAAAGAATTTGAGTGACTAAAATCGAGGTTTTCTGTATTTTCCAGTGGCGTTTCCTTAACCTCGATCTACCTGTGCACCAACTCTCAAAACATAAATAATAATCAATATATTGCTTGCAATAGATAGATATCGAGTAAACTAGAAGATTGAATGTATTTTCAACCGATTCGAATATGAATATGGCATTAAATCTGGTTTTGAAAGTTAATGCACAGGTAAATAGTGAGGTTACGGGACGCCACTGGTATTTTGTTATATTTTCTGTGTTTTAAGGAAATACCTGCATACATACATACATTTTGCATTTCACTACATATATTATATAAATTATACATTGCATGATATACTAT
Organism: Ochlerotatus camptorhynchus; assembly: GCF_037179485.1. Classification (NCBI taxonomy): domain Eukaryota; kingdom Metazoa; phylum Arthropoda; class Insecta; order Diptera; family Culicidae; genus Ochlerotatus; species Ochlerotatus camptorhynchus. The sequence continues at coordinate 458,229 of NW_027040879.1, forward strand.
TACCTTTAGCTTAATATTTCAGTTCACCCAAGCAAGTCATCGAAATTAATATGAAACAGAAGCATTAAATAATATTATATGTTTATAATTATTAAGCAGGTTATTTCTCGTCATGTTAGTTATTCATCACAATTTTTAGCATTATTGTTAGTATCATTCGAGCAAAATATATATAATTGCTTAATATATCCTATACATTTCAGTGTTGCATCCACCTGTGTGAGCTGAGGAGGTGTAGAGCTGCATCTTATTATATGTAAAATACTTCTTCATTGCAGTAGCAACTATATTATCCATATAAATGTATTTCATTATGTCATATTTTAATGTTCTGATATATTTCATTTCTCCATTGCATACATTTTTATTATATAAATAAATACTAGGTTGGGAGGGAGCATCAGGGTATCATTCAAACTGAAACTGGACGATGGTATGATTGACAGCCGGAGTCTAGGAGGGAATAAACACTATCATTTTCTTTATCCTACCGATTCGATTGTGATGGTGTGAATTCTACTCCAACAGTTTCAGGGCGATTGACGCGCCCTTCTTAACAAATCATCCAGTAGGAAGCTTAATAAGTATTGCGAATTGTGTTATTCGATTTGTTGGAGCGTATCGTTGGAAGGAGATTCTTAAATTCCCGTGGATTTCGCGTAAGTGTCTCTGCTTACGGGTCCACCCCTCCGTTTTTGGCCCTTCATACAGCGATATAGTGAATTCAGATCGGTAGCTCAAATTGATCTTGCTATTAAGTGGAGCTGCATACAAGACAAGTCTTGAAAGGATGGTGGCTACCTTACATACATACATACATACCTCTAAAATAAAGCCAAGGTTCATGGTAATGAAGATGAGCTATTTAACTTTTAGAGAGCTCATAACGTGCATTTCGCCATTATAACTAAAACGTTCCTTAACCCTGACCATAAGCGAAGACATCATATCAAGAAGACTGGCAACTTTTCCAGAATCCAAACTATAGATACAGTAGCGCTGCACTTGAGCGAAGGTGGAATCAGCGCACAGAGAAATGAGTAAATACACAAACCTTTCTTCTGAGGATGTAATATTTGCTATCAAATTCGTTCGAAGCATTTACCTTTGAGCGGCAGATGACGCGATTGTACCTGTCTCATAGCGTTCGTGGGAGAAAATGGAAGAGTTGCCAGTCTTTTTGGTTTGTTGTCTTCGCCATAATACCCCGGAAAGACTATGGCTTACATCATGTAATATAGGCTGTCTTGCAATGAGCACTCATACGTAGGATGTTCAGTGAATACTTAATGTATGAGTGCTTATCCCGAGTAGCACACTTCCGTTAATAATAGTTGAAGCAACTTCTTTATGCCTGAAATAAGTCGTAAAGAAGTTTCTACAACCGATACATGACAAGCGTGCTACTAGGGATTGCAAGACAGCCTATATTACATGATATAAGCCATAGTCTGTACGGGGTATAAAAGGGATGCAAATTATTTCATCAATCGAAATCATCGTCTTGATGGAGCCGGTGGTGGCGTTGTCATCATTGTTTATAGACGTATCAAGCATCATTTTTTTTTCATTTGAAACATCTATACCTCTCACGCCAAAGTCACGAGTTCAAATCTCACCGCCACCGGACAAGTTACGAATGACCCAAGAGTAAGTGAGAAAAAAGTAAGAGGTCGTATCCAAGACACGACCGTAGATTTGACGAAGGATTACGAAAGTTAGTTTTGATGTCACAGCAAAAGTATAGTAGAGAAAATGGCTCTAATGTTGGCCTATGGATCTAAGATTGGGCCCATCGTTGAAAATCTGCTATTTATCAATTTTATGTATTCTTAATTTAAGTTTGGGCCCAAATAAGGGGCAACATTGCATCCATTTCCACTATATATTAAATTGATTTCTTAACTCGTTATCAGAGTTCGATAGGTATTTTTTTTTTCCTTTGGTTTGTTTTTTTCCGTCGATCTTGTTTTCCGTGCTGAGCACCAATGCTACCGACGTGCCAGGAAGGCAGCTCCCACACCTGGTCCCTACCTATCGACCCATCAACTCATGAACCGGGGACCAACGGCTTTACTTCCCATCCGAAGGAAGGCGTGATCAGAGATGTTATGCCTCAGAACATCCCGGCGGCGCCGACTGGTATTGAACCCAGGCCTGCTGGGGTGAGAGGTAATCACGCTTACCACTACACCACCGGCGCCGTTCAAAATCATTCTTGTTTAATGTTTATTACGTTCCTATTCAAATTTTACGAATCTCAAAGAGCGCTTGCAGTTTCCTCTTCGTCGATATCGCTGTTCTCGTCGTTGTCATCTGTGATGGCCAGCGAATCCAAACACATAAAGCAACCAACGATACAGACAAAACGGTTGCTACGACTTCCATGACAAACTCGCTCTGTAACAAAGCTCGATCCGAGTGGTAGAAGGATAATGATATATTGCTTGCCTGCTTTGTTGCAATATACACGGATGAGGACATAGAGATCTCCAAGCGCAATCTCACGAACACTAAAATCCAACATCCATACGTAAAAACGAAGAAGAAGAAGAAGAAACAAAAAGGTATCGCGATATCACAACTACTTAAAAAGGTAGCGCGCGGTCTCACGCACACTTTTGTGCATCTGGAGAACTCTATAGCTTGATATGAATCGGGAAAAGACATAACAAAAAAATTCCCATTAACACACGTGTATCATCTTCGGCTTTACTTCGTGAAGCAGCTTGCCAACAATTTGCTCGTTTCCTTCTACCGCCCCGAATGAGGTGGGTCGCACGAGCTGCTTGTCATGAAAAAGAACGGTGAAGATTATATCATTATTGTTTTCCACTTCTGACATAGCGTTATTATTCGGTTCGTTGATCGCTTGTTATTTTGTCATTTGGAGATATTTTTGATTCCTTGGTGATGGCCAAAAGTTGCAGAGCATTCCCGGAGCACACTTCACTTTTGTTTTTCAGTAGTTCCCTCATGTTGGAAATTAACGGATCAGAAGATGGTGAAGAAGATCTGTATTCGTGGCTTCTCTGGTAAACTTTCCTGTGTGGTGGGTTCTGTATTGCTTGGTAGCTTTGGTTTTGCTTTCCTGGGCCTCTTCAGATAGTTGCCCAATGGGTATTAGAAACGAAGAAACCACTTTCGCTCCTTGTATGAGCACTGTATGAACAAACACGGGGAGATAGTACCACACAGCAAAAAATAAATTTTAATATTACATTCAAGAGGATGCACTTCAATCATGTCGGAAATCTCATGTATTTTTTTTTTTGGCCACAAAAATAAACAAATGCAGTAAAAGCAGCGTAATGTCAGTTCATGTACTGTGTTAATGATAATTTTGTCCTTTTTGGCAAGTAATATTACACCATATTTTTGACACGATTGAAGTGCATCCACTTTGATGCGATATTAAAATTAATTTTTTGCTGTGCATGGATATAGTTCGACTTGTTTACGAGCCGTTTCTATTCCGTAGCTTTCGAACCTCTCGCAGTTAATTTCGTAGCCTGATGATAGTATAAAAGTTATAAGTTGAATACACATTTATCCAAGTATTCATATGATTTATTACATGACGTTAATTTCCAACATGACGGAACTACCGAAAAACAAAAGTGAGGTGTGCTCCGGGAATGTTCTGCAACTTTTGGTCATCACAGATGACAAATCGAAAAATATTTTAAGTACATAAGCGATTCAGTCAAGGGTCGTTTGGGGGTCTGATTTTGATCCCGAGTCATTTGGTTAGTCACTAGAAATAACCCAGGTTGCTTGGTTATCCATTTGTATGCCTCTTTTCACACCTACTCGATAACAGTCCCGTGGTTTAACAAAATCACCATTTAAAATTTTGAAAAGTGACAAGTGCAAGTATTTCGGTTAAGGGTCACGTGGGGGCGGTCTGGTTTCTTCACCATTTCATTGCCTTTTCTTGTACTTTCAATTGCGCAAAGAATGGCCTGCTTGTTTTCGCCCGTTTAGAAGTTATTGGTATTGGAAGTTGGGTAATTTTCAACCAAAAAAATTTAAATAACTTTTCAAATATTAATGATAGCATTTTGCAGTCTTCTTGAAAGATATGTGATTTGATATTTCTAATGTCTTTGTAGAACATGTCAAACATGTGGAAATATTGTAGAAAAAGTTACAGGTACAAAATTTATTTTAACGATGTCGCCACAAAAAAAAACCCTTATATTTCAGTAGTTATAAGAACTAGAAAGTTATAGTCTTTATCAAAGTTGTTCACAGTAATGTTTTCTACAGTTTTGCCGAACACAACTATTTTGTATCTCATCATATTAAAAAAATAAATTTTGCATCTCACTGTTAGGTGGATTAATCTTTAATTTTCTTTTACCATAAGAAGGAGTGTTGTTACCCGAGAAACTTCTCACAAGACACCTAGTACCTTTAATCAACCATTTCAGAGTAAATAAAAAAGCGCGTGTTTTGATACCCTTTGCACCACTGTGCGATGGGTTGGAAGCTTGGAAGCCAATTTAGAACAGTGCTGTAGAAATTTGTCCTCGATGTTCTTGGAGATAATAGCGGTGTGGAAATGAAATATGTAGTAGGGAAAACACATAAATCACAGAATCACGACGAGCAACTAAATCCGACCAGTGGTTGAGGACAGCCTTGATAGCTAGCTGCTTGCGTGGAGCCTTTCGTTGTGTACTGGAGAACACCACCACTCAGAAGCGTTTGTTGAGACCGGATGGAATTCAATTATGAAATCTGTGCTAGGGAAAGCGCTTTTCGCAGGCAATCGGTGACCGTTTTACGGTCATAAAAACACTTGCACATTTGTGCAATATTCAATAATGACATTGTGAAAAATGATTCCTTAATTTAACAGATTCGTAGAAAAATTTCCTTTCGATTTGCGTATTCAGAATTAAAATCCCTTCATCTCTGGATCAAAATCCGAATCATTCACGGACTATTTTGTCGTGATGGTTAAGTAATGCTGAGCTATTAGGATTTTCAACACGGATGAGGCTGGCAAAAGTTGTGTGGAACGAGGGTGACGCGCTTGGCATAGATGGCCCACAGGGACTCACGAAGCGGGATCCCGATCAGTAGCGGTGAGGCTTCTTCCTCCTTCTTCGGTGAATGAGCGCTCATGTGGGCTGCAGCTCGCAGCTTGCGGGTAGCTTTTCGTTGTGTACGTGTGTACATTGTGTAAAGGGTGAACACAAAATTATTGCGACACCGAAAATGTCATGCCAATTTTCTTATAATGTTTAGAATCAAACCAAAATTTTAGGGTAGTTTTATACATGTATTTACTTCAAAAATCAAAAGAAAAGTTAATCGATGGAGCCTTGAGTGTAAAATTGAACGCATTTTCGCTTGATGCCCTCCATCAAAGTCTTTACAGTGTCATCCGGTACCAGTTTCTCAGTTTTTTTTCCATTTTCTTAACATGTCCTTCTCGTCTTTGACTGTCTTCTTGCTCTTCCGAAGTTCCCGCTTCATTATTGCCCAGTACTGCTCCATCGGGCGCAGCTCCGGACAGTTTGGCGGATTCATGTCCTTTGGAACAAAATGGACAGAATTGGCTTCATACCACTCCAGGACACTTTTAGAATAGTTGCATGATGCCAAATCTGGTCAAAATAGCGGAGCTTCGTCGTGATGCTGCAAGAACGGCAAAAGGTGCTTCTCGAGGCACTCATATTTGTAGATCTCGCCATTTATTGAGCCCTTTGTCACGAAAGGCTCACTCCTCAGTCCGCAAGAGCAGATGGCCTGCCAAATGAGATATTTGGAGGCGAACTTCGACATTTTCTTCTTCTTAAATTTGTCGTCGACATCGAACTTGCTCTTGCCGGTGAAAAACTCCAACCCCGGAATTTGCTTAAAATTGGCTTTTATATACGTTTCGTCGTCCATCACACAGCAGCCATATTTTGTCAGCATCTTCTCGTAGAGCTTCCGTGCCCGAGTTTTAGCCGTCGATTGTTGCCGCTCATCGCGGTTTGGGAAGTTCTGTACCTTGTATGTATGTAGTCCAGCTCTCTTCTTTGCATTCTGGACGCAGCTCTGCGACATGCCGATCTTTTTAGCCAAATCACGGCTTGAGACGTTGGGATTTGCTTTAATCATCCGCTTCACCTTTCCCTCCGTCTTTTTGTTCTCCGGTCCCGGTTTTCTTCCAGCTCCTTTGCCGTGGTACAACGTCGACCGCTGCTGGAACCGCTTCAACACTCTGGAGATGGTTGAATGGTGAATGTTCAACATTTTTCCCAACTGCCGGTGCGACAGGTCAGGAAATTCCAGGTGTTTGGAAAGAATTTGTTCTCCCAACTCGCGTTGGTTCACCTCTATTTTCGTTGAATCGAAAAACACGACTTCGAGTTTGACAGCATGTACACAATACACATCAATGAGAAAGTGTGCAAAATTTGGTTGATTTTTACCCAATGGTAAAAAAGTTATGCCCTGTTGAATGTGTCGCAATAATTTCGTGTTCGCCCTTTACAACACCACACGCCGAAAGCACTGCTGCTGCTGACGACCGACCGGACACCACCAGGGAGACAGGATCGAATTCGATTTTTAAATCTGTGTTAGGGAATGCGCTGTTTGCAGGCAATCGGTAATAAATTTGATCACAATCGCAACAGTTGGCCATTTCGACAGTGAGCATGCATAAGGGCGTAAACACGATGATTGATTCTCTTCGTCGATTTCTCTTTAGTAAATAACTCACTAGAATCAACGTTTCTCGATGCGTTTGCTGTTGCTTTTGATAGCCAATACAACCTGCTACAACTCTGCATTGAACCAATTCTAGAAAATTGTTTCGCTTAGCTGTAGCAATGCAAAGAGAAAATCGACGAAGAGAATCGATCATCGCGTTTACACCTTTATGCATGCTCAATGTCGAAGTGTTCATTTAAGCAGATTCGTAGAAAAAAAATACCTATCGATTTGCGTATTCAGAATTAAAATCCATCATCTCTGGATCAAAATCAGACCACTTTCATGCCGCGACCGACTTTATATTCTGAAATTTCACACTCAATGTTGCCTTAAAAATGTATGGTATGTTAGATTTTAACATATAGGAACTGACATTTTATTGATTACCTTGACAAATCAAGCTGAACTTTGCATTAAGTCCTTAGTAACATTGACAGATTATCTGCGTTAACTTTCTCTTTGCATCTCCAAGGCCATGTAATGACATTCCCAGGTATTTTCAGCACAATGGTCAAGTAAAGAAGCTTTTATCTAGCATCTGTTACAACAAACACAAAAAGAAACGGTTATGTGCTCAAGTTATTAACGAAAGAGAAAGTCAACAAGGGTGCAAGGGTGACGCACTTGGCACAACGACTCACGAAGAAACTGATTTCGATTCATAGCGGTGCGGCTTTATCCTCCTTCTATAGATGCTCATGTGAGCTTTATAGCTCGCTGCTGACAGGCTGCCTTTCGTTGCGTACTGGAGCAGAGATGCCAGATTTTTTTCTATGCAATTCCGTAGACTTATTTATATTTACGGACTTCTACGGATTCTTTTTAGTCGAAGGTGATATTTTTTTTAGTTATAAGGTGTTATTTTACGTTAAATGATAAATCGATGAAAGAACTTTTGAAAAACTACTAGGGACAGCCCTCTGAGGTTGTACGCAATGGTGACGTCGGACTACGTGGTCTTATATAATAAATGTTATTTGTTAACTGCAGCAGGACTTGTGTTTTGTGTAGGAATAGGAATTTGAGCGGAGTTCTCTCTGTTTATACTCTTTAGTATGACTATGATTGCCCTGAAAAGAAGCTTTTGATATAAATTTTAGTTGGGACATGTTCAGAAATTTAACTCTTTTGGAAAATCTTGGAGACCCTGAAAAGGGCCGATGGTAGTACAGGCATAAATACCATGATACTGTTGCACCTGTAGTTTTTGGCATACTTTCACTCTCGCATATGTCAGTCTCAGAACACCTAAATTTACATAAAATTTTCTAAGTGTGTGGATTGGATCTGTTAAGTCATTGCCATTGTGTCTTTTTGAAAATCGATGTAGGAGATGCAACAAATGGGGCCACTCATCTCATTTGCACTGAGTGTGAGAAACATCGTAGTTCGTGCTCGTCATATATTAATGACAGAGGAACCCTGTTTTGCGCGGGAGCGATCTCCAGGCATTTGTCCTCATTCCAAAGGAGCGTTTCATGCTGCCCAAGCAGTAATTTTGTCTCATTATCCACGGCAATGGTTTCCAGCTCAATTTGAGGATCTGATCAATTGTGATCCCGTAGCGGTGGTACAGTGGTTTTCGTAATCTAATAAGAAAGCCACGCTTTAACCAGAGTTTCCTTTATAAAGCCGGACAAGTACGACGACTTATGGATTACGTGCTTTTTGATGAACACGTTGAAGGCCTGATTATCATGGAGTTGACGGGGACGAGAGCGTCGTCTCTCTTACATAACGCAAACGGTTGAACAACATTCAAGCAAAAAGAAAATTATCAAATAACTATCATATGACATATGGAATTCCTCAATTTGGTGTAAATTAAACCAAGTATTTCCGCAAAAAATTTGTAGTTCCGTAGATCTACGGAGATTATCGTAGATCTGGCTGGCATCTCTGTACTGGAGATCAATATTCAACACCACACGCCGAAAGCACTGCTGCTGCTGATGCTGCTGCTGCTAACAGCTACGACCGGACACCCCCACTAGCAATGGGCGATCTTGGATCGAAACACAAAAAATCGATTCTTTTCGTTCGATTAATCGATTTTGTTAATCGATCTCAAACACGACAAAAATCGATTGGATCGATCCTTTTCATTCGATTTTTGTTTCGATCCAAAACAAAATTTTCAGTGCATTTGCATTTGCAATTTAATCTTGATTTTTTTTTGTCTTCACCTTTGCACATCACTTACCTTGAACATAAATTCTGCAAATAACCAGTGTGACAGTTCAGTAGACAAGAACCAGAGACCTTAAATAGAGACACGCATAGACTGGAGCAAGAAGAACCAAACGCTGAACTAAATGAGCAAATTAAATAAACATTACTGAACTTTAGAGCGAACTTGGCGTTAATCTGCAGCATCTTTCCTATGATCCGTTATATTTCAAACATGTGTTATTTTGAAAAACTAATCGATTCAAAAGATCGATTCAAAAAGATCGATTCGAAATGATTTATTAAATCGGTGAATCGATTATTTTCAAAAAAAAAAATGAATCGATTCACCAAGATCGATTCTTGCCTCAAGATCGCCCAATGCTAACCACCACACACGGTGATTGAATGAGTACCGTTTAGTGAGACCACATCGAATTCGATTTTTAAATCTGTGTTAGGGAATGCGCTTTTTGCAGGCAATCGGTGATAATTTAGATCACCATTGCAACAGTTGGACATTTGTTTTTTTTTCAATAGTGACCTATTGAAAATTGATAAAGTATTCATTTTAGCAGCTTTGTAGAAAAATTTCCAATCTTTGTACCTATTTAGAATTAAAATCCATCCGCTATTGACAGAGTAATAAGTGTTCAAAACTTGACCTCTTTTCGTTACGCGATCGAATTTGGTTGTTTGAAACTGCACCCCCTATATGTCACCGAAAGACGTAATCCTACGTCAAAATAGACTATTTAACGTAAAAATAACGATTTTTATTGGTAAAAAATACCGATATTTTAGGTAATAGTAGCATAGACTGTGGATGTTCATTATCGCCTGTGTTGTTGTCAATATTGATATTCGTCTTCATCTTGGTGGGGATGATTGTGAGGATCAAATGCAAAATGATTATTTTAATTAACACAAATATGGCGCTGTAGAACGTGTTATGTTAGTTTTTACGCACAGGTCGATGGCAAATTATTGCCTCATCCTGAATTGATAAAAATATCGAGGTCGAAAATATTAAAAAAAAAAATATTTCAGTCCAAATTGGATTCGATTATTTTGTTTTTGAGGATCACTTATGATTTTGACAATTTTGAGATTGTACTCGTTTCGCTCGTACGTCACTGCGAAGATATTCAAACGAACGCAATTCATCGACACTGGGCTACTCCTTGCGTGTGATGGTAAATGATACATTGCTCAGAAGTCTTTCCTAGATTTGGTGAAATTTGAGCAATATTTGAATGTTTGGCAAGAAAATTAATAAGCTTCCGTTTATGTTGCTGAGCTGGCAGCAATTAACTTCGCATTGGGAATGATTTCCAACATGCCCACAGACCATTACTTCATCTTCTCGGATAGTCTCAGTTCGATTGAGGCTATTCGGTCGATGAAACCAAGTATGCACTCATCTTATTTCCTTTCAAAGGTAAGGGAGCAGATGAGTGTACTGGTCGAAAGATCATATATGATTACCTTTGTATGGGTCCCCTCACATTACTTAATCCCAGGCAATGAGAAGGCGGACTCTCTCGCAGAGGTGGACGCGCAGGAAGGCGCATTTAGTGGCAGGCAAATTTCACACGATGAATTTTACCATTTAGTGCGTCAGAGTACCCTTTCGAGTTGGCAAACCGATTGGGAGAATGGAAATCTTGGACGGTGGTTACATTCAATTATTCCTAATGTTTCTTCGAGAGCGTGGTTTAAAGGCTTGGGCTTAAGTCGTGACTTCATTCGCGTGATGAGTAGACTTATGTCCAACCACTAAAGGGTGATACGGTCAAAATTTGGTCAATATCAACTTGACGTATTTCTTTCTATTTTGCATTTAAAAAACCTGAACACCCCTCATTTTGAAGGTGTGTGTGTGTAGAATGTTGCTCCTATTTTTATTTTGGAATTCACTCTTCAGTTGTCAAAATGCCGTCCAAGCAAGAAGAGCAGCGTATCAAAATTTTACTCGCGCATCGCGAAAATCCGAGCTACTCGCACGCAAAGTTGGCAAAATCGCTAAAAGTTGCCAAATCAACCGTTACAAATGTAATTAAAGTGTTTGGGGAACGTTTGTCGACAGCCAGGAAGTCTGGATCGGGGGAAAATCGAAAACCGGAAGCCGCTGAGACGACAAAGAGAGTTGCCGGTAGAAGATAAACAAAATACGACGGCCAAAGCGCGATCCCGGAGGCTGTACACGACGATGCTGACGAAGTTTGACTGCGTGGTAATGGACGACGAAACCTACGTCAAAGCCGACTACAAGCAGCTTCCGGGACAGGAGTTTTATACGGCAAAAGGAAGGGGAAAGGTAGGGAGCAGAAACTGTCAAAGTTCGCAAAGAAATATCTGGTTTGGCAAGCCATCTGTACCTGTGGCTTGAAAAGCAGCATTTTCATAGCTTCCGGGACTGTCAACCAAGAAATTTACGTGAAAGAGTGTTTGAATAAACGTCTGCTGCCTTTCCTGAAGAAACACGGTTGTTCCGTACTGTTTTGGCCGGATTTGGCATCTTGCCATTACGGTAAAAAGGCCATGGAGTGGTACGCCGCCAACAACGTGCAGGTGGTTCCCAAGGACAAGAACCCTCCCAACACGCCAGAGCTCCGCCCAATTGAGAAATACTGGGCTATTGTCAAGCGGAACCTAAAGAAGACCAAAAAAACTGCTAAGGGCGAGCAGCAGTTCAAGGCAAACTGGCTTTCTGCGGCGAAGAAGGTGGACAAGGTGTCTGTACAAAATCTGATGGCAGGGGTCAAGCGTAAGGCCCGGCAATTCGGATTTGGAAAAGCGGAAGCCCAACTGAATATTTTTCCTGAATTTTATACTAATTGAACTTGAAAAAGAAATTTAATTTGATTTTTTAAATAAACGATTTCACCGATTTACACGCGTTTTCCCTTGACCAAATTTTGACCGTATCACCCTTTACTCGCTAGATGCTCATCTCAATAGAATAAACCTGTCGGTGTGGAAACGGTTACGATGACATCGATCACGCATTTTGGCAATGTACGGATAATGACGCCGCCAGAGAGCGACTTTTGAATACCCTTGAGGCCCAAGGAAGACAACTCTATGTTCCTATCAGAGACGTGTTGGGAACTCGCGATATCTGCTATATGCAGTCGGTTTATGTGTTTCTTCAAATGTCTAGTATAAGAATTTTATTCCTTTGTCTTTTGTCGCTCTTTAATAGTTTTTGTTTTTGTCCCCCCGTCTCGATGAGTCTCATCGTCGCCCACTGGTCACCATAAACGGTCGAACCCCAGACGAAACTAGAACCGCACTAATGTTAATACTGGCGACAACGCTCTGATGAGACAACGAAACCTTACCCCCAAGCTCCTCTCCTGATCCTATCCTTCGACAATGTACCTCTCTAACCTCGAGTAAGCCGCGAGTATTCGGCCCAACTCCTACTAGACATAGAATTAAGTGAATTTTGTTACAAACAAAGAACAATAAATTATCGGCTCCGTAAAGCTAACACGATTGAGCCTACCAAATAAACGAACTAGTTAAAAAAAATTAATAGGTTCATTTCGTTTCCCATACATTTTCCCATTCAACATTTAAAATTATCAAATTTGTCACCGTTGTTGGGGAGCTCAAAACACATCGGAAGAGCAGTGGGGAACAGAGGATTGCGATCCACCATACACACTTGCTCCAGCCTAATAAGCTTTGTACCATGGTATACTATGATGGAAGTGTTGAATTCAATTCCTAGTCCGGTTTTTGTTTCTTTGCTTTGTTTTCCGTACTGAGAACCAATAATAACAACGCCAGGATGGCAGCTCCCACACCTGGACTCTACCTATCGACCCATCCGAAGGAAGGTGTGATCAGAAATTTTATGCCTCAGAAAATCCCGACATCGCTGACTGGGATTGGAGTCAGAGGCAATCACGATTTCCACTACCCCACTGGTGCTGCTAAGCCTAGCCCGATTGAGTAAATCATCTCCCCTGGACAAACATTATTACAGTGCTTGCAACACAAAATACGAATTTAAAATGATAAAGAAACTGTTAAAATTGATCAAATAACACAGGCGTTGAGCCGTAATAGCTAACGACACTATGAAGTGAGAGAAAAAGATGATTTTTTTTTTATAAATCCATTTATTTTTCAAGGCTCATTTGCGTCTGCTTTGCAGAGCCGTAATTCAATGTATATTAACAATATGTCTTATGACTGAAGCTAGTGGAACGGGGACCGAATACTCTGAAAGTTATGGACTACATTGTTTAAAGAAGAAGAAGATAATGATGATGATGACAAAGAAAGTTTCGTAGTTTTCATTTCTGATGGCTACACCCGTATTTGTAAAGTCAAATTAGTCAAATCTCAGCCAGCGAAGTCCCTTCCTTATCTGTTAATACATTAGCTCTTGCATCATCACTTATGTCGACCCGAGATGGAAGAAAAATATGATGATAGTCCACCCCATTTCAGCAGACGGTTTAAATGGATGGTGCGGACAGCAAAAAAGATGAGCCTCCATCGAGGAAGTCGTTCTTCACCACAGCCAGGGCGGCTCTGACGAAGGCTTGCTTATTCATGTCTATCATTTCGCAGCTTGTGGAAGGAAGGGAAGTTAATTTAACGAATTTCCTACTGCGAGTAATACATTTTCTGCATTATGTGACATGCTGGTTTCATCTGGTGAAATCTTAGGCGGCTGCGGTTGTTGGTTGCATGAATATGGGCATATGTAGAAGATTTACTCACACGCGCAGCCACGTGGGACCTAGCAACAAGGACAATGGCAACGATAACACTCAGAAGACGATAGACGGCGGTGATATGAAAGAAAGCAATAATTCTTCATGAAATTAAATCAACATTCTGCTCAAATGAATTCAATTGTGAGTGATGTTTCCAGGAAATGGACGTAGGCGGCAAAAGTTGTGAAGAATCATGAACTACGCATATGCCGGTGAGAGGCAGATTTGTTTTTCCGACGTACAATATGAATTGATGGGAATCGTAACTTTGCCATTCCTGGAACGTGCTGGGTGGCTCTGCTAAAGATTTCCGTGACATTTCATTTGATAAACGTAAACTGCCGATTTCTGTGCTCCCTGGTCTCTGGAAATAAGATGATCGTGACGTGATTGATTTTCTTTGGTGATGCGCCGTTCTGAGATGATGGACACGTTTTTCACTTTATTGAGAATAAACCCAAAATAAAATGGCAGTTAGCATTTTCAGTACTATTTCACTATCATACTGTAGTATTAATAATAAATGTACGACATAAAACATTGCGTGAATTTGCACAAGTCCTTCGCAGAGCGCACCTGCAGGTCATAAATCCTAATTGAATAATTCAAAAGCTATTCCACCTGCAGCTGCCGCAACTCGTTTCAAGCGAATGTTAAGTGGTGGGGTGTTCGGGGTAAGATGGATAGTGGATTTTTGTCGGATTGTTTGATAGTTATTATTGAATAAGATTTTTTGTCTCATCCACTCTTAATATATGATATTAAATTAATTCCAGATTATTCTACTTGTCATGGATGCTGTCAAATGTAAACATATAAATAAAAACAAACAGTAATTCTTCTAGCTGCGAAGTACTGTAAATTTCCGTATGGAATTTCTAAGTTTCATTGAACATTTCAATCAGCAATTGTGAACGTGTATAATCCCCTGATTTTGTACTTCTTAAAAATTCAGGCTTCCATTACAATTCGAAAATCACAACAACTGCGGTGCATCGGCGTAATCCTCCATATTCTTCAATGGATTCTAACGTATTTCCACATTAGAAAAAAACATGCCCGCTTCCGCATTTGCACTTTAAGGTTAAGGATATTCAGAATATGAGGTAAACCGACTCCCACATCCATCTGAATCCGTTTCCAGAAGATTTTCTGAAATACATTTCGGTTGTCAAGTAAGAAAAAAATATTCTATTATCACACTGATTAATTTATTATTGCTTTACACTCTGTAATCTGCAAGATCCATTTCAAATAGCAATTCACACGAAACTTGGAAACGAAATCAAAACGCAAATGTCATAGAGCCGTATTGTAAATTTTTCAAAATAACTTGCTGAGATAGTAATAAATACATCAAACCAACCGGGGGATGTAAGATTTGCTTACAATTATGTGGGGTTCAACAACAGAGGATATTAGTGGAGATATATGATATCTGAACTACAGTCCAATGCAAGAAAATGGAGAAAGAAAAATGTGGAGTGTATTAGTGAGTGAAATTAATCATGTCGAAAAAAAGAGCACCGTCTGCAAGGTCAACTTCTAACATTTGCTGGGATGTTAATGAACAGAGGATGATAGTAAATGAAACTCACATTCATTGTAATAAATTTTTGGTTTGCATGTATGATAAATTTGAATATATTTACCAGCCAAATGAAAAGACCAGGAATATGTCCAGTAGACTGATACCAAATTTGAAATTTTCGCGCCGCAGTGTTCAAACGATTCCTATTTAGTTCCTGATTAGCCTTCCAAAATTTGAAATCATTTAGTGAGAAACTGACTTGGCACAAACCATTTGAAGTTTTTATGGAAATTACTATGGGAAAACCAAATTTTGTGTTCATATCTATCTAATAATTCTCGATGAACATTTCAAATGGTCCTATCTGCTTTGATCGATTCTCTTCATCGACTTTCTCTTTTCATAACCACTGCTATGCAAACAGATTTCGCGCTAATTCTACCACATAGTTTGTTAAAGGAGGTTCTTATCTAGCGTCCAAAACGTCAAATACAACAAGGAATGGTTTTGCAGCTGAGTGATTGACGAAAGAGAAAGTCGATGAAGAGAATCGATCGAAGCAGATAGGACCATTTGAAATGTTCATCAAGAATTCACCCTATTACTCTGCTTTAAAAATTGATAACTGTGCCTGTAGTAAATTTTCACAGCTACAACTTTGTTAAAAACCATGTTTCGATAAAATGTAAGGATCAAAAGTTATAAATGATTCAAGTCACTATTGTCTTATGATTATGATCAATCAACTGCTCAGCAGGCAACATGTGTTTGCGGTCCGTACAATAGAGCTAAAACATCATGACTACTATGTCACACTGCAGAATACAGTTTTGCCCACAGAACAGCTGCTTGATCATGCCATAAGATTATCAATCTTTTTAACAGTTAATAACAATTTAATTTAGCATTTGGCTGAAAAACAAAATTGCGCAAAGCTGTAGCTGAGAAAATTTCCCATAAGAATAACTATAGATATTTTAAACGGTGCAATATGGAAGAAGGATAGAAGACTACGCAGAAAAAGTTTGGTTTCTCCATAGAAATTCCCATAAAAACTTCAAATAGTTTGTGCCCAGTCAGCTTCTTACCAAATCAGTTCAAACCTTGGGAGGCTTATCATGGTCTGATTTGGAAACGCTTGAGCACTGTGGAGCAAAAATGTCAAATTTTGCATCAGTCTAATGTCCAGCCCCTAGGTTTTGGCACATACCAGTTATTGCCTACATCCCCATGGGTACCCAAGTCATATCAAAACGTGGCCCATGCGGTCTAGAGTCGTCAGAATGACTTATGATAATTGTTGAATGTACCCAACTAACATTTTCAGCTTTGTAAGCTAACTTTTCCAGCGTTGTGCTGTAAAGTAGTTGAAAAGAAGCTGCAGATACAGCTACAAGCAAAAGCTAGCAAAATAGTTTTGGAGGGCGTTTACTCAACTTTCTCACAACCATTATTCAATTTGTCAGTCGCACTGAATAACATCAACCAATAAACGCTAATGTCACTTCTATACACTCACTAATCAACTTTCAACTTGTAGCTGCAAAACAAAGCTAACAAAGTGAATATATTACTCATTTGATGGCTTCTAAACAACCAACCACTCTTGCTGAATAACATAAACATCAAAAGTGCTTTTTCAACAACTAAACAACCTGTACTCAGCTTATAAACTGTGTTAGAGCAACTTCGGAAGCATTGTCACAGTCAACTAGGTTTATTTTTAGATGTGTGCAGTTTTACAGCTTTTAATCTGCTCTTTTATAACTAGTCGAGAAAAGTGATTCGTGTGCACTATTATAAAGCCTCTACTCAGCGATTTTGTTGTAGAAGGGAATGTTGATTTGTTCACATAAGTTCAAAGTGTTGGCGTAGCACAGTTGGTAGTGTCAAGGTTTGCCAATGAGGTCGTCTCGAGTTCGATTCCAGGTTCCGGTGCAGGGTAAATAATTTGGTGATGATTTGTAACTAATTTCGATTAATTTGATTCACAGCAAAATAAACTCAATAAATTCCTTCATAAAGAGAAGCGTAAACAGTATTTAACCCGGCTTCAAGAGAAAGCTGTGTAGTGATTATTGGATAACCGGGAAAAGGTTGAATAAGCGCCTTTCAAGCTCACACACAACTAAACAGCAGGATAACAGCTGTATAGAACCGTTAAAGGATATGCAATAAGAGCTTCTCCCGACCGTTCCAACAGCCATAAGTAGCTGACTAAGTTCGCCAGATTTGCTTGTATAGAAGTTGAGTAAAGGTTTCCTCATATCGTATAACGTTTGAATACAGCTTGAGGCTGTATAAATGAAATGAGTAAAGCGTTTACATTGTGAAAATTGTTAGTTGGGTATTTCGATTGTTTGTATAATGTAGAAACATTTAATGATCATAATTACCCCCAGCATCTGGCCGGTTCACCCGTACCTAAGCAAATTTGTGATTTTTACGACCATTTTCATTAAAAAGAAAAGTTGATTGCAATTATTTAAAAAAAAATGGCATGAATAGTTTCTTTCAGCATGAGATTCCCGCATAATCATGAAACATAAAAGGAGGATCTGCACCCAAGTAACATTTTAAGTTTTATGAAATACTACAAAGCTAGTATAAAACAACATTCATAAAACCCTGGTCAAGACCGCTTTGCCATTGCACAGTGGTCCAGAATGCAGATTTAGATGGGATGATATGTTTTGAGCCTTAAAATAAAACTTTAGACTAAAAGTTTCTTCTACAAAGTTGTTCCTTATAGTTAGGCCCTCATTTTTATGACAATGAATTCTAGGGTGGTTCCTATTATCATTAAAATCAAAAATCTAACTTTTTTGTTTGAATAAATTAAGGTATACATTCTCGGACAAAGTTATAGTTGAGCTGAATTTAAGCAACTTTAAATAAACTAACTTTTTTGAATCTCTTAAATTGGCCGATTTATAGCTATTTTCTTGAATTGAGTTAGGGGGGCTCTTAAAAAAATAGTTGTTTTGCTCTAGTTTTCTTATTTAAAATTTCTCAGCAAAGGTGTCTTCAAATAACTTTTAGATGTTTAGAAGGCGCAAACTTTGCGGCACAAAGCTTGTCAATATCTGTTGCCGATCAAGAGTTATTGACGTTTTTATACTATAAATATGCACTTTTTAAATGTTAATATCTTTGGTTGGGGCAAACAAAAAAAGTTTTTTCATGGCATTTGAAAGGGCGTATATTATTCTCAATAATATAAAAAAATGAAGGTTTGCTGTTTTTTAAACTCACATGAAATCAATTAGAATTTATTCATATTGTTTACTATATTTGGGTATATCTTTTTTATAAAAAGAGATACAGGCAACAAAAACATTCGTCTTAAAGAGTTTTAAAAGTCTTTAGAAGATGACATTCATTAGAAATTTCAAATAAAAAAGTTATTGGCAAAAGATGGATTTCATAGGACCACTCTAATGACAGATCTAAAAGTTATTTGAAGACACCTTTGCTGAGAAATTCGAAATAAGAAAACTAGAGCAAAACAACTGTTTTTTTAGAGTCACCCTAACTCAATTCAAGAAAATAGCTCTAAATGGGCCAATTTAAGAGATAAAAAAAGTTATTTTCAACAAACTTGCTTGAGCTATAACTTTGCCGAAGAATGTATACCTTAATTTATTCAAACAAAAAAGGTAGATTTTTGATTTTAATGATAATAGGAATCCCCCTAGAATTCATTATCATAAAAATAAGGGCCCAACTATAAGGAACAACTTTGTAGAAGAGACTAAAAGTCAAGTTTCAATTTCAGACTCAAAACATATCATTCCACCTAAATCTGCATTCTGGACCACTGTACATTGATGCATCCACCAAAACCTCATTGATGCTAGAATCTGCCTAGTTGGCCCACTCTGGAAAAGGTTCTGAAGGGTATATATTCGAAGCTCTTCAAGATTGATATACTGCAAAATGGTTGTACGATAAACGCATTGAGATCCATTTCAAACCCGTATTTAAGCTACAATAAAAGATATTTGGCAACAATTACAACCATTATCCGAACCATTTACCCTAGCTGCTTGGTAAATGCTAATTTTACTAGAAAAACAACAATCAAGATAAAAAAGGATTCATAAATAACATCCGATCTTATCAAAAAATTAAAACAAAAACTGATCGTATAAAAATCCTGCCGAATTTCAAAAATTATAAAATAGTTCTCATGAAGTAGCCTAATTTTAGGTGCCATATAAAATTTGATGTGGAATGTACGTGAAAACATCGAAAAACTTAACATTAAAAAAAAATATATATATATTCTTCAGATCGATCATTAAGCTTAGCCGAGATTTTTATTTCTCATGAATTTTGCATTCTAAATATTTTCTCATTGGTAAATTAACTAAAATAAAGTTATATGCAAGGAAATGTAGATTGAAAATCGAAGTTTAAAAAACAAACAAAATAATTGTAAAACAGCAAAAAAGGTTATCTTCCATTTAATTCCACTTAATTAATTTTGGTATCCATGACAGATACGTATTTCGAATACAATGTGCAGTCTTCATCAGTGTCATTCCCACTGGGAATGGGGCTTCCCACTGGGAATGACACTGATGAAGACTGCACATTGTAGTCGAAATACGTATCTGTCATGGATACCAAAATTAACTAAGTGGAATTAAATGGAAGATAACCTTTTTTGCTGTTTTATTTAGCATTCCGCTAACAACCCAATTTCATTACTTCAAAATAATTGTAATATGACGGAGGCATAAAAGTTGATTTGCATGGGCCATTTGTGAAAAAGTTATTTTGCTTTCAAGAAATCCTTAACAAATTCATAAAGTTTTGAAATGGCTTTTATGAAGAAAACTTGCAAAATGAATTGTATTTATCCAAAGCCATTTTGCTAGATACTAACCCGTTCAGATTTATGGCAGCATTTATGGCGGCATTGTTGCCTACAAAATGTTAAACGTCAAAGTTTGTTTATCTTTCGATAGTTGAGCTGTGCGATTTAGCGTTCTTCCACGCGTTTCTCTCCCGATGGCTTGGAAGCAGTTACTCAGAAAGTGTTCACAACATTTCGCATTTCGCACAGCTGTATGGTTTATCATTATTAAATGTGGGGCGACCCCGGCGTATTGGTTATCATCCTTACCTCTCACGCCAAAGTCACGATTTCAAATCTCACCCCCAGACAAGTCACGAATGACCCAAGTGCGTTAAAGTGACTATAATAAATAATAAAAAAAAAAAATATTAAATGTTAAGACAATGAATGTGTTTTCACATATATCTTCGATAATAGAACGCATCATGAATATAATTAAAAATCCTTTTATTAATAAGTTATGGGTACACTGACCACCCAACAAACATTTAAAGTTGAATAAGAGCTTATTCAGGCAAAATTATGCTTCCTCAGCTAAAAAATAGCTTATTCAGCTTTTAATCAGCTCAAATTGTTTGCTGGGCAGTAATCGGCAGAATTAGTTACCAATTGGAAAATAAATTCCAAAACACATAAATGCATCGATGCCGTGGGTCGTAGCTTGGTAAAATCCAGGCAGTAGAAGCTTCTGCGATTGATTTCGAAAGCTGTGTGGTGTAAAGTTTTATGAAATAAATGCGTCCGGGATGGATAGGACTGTAGGATCGAGCCCATCAGATCAGATCACAACGATCGCCAATTAAAAAAGGTCCATCTGACTCTGCCGGATGATGAAAATGAGCCTTCCAATAGTAACAGATACTAAGCGTTCCGTTTTCCATCAGCAGGATCAAAATACGTCTCCGGTCTCCCTTAATAGACCAGCTGCTGAGCAACGTGACCAGATCCTGAAGATATATTTGATTCCATAGTCTATACAATAGTTGAAAGAGAATAAAGAAAAGCACAGTCTTCATTAGAGGGGATTACGAAAAGCCAAAGGAAACACAATTACTTGCCTTTGATTAAAAACAAATTTGCGATATGATGCCTGCTT
Source organism: Ochlerotatus camptorhynchus (assembly GCF_037179485.1). Taxonomy (NCBI): domain Eukaryota; kingdom Metazoa; phylum Arthropoda; class Insecta; order Diptera; family Culicidae; genus Ochlerotatus; species Ochlerotatus camptorhynchus. Next base: position 479,354 of record NW_027040879.1, read on the forward strand.
TTTTAGGTGTCATCACAGAGCATGGTCTGAAGCTACGAAGAAAACGTTTTTCCACGAATAATAATGTGCCTAATTGCATAATATAATAAAACAAACTTACTCACTTGTAAAATTTGCTGCTGGAGGCCTATTTTTCACGTAAACACTAGAAAAAAGTATGGCGGAGAACTGGTAAAAGGTACACTAACATTCAAACACATCACTCAGTTGCATTAAACAAGATCATGTCTTGAATCGTCCAGTAGACATAATAAGATATAGTATTTGAATAAATTAGTGTAGTCATGTCCCAGTAATGGAGGATAAGGTTGAGATTCACTGTTTAACTAGCAATGAAGAATAATTCAAATAATGACGATACATTATAAATCTGTTTTACAATAAGTAGTATTCTGCAAATGGTGCTTAATTATGCGGATTCACTTACAGGCTATTATTAGCAAAACGAGATACGACAATTACAATCTTTAAGGAGTCTGCAATACCCCGATTCCCCTTACGACTACGAGACTCCTTGATGGCTGCATTATGCTCGATACAGGCATCACCATCACCGTCGTCGTCGTCGCGTCGTCTGGGTTCTCGTTTTCTTGATTGCATTTAATTTTGCTTTATTGCGTCTCTAAACGTGACGATAATGAGAACGATTATGATGATTACGGTTCCACAATGGTTTTTTTTTCTGCTCATTTGGTCTTTTGTCTCTATGGAGGTGTATTTTTTTTCTTGGTCCAGAAAATATCTTTCATGTACAGGAAGCTAAACGTAGGCGGGAACGGGAGTAAATTGTGCGATCAAGGAAGATTGTACTGTACGAGTTTGTCGTACTCATCGGAGACAACGGAAACTAATTCCAAGAAGAATGAAAATTACAGGATACTAATTAGTATATAATGGTAATTGTTCTTGGAGATCACACACTTTTGTTCTCTCACTTGGCTTTAAACCCAATTTTTAATGAATCAAAACAATTTTCTTAGAAATGCATGTGTATGTTAAGCGTTTCCAGCCCAAAAACGTATACAAAAATTACCCTTTTGTCTCGTCCCTTACCGATTTGAATGAAACTTTGCTTACGTGTGGGTTTCAACCCAAGGTTGCATTTTTCGTTTACATATGACTATTTTTTTTTTAGCCGGGTTCAATCCCAGTCGAGGTCGGTGGGATTTTTCTGAGGCATAAAAATCTCTGGTCACGTCTTCCTTCGGAAGGGAAGTAAAGCCGTTGGTCCCGGCCCATGTGCGTGTTTGAATGGGTGCGATATCCTACGCAGGTGTGGAAGCTGCCTTCCTGCACATTCGATTGCCGTCAATGGATGACAATCGGTGTCCGTCAGTGATTGGCACTATATTGCGGAACAGAGACCGACGTCAAATAAAGGAAAAAAAACATATGACTATTTTCTCCATATAATAAATAAGAGTAACTTTCAAAACGGTGTATCTAAAAATTGATTTAATCTATTCAAAAAATCATACCTTGAAATCGACTTAGCTGATCAACATGACATCTAAAAAAAAGTTGCGAAGAAGTTTTGAGAAAAAAATCAGTTCATTCATGACAAAAAATATAACAACGATGATTTTCTCAAAGGGATCCCCTTCAATTTTTGTGAAAAAAAAAGTTTAGTTAAATCCTGAAAGTTGCTTAAAAGTCCTAGCCGGTAATTTTGTTGAATATTTATTTTAATTTTTTTTTCATTGTTATTTAATTCAAGAACATAATTAAATGCCACATTTAGAAAAATAATACTTAAAATGGATTCAATGCATAATTTTTAGCAAATAAACATATATACACATTGTTTGCCTAACAACAGTAATGCCGCGGATACACTAGTATGACCAACTACGATCATGAGGCTTATTTGTGTTGAAGTAATGAGATTTGGTTGTTAGCGGAATGCTTAAATAAAATAGCAAAAAAGGGTTATTTCCATTTAATTCCACTTAAATAATTTTGGGATCCATGACAGATACGTATTTCGACTACAATGTGCAGTCTTCATCAGTCTTTCCCACTAAAGACTTATTAAAAACCTGACCCTCTTAAGTACTCATCCCCTAGGTAAAAATTTCAAGATCACAGCCTTTGGGATTTTTCTCCTTATTAGAGATTTGAATAGATTTTTCTCCTTTACATTTTTCTCAGATTTTTCTCCTTTCTCCTTAAATCTTTCGTTATTATTATTTAGGTAGGTTCCGATTCTACACATTGTAGTTTCATTTTTATACCTGTGATCTTGAAATTTTTACCTAGGGGGTTAGGTTTTAGTGGGAATGATACTGATGAAGACTGCACATTGTAGTCGAAATACGTATCTGTCATGGATACCAAAATTATTTAAGTGGAATTAATTGGAAATAACCCTTTTTTGCTGTTTTATTTTACTTATTTGTGTAATAAAATTTTATACTTACGTATCGGAGCAAACCGAGTAATGATTTGTGCTCGGTGAAATCATTGATATTGTTGATCTTTTCTGATAGATAGAACGGAAATGGGCAACTACGACGAAGTAGCGCTCTACCTTATTACCTTTTAATTCGTACTTTGTTGCTCAGCCGTTTGATCATCACATCATTCTATTCCCGCAGGTGAAGTATTGTTCGGTTCAATGATTGAGCACTCGCAATAGTCTCGGACCGTCTGCTGCTGGTCAGGGGTTGAAGTGGTGTATGTGACAGGTTGGAAGGCCGCAGAATATCAGTCTCCACCCAGCTAAAGCTCCTCCCCTTTTAAGTTTTTCTCGTTAAACTCCTTCTCTCAACAAGTTGGTTAATCTTAGCCTTTAGCAGAAAGACGCTTAATACTTTTTTCGGCGAATTTAAATTTCCTGTTCACGTCAAGAAACAGGACAGAATTCTCTATACATATTCAGATAAATTGGTTCTTTTATTTATTTTCTCTACTGTGCTAAATCAAACGAGTAGCAATAAGAAAGGATGTCGGTTACGCGCTCGAATAATTGTAAATTCGATAAATATTTAATCAAATAACTGGAAAAATCTTTAAGATTAATCCCTAATCGAATAATCGGACTTTTAGGCATCCCTAGAAAATAGTGTAATTTCATGTTTCCTTCGAAAATGTCGAACAGCAGAATTGCAACCAGCAAGTGCAACCCAAGAACCAAAAGCGGTGCGATGCTAGTTTTCATTGCTATTTCGGCGACTGAATTAAGGGGCTTAGAAGCGGAAGGGTGAAAGTCAATTCTTTTCATCGATTTCTTCTTTTGATGACCATGGCTTCACTAACCTATTTCACACAATTTTTGCTATGCAATTCTATCATCCAGAATAACAAACGTATCAATGAATGTGCGTGCCATCGAGTTATTAACGAAACAGATAGTCGATGAAGAGAATCGATCAAAAGTTTGATTACAAGATTACAACTCTGGAGAGCATTTTGTATGCTCGTTGATGAGCGTGTGGTTCTGAATATGGCGATGAGTGTGCAAAATGTTGCGGAATTGCATCCTCCCTATTCGCACACGCCCGAAGATCGGAGGCGAATGCCACTTCGACTTGTTTCGTCTACTAATGACTCTCTGATGACAGTGTTGGAGAAGCGGCAATGCTACATCGACATGTTTCATCTAGAAACGATTCTATGATGACTGTGTTGGGGAAGCAGCATATGCATGTACGTTATTGGTGGATTTGTTAGTTATTTTGAAGCTTTTGGACAATGCTTGACATTTACCACTTTTCAATAGTTTCTTGTTAAAAATCAAAAGTCGGAAGCATTGCTATCGATGCAAAAAAATATTTTTGGTCGATTGGTGATAACATTATTGAAATTGGTCCAGGGGCAGCTGAGTTATTAACGCCCAAAATATTTCATGATTTTGTTACATGTTCCATTTTCGGTTTTTACACATATAAATCACAGACGTAGTCCTACATACGTCAAAATGTAAAGTGATATCCTTCACCCGCTGCAATAGCGTTACTCTGCATGGGACCGGATTCCCTAAAACGTGTAAACTCAATCTGCGATCTAGGCATTACGATCAATTCCAGGTTAACGTTTTGCGAACACATAAACATCGTAACTGCCAAAGCATACACTGTGCTTGGTTTCATTCGTTGTGATGCTTGTGGTTTCACCGATTTTTATTGCCTCAAGACACTATTCTGCTCGCTGGTTCGTAGTATCTTAGAGTATACTTCCCCAGTGTGGTCCCATGTTACACTACCCATATTCTTACGATTGAACGGATTCAGAAAAGTTTCATGAGGTTTGCTTTACATCAGCTCCCATGGATGATCCAGTCATTCTTTATAGTTATCCAGAGCGATGCATGCTGACTGATTTGGAATCTCTCTCAGCAAGACATATCAAATTACAACGGCTTTTCATCTTCGACCTAATTATGTGGACTGTCCCGAACTCTTGGAACGGATTCCTTGGATCATTCCTCCTCGCAGATTTCGTAGCTCCCCGTTGCTGGATGTGTTTGGTAATAGAATAAGAGCTTTAGAATCAACAATTTTTAGTTCAAGTAATCAGCCTCTACGACGTAGTCGAAGACGGTTTGCAATAAATAAAAGTTCCGCCGTTTTAACGTTATAGCGAATTTTATAAATAGTAAATTAGGTATTTTTAACATGTTTTACCTTTGACCAAGATTGATTATTCAACAATGCATTTCCAGATACAATTTACGTTTCTTTTTAAACGCAACGGAAGAGAAACAAATCTTCTATTAGCGTATGTTACCAGCGTAAAATTGTGACTATCGTATCGGAGGCAACAAACACAAACCGGTAAACTTCATATGAGTATCTAAGGACCAAAGGGGCTGTTTGATTTGGGGCCTCCCTTAGCTCAGTTGGCAAAGGCAAAGCTTCAAAACAAGACCATGCTGGAGGTGGCTGGTGCCATTCCCGGTTTCCCAAAAATTATAAATAATATCAAATAATAATAAATTTCAAATAGCTATATCATTAATATTTACGGAAACATTTGAGATGGATCCATTGTTTTGAAACATTCCGTTTTGTTACAAGTACTCAACATCAATTGAGTTAACTTTGATATAAATTTATTTTAATAAATATTACATAACCCATACCCTATTCCAATACAAAAGTTTGAATCTTAATCGTTCCGTACTGATTGTCATACTTCAAAGTATGTTATTTTTAACCTTCCTAGTGCTACGGGGACTTTTTTGGCCTGGAAACACAGTGTTAATTTTTCTTATACAATAAGAAGGTTAATAATGAAAACTGGATTAAACTGGATGAATTCTATACAAACTGAAACATTTCAAACAAACTTTATTTGTTTGACTGGATGCGTCAACAAAAACTGGAAGAATCCAGTTTAAACGGAAATGTTGGTATCACTGGGCGCAGCTGTAAAGTAAGACAATTCCGGAGGAGGCTGAGTTACATTTCCGGTCCGGTCCAGAGATTTTTGGAATGGATAATTTACCGACCCAGAAACTCGGCAAACAATATCGTAGTAGCCACACAATGAAAATACAAATATCTAAAGTTTTGATGAGGTATTGCTCGATGAAAAGTAAAAAGTTGAAGGGTCTGTGCCTAGGGTCATGAACGGAGGCATGACGTAGGACCACTAGTGGACGGAACAAATATGTTGATCATTTAATTCGTAACTCTTTCCGTTTTTGAATTGGTGGCCCTAAAAAGGGCCGGTTGTTTAGGCGTAGGAATACGTCTGTGATTTCTATATGGGGGTACACTTTGTGAAAACCGAAAATGGAACATGTAACAAATTAAGAAAGATTTTGAACGTTAATAACTCATCTACCCCTGGACCAATCTCAATAATTTTATCACCAATCGATCAAAAATATTTCGTCGCATCTGTTGAATTTAAGACTTTATCGTTTTTCAAAATGTCACTATAGAAAATTGTACGAAGAAAATTATCACCGATTGCCTGCGAAAAGCGATTTCCCTTACACAGATTTCAAAGTTGAATTCCATCCGGTTTCACCAAATGGTGTTTATTCAATCACCTCGTGGTGAGTGGTGATGTTCTTCAGTACACATCCACAGGTACGAAGTTTATCCGTCCGTTGCTCGAAAGCAAATGACAAATCAAACGATTTGGCAAGCGATTTTATTATCACTGCTTTTCTCCTCCCTTCCTGTCATTGGGGAAATGGTGAGTGAGCAACCGAGCATTGAGCTCGGACATGTGAGCATGCGCAATGTGTCGTTTGTTCGATTTGCACTCTATACTTGCGTCCGTGTTTGGGATTTTTCGTTACATGTCTGAATTTTGATTTTTTTTTTTATTTTTATGTAACCCCCAGTGTAGCATGAGCATGAGCATGAGCATGATTGACCGCCCACGGTTGCTACTCTGTTATTGCCAGACCAGCTGTAATTACACAGAGAACCAATAGACTTTGCTTGGGACTAGCAATCATCCTCAATGTGTAAAAACTAGTGATCTAAAACTAGGCAATACCAGCGCCGGCCGCACCCGAACACAGGTCAAGAAAGGAATGGGTAGGAATGTGTTGACGTGACACTCGCTTTGATGGAAGCCGAAAACTTCTCTGCACTTCCACGAGGAATCACAGGGATGTTGGGTAAGAGGGTTGGGTTAGCAGCAGGGTTCGTTTTGGTAAAAGATAAGCTGAATTGATGTCCTAACGATCGTATAACGCGAAGGAGCTTGGGATTGAACCCACGGTCTTCTGCTCAGTAAGCAAAAACGTTTGTCACTAGGCAGACGAGCTCCTTTTTAATCATCGAGTTGCTGTTATTACCATGTAGTCATGTTAACAAATAAAACGATTGACGAATTTTGAATGTGGATGGACCTGAGATTAGACTCATGATGTTCTGCTCAGTAAGCAAAACCGGTTGCTCTAAGGCCACCGAGCCCCTCATATCACATTATAGCGTTACTCAAATTTTTATATCTATTCAAACCCGGCACCGACGACAACGAAAAGTTTTACAAAATACACGATAAACAAGCGATATAACCACACATTTCTGATATGAAAGGACCTGGGACAGCGTTTTTCTGCTCAGTAAGCAAGCCACTGCAACCAACGATCTTTGAAATCCTAAAACTAAAAGCTACAAAAGAGTACTTAAAGGGTGATACGGTCAAAATTTGGTCAAGGGAAAACGCGTGTAAATCGGTGAAATTGTTTATTTAAAAAATCAAATTAAATTTCTTTTTCATGTTCAATTACTATAAAATTCAGGAAAAATATTCAGTTAGGCTTCCGCTTTTCCAAATCCGAATTGCCGGGCCTTACGCTTGACCCCTGCCATCAGATTTTGTACAGCCACCTTGTCCACCTTCTTCGCCGCAGAAAGCCAGTTTGCCTTGAACTGCTGCTCGCCCTTAGCAGTTTTTTGGTCTTCTTTAGGTTCCGCTTGACAATAGCCCAGTATTTCTCAATTGGGCGGAGCTCTGGCGTGTTGGGAGGGTTCTTGTCCTTGGGAGCCACCTGCACGTTGTTGGCGGCGTACCACTCCATGGCCTTTTTACCGTAATGGCAAGATGCCAAATCCGGCCAAAACAGTACGGAACAACCGTGTTTCTTCAGGAAAGGCAGCAGACGTTTATTCAAACACTCTTTCACGTAAATTTCTTGGTTGACAGTCCCGGAAGCTATGAAAATGCTGCTTTTCAAGCCACAGGTACAGATGGCTTGCCAAACCAGATATTTCTTTGCGAACTTTGACAGTTTCATGTGCTTGAAAACATCTGCTACCTTTCCCCTTCCTTTTGCCGTATAAAACTCCTGTCCCGGAAGCTGCTTGTAGTCGGCTTTGACGTAGGTTTCGTCGTCCATTACCACGCAGTCAAACTTTGTCAGCATCGTCGTGTACAGCCTCCGGGATCGCGCTTTGGCCGTCGTATTTTGTTTATCATTTGGAGTCACTACCTTCTTGTAAGTCGATAGTCCGGCTCGTTTTTTGGCTCGATGCACGGTTGTAGATGATACACCCAGCTTATTTGCGGCATCTCGGAGAGAGAGGTTAGGGTTTCGCTTGAAACTACCGGCAACTCTCTTTGTCGTCTCAGCGGCTTCCGGTTTTCGATTTCCCCCCGATCCAGACTTCCTGGCTGTCGACAAACGTTCCCCAAACACTTTAATTACATTTGTAACGGTTGATTTGGCAACTTTTAGCGATTTTGCCAACTTTGTGTGCGAGTAGCTCGGATTTTCGCGATGCGCGAGCAAAATTTTGTTCTCTTTCCCTTGTTTGTAGCGTATATCACATTTAAGACCTTGCAGCTTAAGTCGCAGTCTTGTTAATGTGGGTGACGTTTCCTTTAACCGCCAAATTGAAATTAGAGGCCTGTGATCTGTGTAAACAATGAATTTTTGATCAAATATAAAATGTCTAAAATAGTCAACCGCCCAAATGATCGCTAATAATTCTTTCTCGATTGTGTGGTATCTACTTTCTGCACCTATTAATGCCCTGCTCGCAAAGGCGATCGGTCTATCGACAGTTTTCTCATTAGATAACACCGCTCCTATCGCGTAATTGCTAGCATCTGTGGTGATGACAAAAGTATCCTCATAATTAGGCCTTACTAACAAAGGTTCAGATATGAGGCATGTTTTAAGCATTTCGAAAGCTTCCTCACATTCACGCGTCCATACAAATTTTACATTCTTCTTCAATAAATCGTTCAAAGGTTTCCTGTACTTTGCAATGTTGGGAATGAATTTTCCATAAAAATTAATTGTACCTAAAAATGATCGAACATCTTTCACTGTAGATGGACTTTTCATCAATTGTATACTTTCTACATTTTCTTTGGTTGGTTTGATACCATATTGATTTATTATATGACCAAGATATTTGATTTCTGTTTTCAAAATTTTGCATTTTACAGGTTCCAATTTTAAATTATGTCTGCGTAATCCTTGTAACACTTTATATAAGTTTTCATTATGTTCTTCGATTGTTCTTCCTGAAATGATGACATCATCCAGATAAACAACGGCTCGAACATCTCCGATTTCGTATAGTACCGTATTCATTAATTTTTGAAAAGTTGATGGGCTATTCCTTAATCCCATAGGCATTCTTGTAAATTCAAAGTGTCCTTTTGGGGTTGAGAAGGCTGTTTTAGCGGCATCTTTTGGATCGATTGGGATTTGATAAAATCCCGACTTTAAATCCAATGTTGAAAAATATACACTATCTCCAAGATTATCCATGATTTCATTGATGAGTGGAATTGGATATACAAAAGGCTTAGTTATCAAATTTAAAGCCCTAAAGTCCACTACAATTCGATATTTCTTATTTCCAGCTGCATCCAAGTCCCTTTTTGGTATACACAAGACTGGTGCATTCCATGGGCTTTTACTTGGTCTGATGATACCTTGCCTATACATTTCTTCGATTTCTTCATTAATTTGCTTTTTTGTTGCTTCTGGGAATCTGTATTGCCGTTTATTAATGGGTATGTTCGTTGAAGTTTCTATTTCGTGCACTGCCGCATCTGTGTGGGTCAGTTTATCACCCTCAAGAAAAAACACATCACTAAAATTGCTTAAAATTGATTCAATTGATTCTAAAGCGCTTCGTGATAAATGATCAAGTTCGATCTGTTCGAAGATTTTATTATATCGTTCGTGTCCTTGAAGCATTTTAATATTTTTGTATTTGACAATATCGTAGTCTATGTCAGAATTTAAGTCCAACATTTCTCTGTCGTCATATTCACTTCCTTCTTCATTATATTCTTCATGATAAAAATCATTTTCCGACGGGTCATCTATTTCCATTCCATTGAATGTATGGACTTGTGTAAAATCTTTACACTCGTCTTCTTTATAGTTTTTCTTGCAAGTGTCAAGCTCAAAAATAGCATATTCAAAATTTCTTCCAATTTGTGCTACATGTTTTTGAAGGAACTCTCCTCCGAGTATACATGGTACTAATAAATGTGTCATTAAATGAAATTTTGCTGGGAATACTATGTTTCCTATGATTAAACCTATGTTAACTGATCCCATTGTTTTTGTATTTCCACCAATTCCTGCTATTGTTATAGTATCATTTGTATTTACTTGGTCTATTCTTAGCGATTTGACTGCTTCATATCTGAGCAGATTTACTGATGAACCTGTATCGAGTAAACATCGCAGCCTATATGCGGGGTTATTAGATGTAGGTATCTCGACAAAAAATAAGTTATCTCTAGAATAGATTTTTTTAAGTGCTATTTTATTTGATATTATATTATGAAGGGGTGATTCGCTGTTATTATATTGCTTATTTTTATTTTGTTTCCCCATTATTGCATGAAAATTAAATTCTATTTCATGACTATTTTTACTTGAGAGCTCCTTATTTCTCTCAATTATATTTTCATCCGCTGTGATTCCTACCATGTCCTTTTTAAAAACGTATGGTTCAATTTCCACATATCGTTTAATATCTTTTACACTACTTTCTCTATGTATATAATCAATATATTCTTTATTTATAGGATGAGAGAAGCTTTTGAAGATTGCAAATCTGAAGCTCCCACCTATACTTTCGATATGATCTCTTGCGAATGCTGTGCCTATTGTGGCTGGTACAGCTAAATTATTAACTAAGTTAAATTTTATTGGTATGTTACTTCTGCCTATTTTTAAATTGACCCAAATGTCTCCAAATGATTCTTCTTCTTCTCCGTCTATCTCAGTATATGCCACACTAAGTGGGTTTATCAGTTTTGCTCCCACTTTCAATGCTATACTTTTATGCATAAAATTTTTGGTTTTACTTGTGTTAAAATAGTATCTGCAAAAGAACTCCGGGTTTTCTGCTGTTGACATATACCAGTAGAAATCCCCGTTATTTCCGCCGAACATTGGATATTTATGGATTGTTGTAATGATTGGGTCAAATTTTATCCCAGCGTGAAAACATTGGGAATCTGTAACATGTGTCTTTCCAGAATTCCCGAATTTTAGTTTTTTATGTCTTGTGTTGAAATTATCTCTGATACTTAAATTCTCTCTGCGGTTTTCGTCATTGTATCTATTGCTGTATTTACCTTGGTAATTTCTGTTGTAGTTTCCGTTATCATTCCTGTTGTAATTATCTGACCTATTCGGTGAATTATTGTTATTCATATTTCTGCTAAAATTATTATTTTCTTGGTATTCGTAAATCGTGCCCCTGTAACCATTTTGATTTCCATTGAACGGCCTTTGATTAGACCTAACGAAATTATTCGGAAAATCTCTATGAGGTCTGAATTCTTTATCAAACGAATTGTTTTGTTGATGTTTTCGTTGATACCGGTTAAAATATTTGGGTTGATTAACATGATTATCCCAATTATTTCGGTTCCTTTGTGATTTTGATTTTTCAGCGATGTGAATACACTGAAGTCTTTTTTCGATATCCTCAATTTGTTTTTCGTAGATACACTCTTCCTGTAAACATTTGACTAGTTCATTGAAGGTGTTATTTTTCTGTGATTTTGCCATATTTTTCAAGTTCCTATTTTTCAAACCTCCCAAAAAATGTATCCTCAAATTCCGTAGTGCATATGACTCTCTGCCTTTGGCATTATTTTCTTCATATTCATCCACGTGTTCTTTTAATGTTAATGCCCTATCTTTGTAATCTTGAAAAGATTCGTTTGGTCTTTGTTCCAAAGTTTCGATTTTCTGAAAAATTTCTTCCAGCTTAACATTTGTCCCAAATTCTCTTTCGAGATTGGTTCTCACTTCGGGCCATGTTTCCGCATAAATGCGTTTGAAATACCCTGATGCCGGATCTTTCAATTTCATCAAAATTACCTGAATTAAAGGTTCATGCGATTCTTCTACTGGCAATTTCTTAGCGAAGAAATCGCACTGGTATAAAAACGATCGTAATTCTGAGGCCGCGCCTCTGAACTCTGGAATGCATTGAATAGCTCTTTCAGTTGGGAACTCTGCCATTTTTTTTGTTTGTTTTTCGAAGCAAACGAGAAAAAATGCGACTGTTTCTCAGTCTCTTATAAAATTATGGGTATTGCTATTATCTTCCGTTTTTGCGAATTTATTTGGATCAAAAACGCTTTCAGCGTAAATTCAAGACAAAATTATTTTTTCATGTTTTGTGCTTTGTTAATTAAATTTGCCTGCTGGCCTTTTAAATTTGTTGAAATTAATTTAACGTTCCCTTAAAGTGGTTGAAAAAAAAGGATAATAACCGCAAAAATTCTGAATTTTACTTATGATGTAGACATTGATGAGTGGAAACTTATATTTCATATCACGCAATCCAGCATCTTGCAAGAAATATTGCTTACAAAGATTAAATGTACAATATTTGAAACATTGCTTGAAACGTATCAGAACTTTAATCAATTTATAATGTTCACTTGTATGATATGAGACGCTCCATTTATGTGTATCTAGAATAGAACCTTACCATTTTTTTTAAACTGTGTACTCACCCTATCAGGAGCAGGATCAGGGTTATTCCTTGTTGAGTCTGCGATGAAGTTCCCAGATGAAGTCCCCATATCTTTATAGTTGACCAGATGTGCACCAATGTGCTGTACTCTTTATTAATCACTAGTTCACTTTTTCCCTTTTTTGTAATTTAATCAAATTCACTTTTTGGTTTTTTAACACTTACTGATTTTAGCCAGTCGAAATTTTGGCGTTCCAACACTTGAAAATAGCGGTTTAGTTTCCGCTGTCACCAGATGAAGCGCCCATACTCCGTTGCGCATCCATGTTTCACTCCCGTGTTGAAGTGCCCAACGTAGAGCAACAACTCGCGTGGTCTTTCTTTCTCCGTAAAATGAAAGACAGTGCAATTCCATTTCTACTGTATGGAAAAAGCTCTTTGATGAATCAGTTATCCTGAGGTTGGAACTGTGCTCGTCCGCACCTAGCAAACCTCGGATAATAAACTCATCAGAACAACTGCCCCGATTCTTTATTCTTCGAAACCTTTTATACATGAATTTGTTACTTAAACTCTACACAATAGTTTTTCTCCAGTATGTACATATAAAGCGAGACAGATAGTTTTTCTCTTGGAAAGTCGGTGTCTGTTTTTTTAACAAGAATTAATGCTCCTTGCGGTAGGAACGGCTATGTAGGGTGCTTACTCACCAATGTTTACTTTGACCTTTCTCGAAGCACCTAGTTAAGCCAGCGCGCATCGCTGACGATGCGGTAGCTACTGTTTATAAACAACTGACCCGGGAAATGTGCGACATTGTCACTGCTGCTGTTAAGTTGTGTATTTTCTACTACCGTATGGGGTCTATTACTGGTTAATTTCTTACTCAGATTGATATTGGATTTTGAGGCCTTTGCACGCTGCTCTTCTTGCTTGGACGGCATTTTGACAACTGAAGAGTGAATTCCAAAATCAAAATAGGAGCAACATTCTACACACACACACACCTTCAAAATGAGGGGTGTTCAGGTTTTTTAAATGCAAAATTGAAAGAAATACGTCAAGTTGATATTGACCAAATTTTTACCGTATCACCCTTTAGGCCTTCATTAAGATCCACTTTCACGCGACGTTCAATGTTTCGATTTTCTCTTTACGCATGGTTCAGGCAATCATAACAAGCTATGACCGTCGGGACGATTGTTTAAGACCTGGCTAAACAAACTATTTAAATGAAATTACGTTCTCGAATTTCACTTGGCATGTAATGAACAACAGAAATACGCGATAATTCATATTATCAGCGGTTGATGGTAAATTTTAAATATATTAACGGTACTGCCTACGACTACGACGGCGATTACGACAGTGACTACGACGGCGCCTACGACAACCACAACAGCGAATTTGTAACTTACCATTTGTCTAGGATAAACACCTTTGCCCGGCACCTCCACTGGTTCTTCATGTCCGCTATCTGTCACTGTTTGCAAAATATCTAATAGTAATTACCTTTGTTGTAATACTTTCTGTATTGCCATGGTCATCTGGGAGGAGCGTCGCATCTAGTGCTTTCCCCAGGAACCGTTTCCGGCCACCAGCTACCGCCCGTCCAGTCTTGGGCGTATCCAGCGAGACATCTTTCAGCTTACTCACAATCTCCGACACTCAATGCCAATCGCAGGCACACTTACGCTCGTTACAAAAAAAAAAACACACCCGTGCAAAGAAACGGATCTAATAAACGTCACTCTCGCGAAAGCACACCCCTCGTCGTCGAACGGCATAAAAAAGGAATCGGTGGGCAATTTTGTGATACGGATTTCAACAATCAACCGGGAATGCACGAATTTCACCACACCCAACTGCGAAACACGTTCAGAAGCACTCTTGGTACACTTTCGTTCGAAAACACTTAAACTAAAATTAAAATTATCGCTCGCAATGCCACAAATTTCTGGACCGGGAGAAAAAATCAAACAACGCAGATAGCGTTAAATCTTCTGTTGCTTGCAAACATGATGAATCATGTTTTCTTTCTCGATTCTAAAACTTCTCGGAAAGTGAGAAAACCACCACTCACACACGTATAACCGTCCGGAAGGCAGAGTGCCAGCGCTAATCCGGCAAATGCAGCCGAAAACTATGGAAGCGAATGCACGCACAAAACAGAGAACACACTTCAAAAACAACCGTATCCAAAGGCGTTCGAAACTCGACCTTAATGCGCACACCTTCAAATTAAAGTCCTTTTTTATGTGACCCCCAGTATAGAAATTAAAAACGTAGTCCTACACAGAAAAAAAAAATCAACAGCGAAATCGTTCACAAGCTGGCATACAATATTGCTAATTTATGCGATATTGCGCTTAAATTTACACAAAATATCGCGTAAAATTTTTGCCAAATCTAGCGTTAATTTTATGTGCGCTATATCTCGCAGAAATTTACATGAATTTTTCGATCGTTGTACGTCAACACAGAAGAATTATTGCTTACCTAGCCCAAATCACGTTTCTTGCGTTGTACTAATGTGGCTGATTCCTGTTTACTTTTATTTAAATAAACACACTGAAAAGATCAAGCCAAAGTATTCCGACCGCTTCTGACTGTCAACATCTGACGAAGTCTGATAATTGCCCCGATTGCCAAACAATTGTCCCGATTGTCTACACTGAAATCAATTTTAACACACTTGCGGCTCAAATCAACTCCAACTGGCTTCGCATCGCAAATACACAACGCCCACTCACGTCACACGAGTCTGCTTCATCCATCGAAAAGGCCTCGGGTTTCACACATATGACGCCCATACTCAGCCACAGCGAATTCTCAACCCCACCCCACCTGCGATGACGACTCACATTTTGACAGTGCCTTTTATCGAAATTGAATTTTCTATTTCATCGATTATCGTGCACCGAAACAGCAAGATTTAAGGAAAAGAATGCCTGCATCCATCGTAAACGGAAAACTCAGCAGTTCGGCAGTTGGGGTTAGGTATTTATTTTCCGGGTCTTTCTATTGAAACTGACCACCAGCGTTGCCAGAACTAATGGTATTTCTACCGATTTGTGAGCTTTATACCGAAAAATAATTGAAGACAACATAATAAGAGTTTCGGTTTTCACTATAGTTATTCACAGTTTTTCGAGACTGACTTGTGGAGCTTAAACGTTAATTGCTTAAAATCAATGCATATACATAAACATGGTCAGTTGCTGTACAACACATTCGAATTATTTGAGTAAAATTAAATATGCCTTAAAATGCAACGCATGTAAACTATATGAACATTGTTGTATTTGTCATTTGTCAACCAAATCATGCTGTGTGTAATTTCGTATAATTATAGTCTAGTGTGATTTAAATGTATTTTATTCAGGTCAATAACAATGAAACGTCTGCTTTAAGACAAAAAAAAAAAGAATATGAAATTTAATTCGAAAGCAAGGCAGAATAAATAACATGGTTTCATCCGGTTGTCAGGAAGCAGTGAAAAAGAGATTAAAACAACAACATTAAATTAATCAATAATCTCGTTAGGGGCTGTGCATTAACTACGTAGACAGTTTTGACGTAGGATTGCGTTTTCCGGCAACATATTGGGGGTGCAATTTCAAAAAACTAAAATCGACCGCGTAACGAAAAGTGGTCAGGATTTGACCACTTATAACTCTGTCAATACAGGATAGATATTAATTCTAAATAAGCCAATCGACTGGAAGGTCATCTACGCATCTGCTAAACTGAAAACTTTATCAGTTTTCAAAAGGTCACTATTTATTTATTTATTTATTTATTTATTTGGAGGGAAAAGATACATTTTCTTGAACTAAGTTCTAAACATATAAAAAGATATTAATGATAACATAATTAACTTAATTTATCTACAGAAAACAGAAACCGCCAGGAAGTTAAAAGTACATTATAAAAAAGATTCTTAAGCCTAACACGAGAGATATAAAAATCAAAGCAGTTATATCATATGCTAGTTAACGGCTCATTAGCGCCGTAGTTTGTGCGAGAATCCGGGATATTGAAAAATAATAACAACGTAAATTTACGCGTCTGATATTGACATTCAACTGCTGCAGAAGTGAACCGCAATTAATGTCCGGTCGTAGGAGATCAGCGATGAAGGTTCTAAGGCTACCTCGGCGAACACACAAAGTAATTGTAGGGACATCAAATTACAACGATTTTCATAACTTGGGAGATTGAAAGGATCACTCCAGGGTAGCCAACCAGTGTTGGAAAAGTTCGCGATATTTCACGAAGTTCACCAAGGGAAAAGTTCGCGAGTCGTAGTGAGTTTTCGCGAACTTTTCCATCACTGTAGCCAACGAAGGGCGAAACGTACAAATCTTCGCTGAATGGCCTCAATACGATTCACCCCGTTGATGTAAAAAGGAGCCCATACTACGGAACAGTACTCTAATGTGGAGTGGACTAGCGAACAATAGAGTGTTTTTAAACAGAAAATGTCCCTAAAGTCTTTGGCGAAACGAAAAATGAAACCAAGTTGAGAAGACGCCTTAGCAGAAACATAAGCCACATGGTCCTTGAAGGTGAGTTGTGAATCAAGTAGGACGCCTAAGACTTTAATGGTAGATTCACGGCTTAAAATTTGCTCCTGCAGCCTGTAAGCATAATAGATAGGTGATTTTTTCCAGGAAAACGTCATAATGGTACATTTAGAAGCATTTAATACCATCCTGTTCTTGTTGCGCCAAACAGTAAAAACGTCCAGCAGCTGCTGAAGAAACAATGCACCACTACGATCTTTGATGACAAAGTATAGTTTGAAATCGCCAGCATAAGACAGCTTCAGACAACGGATCGAAAAGAGAACATCATTCAGATACAACGGTCCCAGATGACTGCCTTGAGGTACACCAGAAGAAACAACGAACGGTTGAGAAAAACGATCTCCAATCTTCACTAACATATGTCGGCTGGTGAGGTATGAGCGAAGCCAATCAAGAAGGGAACCGTAAAAACCAAGTCGATCTAGTTTGGCCACTGCAATCTCGTGATTGATTTTATCAAAAGCAGCAGAAAGATCGGTGTAGATAGCATCCACTTGATGACCTCTTTCCATATCGCGTATGATTGATGATGTGTATCGAACGAGATTTGTGGCGGTCGACCTCTTCGGCATAAATCCGTTTTGTTCAGTTGCGATGTAACTAGAGCATGTGTGTTTTAAATAATCTACACACTTAGAACAACTCATGTAAATTTAGTTGCTATGAGACTGACATATACGAGCGTCAACTTTGACATAAATTTGAGTCATGAGAGACGTGAAATATAGCTCAAACAAACGTACTTGTCGTCGAGCAACGAACTTTTCAGTCTCAGAGCACTTAATATTACATACATGACATATTTGCTTACGTCTCATCTTTTATGTCAAAGATGGATTTCGTCACGTGTAAACTTAGTTATTTCTAAGTGTGTAGCACTAATAGTTCAAAAAGTTTTTAGACTACACATAAAGCAGCGATACCACGGTAGTTGGACTATTGAAAATTGCACGAATGTGATAATGAAAATTATCGCCGATTGATTGCGAAAAACGAGGATTTAAAAATCGAATTCACTCCGGTCTCACCGAATGGTGTTTATTCAATCACCGCGTGTAATGAGTGGTCATCATCAGCAGCAGCAGCAGTGCTTTCAGCGCATGGCGTTGTAAATTGTTCTCCAATAATCGACGAAAAGCTGCCCGGAAGCGCAAGCTGCAGCCCACTGAGCGGTCCATTCGCCGAAGAAGGAGGAAGAAGTTGCACCGCTTCTGATCGGATTTCAGTTGCCATCTATGCCTAGCACGTCACCGTTCCAAACAACATACAGCTCGCCAGCCTTATCTGTGTAAAGCACCTTAATAGCTCAGCATTACTCAACCATCACGACAAAACTTTTCATGACCACCATGAATTTGTTAAAGAGTATTTTCTGGACACTTATCGCGTTAAATTTCAAATAGACCAAATTCTACATTGATCGATTCTCTCTTTCGTCGCTGCGCGTGTACTACAAAAAGCACAGGGATGAAAAATTGTGTATGCTGGATGATGATCTTCCGCTAGACTATCGGTTCACTCTGAACGAAGTCCTGTCTCTCACAACTTTCCGAATACGGAACCTTACTCTGAGACTTAAACACAATAAAGTCATCAGCTCTGTGTTTATTCGAAATGACACAGTTTCCGTTCGTCTCATTGATCAATCCGAATACACGCTAATCATCGATATCAATCAACTCATGGAACTTACTGGCTCGACAACAGAAGGTAAAAATTCATCGCTGTTCTTCGACGCACAGTCCTCAGTTTCTTCGCTTGGATTAATACCCTAACTGCACTACCATTTCGTAGACTGTAATTCCACCAGATGACTACCTACTCAAAACAACTTCGTATAGGACATCTCAACGTTCGCAGTCTCGAACGACATATTGATGGTGTCAAGTTAATGCTCGACCGTGAACAATACCATTTCTTCTGCGTAACAATCCTCACCGGCTGGACCTATTCGGATTCCCGCCTACAACTTTATTAAGCATTCGCTTTCGTCCGGACGTGGTAGGAGTACCAAGCCGTGTGGAGAGGCAGAAATTTATGTTAAAAAGGGTATCAAGGCGATGCCGATTTTGAAATCAACTTTCGACCCAACCATTCCTATCAACCAACGGCTTGAATTTCTGGCCATCCAAGCTAGGTTTGGCGATACCAACACGTGCATCGTCGTGGTATACAACCCCTCTGGTTGCAACGCACTTTTTGCCCAACAATATGAAAAGCTTCTACTCGATCTCGTGGAACACCATTTTGACAGGATCTTCCTGGTTAGTGACTACAATATCAACGTCGCTGCGAGTCAACCCACTGCGAACCTACTGGCTTTGAGATGGATTCACACCACCTTCAATCTTACGGTGCTACCCACGTCGGCCACCCGGATCACTGAACACAGCTCTACTACCATTGATCTAATGGTAACCGATCACCCACTGTTCATCAAAAAAATCCAAAGCTGTAAACGCGAACTCCATTTCCGATCACGAAGCTGTGTATCTGATCGCTGACGTGCGCATACCTGAAGCTCCACCTCGTCGTATGAAAGTACGGAATCTCGGTAGGATAGATCCCCTACGGCTGCAAGCTGATTTCCAGGCAAAGGACCTACAGCACATCTACCAAAAAGAAGACATCGACATCAAAACACAACTTCTCACTAGCGAACTTTATTCGCTTTTGAACCAGCATGCTCCGGAGCGGATAATTAGTGTTCGTGACAAACGCACGCCATGGATAACGAACAAAATCCAAGCTGCAATCACCTTACAGGACCTAGCTTATTCTCTCTATGTGCGAAATCCGAATCGTGTCAGAGGAGATGCTCAATGGCGAGACTACATCTCCAAAAAAAAGTAGGGCCAGCACCCTAATTGGTGCTGCTAAGAAAAGGTATGCTGATTCGCAGTTTGGCATGGATCTTCCTGCTAAGCAGCTGTGGTGCAACATAACATAACAAACTGAGGGCATACATAACAATGCAAAGAAGAATGCGGCCATGGAGGAATTTGATGCTGACTGACTAAATCAATTCTTTGCTGAAGGCCATCACATGTTACAGCATAGGGCTGTACCTTCGCAACCCAACAAACAATTTTAGCTGCAGCTTAGCTTATACAGGCAAAAATTAGCTGCATAAGGCAAATTTTGGCTGTATAAGCTAATCTACAGCTAAAATTGTTTGTTGGGAAGCGAACGCAGAATCCGATCGACCACCCGCAAACGTGGCCGACGGCCAATTCCAGTTCAGGCGCACTAACGTCAACGAAGTCACCAGGAAAATTTACGAGATTGGGACCAACGCGAAAGGGACGGATGATATCCCCTCCTCATTCATCAAGCTGCTCTGCCCGTTTATCCTCCCCCTCCTGATTCACCTGTTCAATGCTATTGGTGATGCTCAAACTTTCCCCTCCGTCTGGAAAAAGGCCATCGTTACCCCGATACCGAAATCATCGAACCCTACTTCACCGAAGGACTTAAGGCCCATTAGTGTCCTACCTGCGGTGTCTAAGGTACTGGAGAAGATTCTACTGTCGCAAATAACGGATCATCTCGATGTATCCACACCCGCTCTTCTTGCCAAAAACCAGTCAGGATACAGGAAAAACCACAGTACCACGACTGCTCTAGTCAAGGTTGCTCACGATAACAGGTGCACAGTAATGGTTCTTGTCGACTTTTCGTTGGCATTCAACTGTGTCAGACATGGTCTACTTGAAACGAAGCTGAGGAGAGAATTCGGGTTTTCAAACTCCGCGTATAGTTTGATTTCATCTTTCCTGGCGCTGCGAAGCCAGGTTGTAGACCTGGGTGGTACTCCCTCGAATCCCCGGAATCTCATCAACGGTACGCCACAAGGATTCTGTCTGAGCGTCCTGCTGTTAAGCCTATACATCAGCAGCCTGCCTGGAGTGCTAAAATGCGAGTATCACCTCTATGCGTACGACCTCCAAATCGAAGCAATCAACCAGGATTTCCTCGCTATTGAACGTTGGGCCACTGAGAATCGTCTGTTTCCCAACCTAAAGAAGACGCAAGCTATAGTCTTTTGTAGAGATGGGGCCATAATCCCTAAAAATGACATCCGCTTCTGTGATGAAACCATTACTTTGTCGAACAAAGTTACCAACCTTGGTCTCATTATATGGACTCTAACCTAAAATGGACCGACCAGATAAACGAAGTCACCAAAAAGATCTACAATACTCTTCGTACGTTCCGGCGCTTCCGTGGAGTGCTCTCCAGACAGATTCGTATGAAGCTCGTCCAAGCTGTGGTGATGCCGTTCTTCGCATACTGCGACATCGTGTACTACCCAGGACTGTCCACCGCGCTCAAGGCTCAGTTGCATCGATGCTTCAAGTCGTCGGTGAGGTTCGTGTATGGAATCCGAAGGCGTGACACGACCAGAGAAGTGCGACACACCATACTCGGATGCGATCTGCCGGAAAACTACCACCGTCGTATCTGCTGCTTCATGTACGGGGCCTAGCATGGAAGCCTCCCAGAGTACATCACGCAGTACACACCTAAAGGTCGGAACGAGCGAGCTAGATCCTTTGTCCTATCGCATCACACCACAAGTTCCCGAAAAAGTGTTCTAATATTCGGAGCGTCCACCCGGAACGCTCTACCACTAGCTACAAGGCAGCAACGGGCTCTCACGTCGCTTAAAGCGGCGCTCCACAGAGCTGATTAATTCTCTAGGCTAATACCAATAGAAGCTGTCGATTTAAGAAATGTCAAATGTTTAGACTAAGACTTTAATTTCATTCTTAACTTCCCACTAAATTGATTCAAAATGGTTGCTTCCTTGACCTGATTTATGGTTCTGTAACTGACAGGTTTTCGTTTAGGGGCCTCATAGCCTAGTCAGTAAAGGCACGGTATTACCAAGCCGGAGGCGGCAGCTTCGATTCTCGGTCCGGTCGAGGGAATCTTTCGGGTTGGAAATTTTCTCGACTTCCCTGGGCTTAGAGTATCATTGTGCTTGCCACACAATATACAAATTCATGCATTGGTATTGGCATCGAAAGCTCTCAATTAATAACTGTGCAAGTGCATTTAGAACACTAAGTTGAGATCACGCAATAAGCTAATATGCGCTAAGCAATAAGCTTGAAATGCGAACAAGAAGAAGAAGGTTTTCGTTATGCTATCAATAAATTACAAATTACAAATTACAAAGTTATCATCGATTGCCTATTTGAGGTAATAAAATTCTTCTCGAATTTTCTTAATGAGAGGGGCGTAAAATTTGCATCAAAAAGCATAAACGTAGGTACCGTCCGGTATGCTCAGATTCTGTTATTGATGTACTTTCCCTAACACAGATTTAATTTCCGAATACCAAAATTAACTGGCAGTTCAATCTCTTCAAATTTCTACAATTGATCATTTTGTCAAGCTTCTGCATTCATGTTCCATCAGATGTCACAGCTGTTGTTTACGGTGACATCTATCGGAAACTAGACACAATCTGTTTTCCTATAGTTGTTCACAGAGGACACTGCAGTGCAAAATATGTCTGGTACCTCTATATATGCATTTAGATTATTATTCGAAGTCCCTCCTTTTTTACACATTCTGCACACAAAATAGCTCACCCCTCACATAATTTCCCGCCGAATTGTATGTATGGGGCGGGGCATAAAGTATCTTTTGCGCAGAATATGTAAAAAAGGAGGGACTTCAAATGTTAAAGCAAATGCATATATAGAGGTACCAGACATGTTTTGTAGTGTCAGGTACTTTATTTTGTAATCTGTGAAAGGGAAATCACAAATCGAGTATCAACAAAATACATGGCATGTTGAGAGATTGAGCTCGTGAGAGAGAATTTGAATTTTTTTGGCTCTCTGGGGACTGGTAGTAAAGCAGGTAAAATTGTATGGGGAAAAATCATTTTTATTTAATTGTAGCTTGCTTAACAATAATTTCCGGGAAAAAACTGAACGACAAAGTCCCTGATTAATTTCTTTAGGTTGTCGTTCACTTTTTTTGACCTGAATATGCACCGAAAGCGAATAATTCCCACTTCTCTCAATTTCTATATGGGGATTTTTACCACTTCCTACCAGCGGAACAGCGCCATCTCTGTGGAAAATGGTCGAACAAAATGATTAATTGTAGTGCGAAGTAAGTGATATATGAGAAATTGTTTGCGAGTTTATCAATATAGAAATGCCACAGCATTTGGCTACACAATACAAGCGCGCAAAGGAACTGCAAGCGGACAAACCTCCGAAAAAGCAGCCGAAAACTGATGCTGAAAGAAATCGATGTTACCAAGACAGCACCAGAACGCCTGGAGACAACATTACTTTATCTACTGGTTGGGATGCTGGAGAAGGATCTTCAAGACGAGGTAGAATATTTGACAATATCTCTTTGAAACAAAAAAAAACTACATTGTATTTATCACATTAATTCGCCAAGAACATCAATTGAGGACTACTATGCCATTGCCCTTCACCAAAATGTTCACCAATCGATCCAAGTTCAACGCATGAGCACCGCGATCATCTCCAGGAACATCGAAGAAATATTTCCACAGCATTGTTCTAAACTGGCTTCCAAGCTTCCAATCCATCGGTCCTTTTCAGGACCATAAATGACTGATAAATGAGTTAACTAAAGAGCTCAAATTATAGCTTGTATTCAAGATATATCGCACGCTATGTCTGAAGGCACTTATTATGCAAGTTGCATGTACCTCCGATTTTTTTTCACAGGAAGTTAATATTGATGATAACAATCAAATCTGTGAAAGACTTAAAATATTTCATCTTGGGTTTTTTGAGAAAAAGTGTTTTGAAGTTGACATCAGACATGGAAAATCATTTACATTAATTTCGTGCATTCATTTACATTTATTTGCCAATAACTTTTTTCATTAACCAAATTTTGTTAAATAATGTATGCAATATTTGTAGGTCTTAATATTGGCTACAACTTTTGTGAACATCTCAAATTTGTATCTCTTATGCATGACGAACTAGAGAGATCAGTGTTTTTTTTTAAGAATGTAAATTATTGACTGAAAAACAATATTGGGTTCTGCTCGCTCTAGTTCATCATGCACTAGAGATACAGACTTGGGATATTGACAAAAGTTTTAGCCAATATCATGACGTATAAAAACATGACACATCTTTTTAACGAAATTCTGTTGTTACTCAAAGTTAAAAGCAAATAAATGTAAATAATTGCACAAAACCAATTTAAATGATTTTCCATACCTTCTGCCTTTGATGGAGGTGTATAACAAATATTAACGATACAAAACTATTCTCTGACTATACAAATCAATTTTAAATTTCTTCACAAGTGGATTCAAGTAGTTAATTTTCCGTTTAAGAGTTCTATTTGTTGTTGTTTTTCTCAAGTAACAACCATCTTGATTCTGACCACTTTGCGTAAGATCTATTAAAGTTGTCTCCTAGATCAACAATTATTCGCATTTTTCATCCCTCATAAGTGTAAAAGAGATAACAATGGGCATGACAGTCAAAGGCAGCCATGTAATCTAAGTAAGCATTGATTTTTTGTCACGTGTAAATATTGTGGTCTATCGTTTGTGATATTTTCGTATCGTTAAGCAAATCCGCAAAAATGAAGAAATCTCACGAGGAAAATAGAGAGAAAGTGTGCCTTTTGTGCTTCGGAAAAGCGATTCCATCCAAAAAAATTCACGCCACTTTATTAGGGACGATCGTTGGAAGATTTTTACCGGACTTCAATGTAAAAGACGAAAGGTATCCGAAAGTTTTGTGCCACGCATCCAAACAAACATTGCATGCAGAATAAGAGCTTATTCAGGCAAAAATATGCTTCTTCAGCTAAAAAATGGCTTATTCAGCCATTATTCAGCTCAAATTGTTTGTTGGGATGCTACATTGCCGTTTACCGGTGTAAGAAAGGTGAGCCGTTCAAGAAAATTGAGGTTCACGTGTATCTAAAAGTAAAGATACGTACAAGAAGTTCAAACCATATTGAGTGTGACCTCTGTCGAGTTGCGCAATTAAAATGTGTAGATATGTGCAAGAAAAAGGTATCGCTGAAAAAGAAAAAAAGTTATATTAAAATCTGCAAAGCATGTTTGACGCAAGTTTCCCCGGGGAAACGACACACATGTAGTGAAACCCGGAAACTGCAAAATCTCTCCGAATTAGCGAACGAAAGTAAGGACCATTTTATTGCCAAAACCATTAGACAGGTAGCTGACAAAAAACTAACGGAAGTTAGTTTTTCGAACGTCTCAGGAAAACCAACGCATTTCAATTTAAAGCAACCGGGAAAAAAATCACAGTTCTCTCACGAAGATTTACTCAATATTAAAACGGACTTAAATCTGAGTATTAATAAGGTCAGTATATAATAGTATGTTATCTGGTTCGTCTAAATAAATAATATGATATTACAGACGCTTAAATTGGCTAAGCACATGAGACAGAACGGTCGTCAAATTATCCAGCCTGGTCTCAAATCAGCTATAAGCAACATGTTGTCCGAGCTCGAGGATTTCTTTTCCGTGATAAAGTGTGACATGGCTTCATACAAAGGAAAATCCTTCGCAATAGAGAATCGATCTGTTGTGATGTGTACAAGCGTTGAGGGGTTGATTGAGTACGTCAAAGCTCAACGTAATGCGGGAGAGATCATTTGCAAGATCGGGATCGATGGCGGTCAAGGATCACTTAAAATCATCATGACCATCGAAGAAGGAATGAGCTCTACCGGACTAAAAGACTCAGGTGTTCGCAAGTGTTTCATTCTTGCCTTGGCTCCAGGAATTCAAGAGAACTACAAAAACATTTCCCTGTTGTGGTTGAGGCTTGGATTACATAAAATAAAAGCAATTGTGACTGGTGAGATTAAGATTTATTTTGTTCCATTATCATTATTCAATTTTTTTTTTGTTTTAGGTGATCTCAAGGTTATCAATATTTTGGCTGGAGTAATGTCCAATAGTGCAACGTTTCCTTGTGCATTTTGCACGGCACGCAAGAGTGATTTAGGGACATGCAATGGCCTTGCACGGACACTTGGTTCCATCAGGACTTTTGCGAACAGTTGGAAAGAATCTGGAGGAATCAACAAAGATGCCAAAAATTTTTTCAACTGTGTAAATCAACCTGTCTTGAACGGTGATGAGGATACAAAGATTCTGGATATTTGTCCACCACCTGCTCTACACCTCTTTTTGGGCCTCATGAACACAGTTTACAACAACGTGGCCGAAAATGAGCCCAATTACGCTTCAAACTGGGCGGCTGCCGCAAATGCAACTCGGCATGCGCAATTTGGATTCGCTGGGCGTCATTGTAGATATTTGCTGGATAAACGAACAGTTTTGATAGGAGGCAATCTAGATCGTCAGGTAAAGGTTTTGGACAACATGCATGCAATGATAAGCCATTGTTTTGGCGAGGAGCTCAACGATGATTTCGAAAGGTCCATTGATCTTTTTTGTGAAAGTTGGCTTACCGCAAACCTTCCAGTAACCCCTAAATTCCATATTGTCAAATATCACATTAGCGATTTTTGTAAGAAAACAGGAAAAGGATTAGCCAGGTTCACGGAACAAACAACAGAAGCAGTGCATCATGATTTCATCCAAACATGGAGTAACTTTAAAGTGGCGGAGAATCATGTTAAATACGAAGAGAACCTGTTGAAAGCTGTGGTTTCGTATAACAGCGCTCATTTAAAGTAATCTTCATTTTTTTGTTGCATCACATTTGCTTAACATTTTCATTATATATAGATATAGGTTCTGATAAGAAATGATGGAAATTATTAAAAATAATACAATTTGATCAAAAAAAATAACTGTTTTAATATTTTACTTATAAATGCAAAATAAAACTATGGGAAAGTTGTGAAACCTTATGGTACCGCCAATACTTATACTTTTGACTACTTTAATCCACTTTTGAAACAAATCATATTATTATATTTTTGATTTGTATTGTCAGAGAATAGTTTTGTATCGTTCATTTTTTTTATACACCTTCATTGAAAGCCGAAGGTATGGACAATCTTTTACATTAATTCCGTCTATTTATGTACATTTATTTGCTTTTAACTTTGTCTATCAACAGAATATCGTAAAAAAATTGTGTCACGTTTTTATACGTCATGATATTGACGTTTAAAATTATAAATGTTAAATAATGTATGCAGTTTTTGTAGGTCTTAATATTGGCTACAACTTTTGTGAACATCTTAAGTCTGTATCTCTTATGCATGATGAACTAGAGCGAGCAGAGACCAATATTGTTTTTCAGTGAATAATTTACATTCTCCGAAAAACACTGATCCCTCTAGTTCGTCATGCATAAGAGATACAGATTTAAGATGTTCACAAAAGTTGTAGCCAATATTAAGACCTACAAATATCGCATACATTATTTAACAAAATTTGGTTAATGATAAAAGTTATTGGCAAATAAATGTAAATGAATGCACGAAATTAATGTTAATGATTTTCCATGTCTGATGTCAACTTCAAAACACTTTTTCTCAAAAAACCCAAGCTGAAATATTTTAAGTCTTTCACAGATTTGATTGTTATCATCAATATTAACTTCCTGTGATACATGCAACTTGCATAATAAGTGCCTTCAGACATAGCGTGATTGTCCAGGATTAGTTTGTACTACATCGACACCGACAGAGCACCTCAAAAACAGAACTCTCAAATTGCTTCCGAATTTCAACCTATCGAACATTTTCACTGGTAACGAGTTAAGAAATCAATTTAATATTTACGATACTTTTGCTGTGACATCAAAATTACCTTTCGTAATCCTACGTCAAATCTACGGTCGTGTCTCGGATACAACCTCTTACTTTTTTAGGATTCTTGCCCCCCCCCATGCCTAGATAATTTTCCATGCACATTTTTTTTAATTTGAATGGGCCGTGGACAAGGTTGCAAAGACTCATTTCAGCTAAAATAATGTTTTTCGGAATAATAAAACCAAAAGATGGTATGATGGCATGTTTTACTTGTAACTTACAAGAAGAGATTACAAAGTATGCGTTGGAAACATAAAACCTGTAAATTTTGCTTTCTATGAGTCACAATCAGCGATTTGCTGATCGCTGAGTGAGTGAGTGAGTGAGTGAGTGAGTTTGTGAAAAACCGCTGATTGTGACTCTCATGAAGTGAAATAAACAGGTTTAATATGTCAAACACATTCTTTGCAACCTCTTCTTGTATCCTACCAATTCAAAATTTGATCATGGCATCTAATTATTTCATAATTTAGAAAAACATTGTTGTAGCTGAAATGAGTCTTTGCAACCTTGACCGTGGATAATTGCCATGCCCCCCCCCCTCCTTAAACACTAACAAATGTGTTCGGTTCCGAACGTTTGAATTTGCGTTAATATGTCCATTTTGTCCCTATCTTCCCTTACATTCCAAACGAAAAGTTGAATCTTTTTGCCCATCTAGAACCCCTCGTCTTTCCCGTTGTCAGTGTCAAATCCATATTTTTGTTTGTGCCTCTTTCGACATTCCCATGTAAATAGGCGGAGCCTATTCTGTATAACCCTCACGCACGACAGAGAAAGTGTTAGTATATAAGTGAACGTCAAAGGGCGCAGTTTTTTTTATTAGTTTTTTAGTCGTCTTACGATTAAAGTCAAGAAAATAAACATTGTTACACAGAGAAGCCGAATTTTTCATTTCTCCACTAAAAGGAGCATCATTCCGATCCTATCCACTGCGGAACTGAAGCATCTGATCGCTGCTGTTGCTGAACCTGTTGCCGAACGTTCCACCCGTCCCGTTGCTCATCGGAGCAGCACCCAAGGAAGCAATTAGTGTTGATTCCTTCGATTCGGTCCACAATTAGATCCCTCCCGTGGTAGTCTAATGTGGATACCGTTTTGACTGCACACGGATCACCTATTGCTTAACTGTAATCAAATACCCGCTGCTGGAGCACCAACTAGAGAATCCAACAATCTCTGGCCTGTTGGTTGTTATCCAGTGGCAATTTTTGATTATTCCCCGAAGGGAGTTCCATTCCGGAGATTTTTACGTTGTGCACCGCACATTGTTTGGTCCTTCGAACCGGATTCAGCATCGGTGCTTTGCAGTTGCAGTTGGATAATTTAGTAGCTCTAGTGGAGAAACCATCCATCACCATCGTTCGCGTTCCGAAAGTACAGTTCGCGCGAGTGAAGTGAAAATATTGAAGCACGTCCGAACGAGTTTTAGAAAAGACAGTACAGTGGTGTGTGTGCCCAGTTGGGACGAAGAAAAGACAGTACAGTCGTGTGTGTGCCCAGTTGAGACGAAGAAAAGACAGTACAGTCGTGTGTGTGCCCAGTTGGGACGAAGAAAGAACAGTAGTGTAGTGAGTGTGCCCTATTGGGCTGAAGAAACAGTCGCAAGTTCCACGCATCTATGTCGCTGCTCCACACCCCCCAAAAAGGTGCTGCTAAGATGGCCGATGTGAAGACGCTCGTACATCTTCGTGGCCAAGCGAAAGCCAAGGTGACCAGGATACGGAAAGCCATTGAAGAGACTTCGGAAGCTGGCGTTGTTCAATTTACCCTCGCCCAGCTAAAGGTGTATGCCAAGAATCTGGAGGCCCACTTCCAAGAGTACCTCAGTTTCCATCACCAAATCATTGCATTGCTGCCGCCGGAAAAGCTAGATCAGAACGATGATACGTACATTCAGTTTGAGACTCATCACATCGAAACCGCTACGATAGTGGAAGCCCTGATCCAGTCCGTTATACCGCAACCCACTCCTCCCGCAGTAGTGCCCATGCCTGCGCCAGGTTTCCAGCAACAGCAAATTGTTGTACAGCAGCAACCGCTTCCGGTTCCTATCCCTTCGTTTGATGGGAAGCCGGAGAATTGGCCAAGGTTCCAGCAGGTGTTTTCGGATATCATGGCCAGATCCAGGGACTCCAATGCAGTCAAGCTACACCATCTTGAGAGGGCACTTGCGGGTGGATCTGCCGCCAAGATCATCGACCCAAAAACGCTCAGTGAAGGCAATTTCATCCATGCTTGGGAGCTGCTGCTTGACGTTTACGAGGACGAACGAAAGGCAGTAGATTCGCATATCCATGGCTTGCTGAGCTTGAAACGTATGAGCAAGGAGTGCTCCAAGCAGATGAGGGAGCTCATAAACGAATTAACCCGCCACGTTGAAGGTTTAAGGCTGTTGGAGCAGAATTTGGAAGGCGTTTCCGAGCGTTTTGTTGTCGTCGTCCTATCCGATGCATTCGATCCCGAGACGCGGAAGCAGTGGGAGGCCACCATTCCCCATAAGCAGATTCCGAATTACGAAGACACCGTGACGTTTTTGAAGGAGCGATGTTCGTTGTTGGAGCGTTGTGAAGCCAGTCACCCAAGGTCGTCGTCAGCCAAGGAATGCAGTCAGAAGTCTATCCCGAAGCCCCCTACGATGAAATCGTTCGCTATGGCTACACCCGTAGCTAATAGTGATGCGAAATGTGAGATCTGCAGTGCGAGCCATCCCAACTTTAAGTGTGATAAGTTTATATCTCTGACGGTACCCCTACGCAGAGTCAAGGTAAGAGAGCTTAATCTCTGTTTTAACTGTTTGAGAAAGGGCCACCTTGCATCTAAATGCCCTTCGAGTAAATCCTGCCAGGAGTGTCAAAGCAGACACAATACGTTACTTCATGAGCCCAAAGTTTCAAAACCTGATCCAAGCCTCGTTCCAAGGTCCAACCCAGAATCCACCAAAGTTGTCGTTAATTCCCAAGTTCCTGCTCTGGTTGAAAGTGTATCGTCATTGTCCAATCCGGTTCATAAGGTTCCTCGATCGGATGGCACGCTTTTGCTTACGGCCATAATTGATGTCCCCACCCTTGCCGTGCATTCCTCGACTGTGGTTCCCAACCACATTTGGTGTCCCGTTCGTTTGTTGAATATTTGGAAATTGAACAGAAACCTACACATGTGGAAATTTTCGGAGCTACCGGTAAAAAATCGGTGCTGGACAAAAGGGTGACACTTTCGATCCGTTCTCGTTGCATGGAATTTCAGGCCCAAATAGAATGTTTGGTCACCGATGTGGTTACTGGTCCTCTCCCTGGTCGAAAACTAGATACCCGATCATGGAAAATTCCTTCAGGTTTATCCCTTGCCGATCCTACCTTCCATACACCCGGAGAAGTCGATTTGCTGATTGGTGTTAAACTGTTCTTCCACTTGATGTTACCCGGGCAGTTGATGTTGGGAAATCAGTTACCGATCCTAAGGGAAACCCGATTGGGTTGGGTTGTTGCTGGTGGTGCTGAGGGTGCAGATGAGACTCAGCATTGCTACACGGCTAGTTTGCGGCCCCTCACAGAATGCATGGAAAGGTTTTGGTCGATTGAGTCGATTGAGTCTAGTGATGCTGTGTCTAAGGAGGAGCAAGATTGTGAGCAGCTTTTCAGTTCCACTTCCGTTCGAAACCCTGATGGTACTTACACTGTCCACCTTCCGTTGAAGGAATCCGTAAGTGAGTTAGGTAATAACCGATCGTTGGCCCTAAAGCGTTTCCACATTCTGGAGCATCGATTCAGTAAGAATGCCGATTTGAAGGGTGCTTACGTTGATTTCATCAACGAGTATAAGTCGTTGTCCCATTGTAAGGAAGTTTCCGAGGTAGATGACGTCCCTGGGAAGTTGGTTCACTATTTACCTCACCATGCGGTTTTGAAACCAAGTAGTTCCACCACCCGTTTAAGAGTTGTCTTCGATGCCTCGGCTCGAACAACTGGTCCATCTCTCAATGATGTTTTGATGATTGGTCCGACGGTTCAGCCTGACATTTTTTCACTAAATCTGCGGTTCCGCAAACATCGTTTTGCATTAAAGGTTGATGTTTCAAAAATGTTTAGAAGAATCAAGGTTAATGAGGATCATTCTCCCCTTCAGAGAATTTATTGGAGGGAAAACCCTGATGACCCACTTCAGATCCTAGAGTTGACAACCGTTACATATGGGACAGCCAGTGCTCCATTCTTGGCCACCCGAACATTGTTGCAGTTAGCCCGTGATGAATCCCACCATTTTCCAACAGCTTCCAAGGTTTTAGAAGAGGATGTTTATATGGATGACGTGGTATCAGAAGCTGACACCATTGAGCAGGCCATTGCTCTTCGTGTGGAGTTGACAAATTTGTTGAACTCTGGAGGTTTCCCAGTCCACAAGTGGTGTGCGAGTGATCCAGCCATTCTCGACACAGTTCCTGATGAAGATCGTGAGAAATTCATGGAGTTAGTGGATTCAGATTTCAACAAGGTCATCAAAACCCTGGGTCTATTATGGGATCCAGATGAGGATATTTTTCGTTATCATTGTGAACTGAAGTTACAGTCTCCGCCCATCACAACCAAACGTATCGTCCTCTCTGAGATTGCTAGGATATTTGATCCATTGGGGCTAATTGCTCCAGTAATCGTTTTGGCAAAGGAGATTATGCAGTGTTTATGGAAGGATGGTTTGGGTTGGGACGACTCGTTGGAAGGTGATGTTTTGCAATCTTGGCTTACATTTAGAGATTCGTTGAAGTACATTGATATGATCAAAATTCCCCGCTACGTTGGATTGGTAGATGTCAGACGCGTCGAAATACATGGGTTCGCTGACGCTTCCAATCGTGCTTACGGAGCAGTCGTTTATCTGAGAGTGGTTTCTGCTAACGAGGTCAAGGTTTCGCTGCTCTGCAGTAAATCAAGGATTGCTCCCCTGAAACCTTTGACAATTCCCAAAATGGAATTATGTGCCGCCTTATTGTTGTCCAGACTGGTCCCCAAGTGCGTCTCGTCTTTGAAGATTGACATTCAGCGTATCTGCTTGTGGTCCGACAGTCGTATTGTGCTTGCTTGGTTGAAGAAGTCTGCCAGTCAGCTCGAAGTGTTTGTCCGCAATCGCGTGACGGAAATCAATTCAAACACCGACGGATGTTACTGGTCATACATCCGTTCTGAAGACAACCCAGCCGATGTTGTGTCCAGAGGACAGTTTCCACAGGTTCTAGCGATTAATAGTTTGTGGTGGAGTGGACCGTCCTTTTTGAAATTACACCAGTATGAAGTCGCCGTTCCTGATTCGTTACCAGAATCAGAATTACCAGATGTTATTTCGGTTATAACTGCTGTCTCTGTTCCGGTTGTTCAGCAAGACGTTCCTTTTCTTGAAGCTTTCGGTTCATTCCGAAAATTGCAGAGGGTTGTTGGGTATGTCTTACGTTTTGTGAACAACTGCAGATGCAGCCGAGCGGACCGTTTGTGTAATAAAAATTTGACCGTACCCGAATTACGTAAATCGATGACTGTTATTATTGGATTGGTTCAACGTCTGGAATGGTCGGATGAAATTAATCTGATTTCGTGTGGAAAGCCTAGTCGTCATCTAGCAACGCTAGATCCAGTGTTGGTGGATGGCCTGTTGAGAGTAGGTGGTAGATTAGAGAATTCTCGCCTGCCTTATGATGCTCGACACCAATTATTGCTTCCGAATAAGAGCCCTGTTTGTGAACAGCTTATTCGTGATATGCATTTGGAAAATCTTCATCTTGGACCCTCCGGATTGATGTCACTTCTGCGACAGAGGTTCTGGTTGATTAACGCCAAATCAACCATTCGTAAGGTATTGAGAAAATGTGTTACCTGTTTTCGATCTCGCCCTCGTTGTTTACAGCCCATGATGGGTCGTTTGCCCGAAGCTCGTGTCGTTCCTTCCGCTCCATTTTCTCGCACCGGTGTGGACTTTGCCGGGCCGGTATTCATAAAGGTTGGTCTTCGGAAGTCCGTGCGAGTAAAGGCCTACATTTGTATTTTTGTGTGTCTCGCTACCAAGGCCATTCACTTAGAATTAGTTTCTGATCTCTCGTCCGCGGCTTTTGTAGCAGCTCTCCTCCGATTTATTAGCCGTCGTGGTCTGGTAGAGGAAATTCACTCTGACCACGGCACAAACTTTGCTGGAGCAAGGTCGGATCTTCACGATCTTTATTTAATGTTCCGGGATGATCAGGTCAAAGGAAGGATTGATGAATTCTGTAGCGCTCGAGAAATCGTCTGGAAATTCATACCACCTCGGTCTCCGAATTTTGGGGGATTGTGGGAGGCTGGTGTGAAGAGTACAAAAACCCACTTACGTAAGATTTTGTCCAATGCCTGTCTCACCTTTGAAGAATTCTACACTGTCCTTACACAAATTGAGGCAGTGCTTAATTCGCGGCCTCTCTTCGCCAACTCGTTGGATACCCATGAACCATCTGCCTTGACACCTGGCCATTTTATTATTGGCAGAGAGTTGGTCGCTATTCCAGAACCTACGCTTGAAGAAATCCCTACAAATCGTTTAAACCGTTGGAAGTATTTGCAAGCTCTCCGGGAGCATTTTTGGAGACGTTGGTCAAACGAGTACCTAAATACCTTGCAAGCTCGTTCAAAATGGATCAAAGGTTCTTCGAACGTAGTTCCCGGGCTAATTGTCCTTATTAAGGAGGACAACCTTCCTCCACAATCATGGAAACTGGGCAAGATTTTGAAGGTTTATCCTGGCAGTGATTCAATAGTTAGGGTAGTAGACGTCAAGACATCTACTGGAGTATACCGTCGCTCAGTCTCAAGGCTAGCACCACTTCCAATTGAAGAAAATGATAAAGCTCTCGCACCTGCAGATCCACATCGCAACCCGGGGGGAGAATGTTCGGTTCCGAACGTTTGAATTTGCGTTAATATGTCCATTTTGTCCCTATCTTCCCTTACATTCCAAACGAAAAGTTGAATCTTTTTGCCCATCTAGAACCCCTCGTCTTTCCCGTTGTCAGTGTCAAATCCATATTTTTGTTTGTGCCTCTTTC
The DNA here is from genome assembly GCF_037179485.1 of Ochlerotatus camptorhynchus. Taxonomy (NCBI): domain Eukaryota; kingdom Metazoa; phylum Arthropoda; class Insecta; order Diptera; family Culicidae; genus Ochlerotatus; species Ochlerotatus camptorhynchus. Next base: position 514,198 of record NW_027040879.1, read on the forward strand.
GACATTCCCATGTAAATAGGCGGAGCCTATTCTGTATAACCCTCACGCACGACAGAGAAAGTGTTAGTATATAAGTGAACGTCAAAGGGCGCAGTTTTTTTATTAGTTTTTTAGTCGTCTTACGATTAAAGTCAAGAAAATAAACATTGTTACACAGAGAAGCCGAATTTTTCATTTCTCCACTAAAAGGAGCATCATTCCGATCCTATCCACTGCGGAACTGAAGCATCTGATCGCTGCTGTTGCTGAACCTGTTGCCGAACGTTCCACCCGTCCCGTTGCTCATCGGAGCAGCACCCAAGGAAGCAATTAGTGTTGATTCCTTCGATTCGGTCCACAATTAGATCCCTCCCGTGGTAGTCTAATGTGGATACCGTTTTGACTGCACACGGATCACCTATTGCTTAACTGTAATCAAATACCCGCTGCTGGAGCACCAACTAGAGAATCCAACAATCTCTGGCCTGTTGGTTGTTATCCAGTGGCAATTTTTGATTATTCCCCGAAGGGAGTTCCATTCCGGAGATTTTTACGTTGTGCACCGCACAAAATGATTAGCGACTTCGGTAATTTTTTACCGAACTTTCAACAGCTGAACGTTTGATAAAACTTTGACCCGCATTTCAGAAACTTTTTCACTCAACTTTAATTTCATAATACTGTCAACCTTGTTTATATAATCGAGTCTTGACATTTTGGTGAAGTTTTGCTTGTCTAATGAATTAAAATGCTTATTTTTTTACCGAACAGTTCAGCTGTTGAAAGTTCAATAGAAAATAATAAAAGTCGGTTATACTTTCTAAATATGTACGTAGTTAATGAACAGCCCCTTAAGATAGGTGTGTTCATACAGTCACGATCAACCCATTCTGTATAGCACCCTCATAACGTGCACCATCGCTCCAAACATGTATGTAAATACCGATTAATAGCAGAAATTGATACCGATATTCGAAAAATAATTCTGGCAACTGTGCCGACCACCTACATACTAACCGCCACTGGTTCTTTCTCAGTCCCAATCCCGTCGATTTTTGATTCTCGTCCCATTCTCAACATATACCTATCTACACAAAAACAAGCAATCGTCCCATCCGGGCTGAACAGTAGGTAGTCTACGATGCCTCCCTAGATGCCATTGTCATATATCTTGCTCGGATTTTCTGCCCGCCCAGCACCAATTTGGACCCTAGTTGATGAGGTTTGAGAGCGAGCGAGTAGCCAGAGGAAGCGGATGCGGGAAAGGCAAACACCAATGGCGTGTGTCAAATGTACCGAATTAGAAACAATTTTGAGCTATCTCGTTTGGAGCAGCCCGGATGTATTGTTGCTGCCGAGAGCCTCATCAGAACCGGACGACGAGAATCCCTGGCTGGAGGGCTTGCTGCAAAATCTAATTTGTTATATACGTGTAACTTTATGGCTTGGAAAAATTGTATTATTTTTATGGGCTGGAACGGGCTCACCAGGGGGCGGTGGCTTCGATCCAAACCGAACCGGTATTATTACCGCTGCACAGTTGGAGCTGTTTGATGCAGACGGCGATGGGGGATGTGCTGATGATTTGCTACTGCTGATGATTTTGGGCTGTTTACACACGGTCAGTTTGCTCCACTCTATGGAGTGAATCATCAAATATTGCTCAAATTGACTTTGTATTTCCGTTTGTCATCGTTATGCCGTCTAATGGCTGATGTATTGACTGTGCTGTGGAGAACCTATTGCTGGGGGTGTGTCGATAAATGATGGCAATCCGGAGGGTGAATTGTATTCGATTATCACGATTTGTTGCATATCATGGTCATTTTCTGGTCGTTTGGCAGCGTGGATTGGATATGCGGCTTTTGCGCAATAAATTGACGTTGTCAGTGTCAACAGACCGAAACTACCAAACGTTGTTAGCGCCGTATTAATGGAGTGTACGAAAGGCGAAAAGATTTTATTTTAACATTCAACTAAGAAAACTTGTTCCTGCACGCTATTCTGAATCTACCCAGTGACTCGATAGAGGGCACCCATTCTTTTATCCAGTAAGGAGTTGTCAAAATCTGGGTAAACTAGTTTTGTTCTCATGAGAAGAATCTACCCAGATTCTGGGTTAATAGTTCAAATCGAAATTTTCCCAAAGTTAAAAATGGCGCAGGTATGAAAGGGAGATTGTTGCGCTGTCAGTGAAACTTTTAATGCTCAAAATATATAAATCTGATGCTAAAAAATGTACAGATGTGGAACTGCTTGCATGGCGAAGATAGTAAGTATATTGTTAGTTTCTAGACTTTGAACATTCTCCTAGTTCTAGGTTATCGAGATATTCGAGGAAATATTCTGTGACGCTTTTCTCGATGCCAAATGTTTAATGTAGTTCTTAATGTATAGATCTCATTTAATATAAAATCTCAATAATTGGTTAGCATTTGTAACGGCATCGTTTTTTTTTTGTATTTCAATGTCGTATTACGTATTTTATATTTTTCCGACAATACGACACCTACAATCAATAACAGGCTAGAGGAGCTAGTCGGGTGAGGTTATGTTTGATAGAGCTACTGCAGCGGTCATAGAGCATCAGCATTAGCATTATTGACCGCCCACGGTTGCTACTCTGTTATTACCAGATCAGCTGCAATTACATAGAGAACCAACAGATGATGTTTGGGACTAACATTCATCCTCAATGTGTAAAAACTGAAGATCTAATATTTAGCAATACCAGCGCCGGCCGTGTCCGAATGCAGGTCCAATAGGGAATGGGAAGGAATGTGTTGACGTGATACTCGCTGTGAAGGAAACCGAGAAATCCTCTGCGCTTCCACGAGAAATCACTGGGATGTTGGATGAGGGGAAAGGTTTGCAGCAGCAAGGATCGTTTTTAGTAAACTAATGCTGATTGTAGTGATTTATAATAGGTACACAAACACAAAAAAACACGCATACTCACGCACACACACGCACTCGTGAGTATAAAAAGATTATAAAATGATATTCAATTGAACTTTAACTTAACTTTAACTTAACTTTAACATAACTTCAACTTACCTTCAACTTAACTTTCACTTAACTTTAACTTAACTTTAACTTAACTTTAACTTAACTTTAACTTAACTTTAACTTAACTTTAACTTAACTTTAACTTAACTTTAACTTAACTTTAACTTAACTTTAACTTAACTTTATCTTAACTTTAACTTAACTTTAACTTAACTTTAACTTAACTTTAACTTAACTTTAACTTAACTTTAACTTAACTTTAACTTAACTTTAACTTAACTTTAACTTAACTTTAACTTAACTTTAACTTAACTTTAACTTAACTTTAACTTAACTTTAACTTAACTTTAACTTAACTTTAACTTAACTTTAACTTAACTTTAACTTAACTTTAACTTAACTTTAACTTAACTTTAACTTAACTTTAACTTAACTTTAACTTAACTTTAACTTAACTTTAACTTAACTTTAACTTAACTTTAACTTAACTTTAACTTAACTTTAACTTAACTTTAACTTAACTTTAACTTAACTTTAACTTAACGTTAACTTAACTTTAACTTAACTTTAACTTAACTTTAACTTAACTTTAACTCAACTTTAACTTAACTTTAACTTAACTTTAACTTAACTTTAACTTAACTTTAACTTAACTTTAATTTCTGTAGGCTAGTTCATCTCTTAGCTGAAAAAGTGAATATTTATAGTATAAATGCAAAATTCAATAATATAAATAAAATATTATAATATAAACCTAGAGGTGTTTCATCATCGAAGAGCTGAAAGCAAACTTAAATAATTAAAATCCATACATCCCGCATGAATGAAAAAAGTGTATTATTATTAAGTAAATCTAATGATGTCATATATCCAAATATTCAACGATCTGAAAATAACTTATCTTATTTAAAGCAATGGATCTAACTTGAGTGAAGGCTGAGAAAAACTAATCATTACGTTATAAATCCAAAGATGTTCCGTCATCAACGAACTCAAAAGATGTTTCCTCATTGAAGAGCTGAAAATCTTTACAGTAAACTCGCCTCAACTCGATATAAACTTATTGCACCACAGTAAAACTTAATTGCATGGTTACTGATAACAATGAAAATATGCATAACATAAAAATAATAAAATTATAATATTTGAACTTTTGCTTCTCATGAATAATATCAGCATTTCGACGACCTGGACAGCTGAACTGAGGTAGCAGCTGAAATCTGCAAAATATCAAGGTTGATAGAGCTACTGCAGCGGTCATTATAATCTATTTTCTATTAAAATGGGTCAAGTTTACCCTTTTATCAAATTTCAACATCTGAGTAACCGTTATCCAGTTTCTGTCGCAGGTACGTTTACCCAGATTTAGGTAAATGCATGTTTACCCATTTTTGGGTAGGTTCAGTTTTTACCGATCTGGGTGGATGCTACCCAAATTTGGGTAGTTTTGAAATAGCGTGTGGGCTCATGCAATCATCTTTGACTCTGCGCATTTAATTTGCTTTCAAGGACGTAGCCAGGTTTCGACATAGGGTGAGGGGGCAACATTTGTTTGATGATGGAGGGTTAGGTTTGATGCCAATAGGCTGAACGCAATTAGGTCGAATGCTTTTATGAGGACTGTGATGAGGCCGAAGAGGTCACAAGGTCAATTGAGTAATTTAACTGAAGTTAAAACTTATGTTAAACTACATAAGTATCTTTCAAATTTCAAAGGTGTCCAGAAAATCCTGATTAGTAGTTTTCTGATTTATTACTGAGTTTCTAATTTTGAATCATTCCTGATAGAGCGATATGTATGTGTTTGTGTTTGTATTCAATTTAACCTCCAATGGCCGGCAGTGGTATTATGGAAGAAAACTGCTTGTAATAATCCTTGAGGTTACTATTTAAAGCAGCTTTACTCCGGGAGTAAGAATATGATAGCTTTACTGCAGATTCTGCAGCCCATTTCAGAATGCCTGGTAATTCACGTCAATTCCGAGATCACTTTCGCGTACTATAAGCCCCGCATATAAACAATACCATTATCAAGTGGACTATGGCAATGCCAACTCGCTTCCAGATTCAAAAACATGATGTTTTCAAATCCTGCGTGTGTTTAGTAATAGTGGAACAGCATTTTTGATTAACTTACAATAAGATTGATCTCACCGAACTCTCCGCCACCGGTCAATCACTGGAAATTTCTTCAATGTGAATTGATATATAATAATAAATAAATTTTATGGCTATCCCCTACAAACAATCGCCTATTGAAGAAACGACTTCTTGCCAATTTCATTCAACTACATACTTAATAATACTTGTACAATTTTTAATAATAACTTCTGTTCAGGCTTTGTTCACACAAAACTGGAAAATTTATTCAACCACAACATGGTGTTGATTAAGGTATGCCGAGAAGCTTTTATTCGACTTCCATGAGTTGTAACAGAGCTTATTCGATCAAATGTTTTATTGTTTTTCGCGTTTATTGGACATCTTTGTTCCTTAAACAGCGATGATGTATACGCTTGATTATCATGTGAAGTAAAGTTTTGATTTGGCATTATTATACATTTATTAAACGATTATTCGACTGCAGGAAAATTAGCCCGAAAATAAAGAACGGTGGAGACAGACAGAGTTGTCTTTCGCTTTATGGATTGTTTTCCTATTTGTGATGAAGCACGCATCACATAGATACTAGAAAATTTATTGCATACATATGCATGTCCGTTGCATGGGTTTCGAACCATGTACCCTCCGATCACCAGCCACTTGCCTTGCCATGTGAGCTATCCTAGAATACATCACGTGGACTGCTCAATATTCAATAAAAGCTTGCTAGCTGCCTATCAGCACTCCCGATCGCAAATCTAGCTCCATCAAGGTCCAGTGGGAATCATTAATTCATTCATCGTTGTTTAACATGAGACAAATTCTACCTCTTCACCTCTCTAATTTCGAAGGAAAGGATGCTGGGCTATTTATTTCATTTTCATTTTCATTTTACAGCTTTTGGTGGGGCAATGGGAGCGCAAGTCAATCCAAAGCCGAGGATAAAGGAAGTGTAATGGCTGAATAGTCTATGCGGACCACTTGAACGCCATGGGAAAAGGAAGGGATTGAAGAGGTCGGTTATTGCGGGGTTTTGAGGAAATGACATTATTGCGGGGTTTTGAGGAAATTTCACATGAGGCTATGAAAAGGCTAGTTGCCTCCGTAAGCGGACTCCCCGCATCCTAAATCCTTTTCTAATCTACCTAATGTCATTAGGCTGTCTAAATTTTCGTTTGATGATTATCACATCTCATTAGCCAAATTTAATAATTAATTTAAATCTCAAATCTACCCAATCAACCATAACCCATGCCAAGCACTTGCACTTGTGCATGCTATCCAAAATTTAACGTGTTTCAAGTTGTTTTTGACTTTGACTTATATTAATTATATATAAGCTCGTCCCAGGTGACACCTTCAAGTGACTAAAATACTTCACTTTGAAGTTAGTTTCCTAGCTGATTTTTAAATTATATAGGGTATATGCTCGAACTACGCTCACACGTTTCCACTATGTCGTCCCACAAAATTACGTATGGGTAAGTCACAATAGATGCAATTAATTGGAAGAAGCTAGGTAGGAAACTGGTTTCTGCAGATACTACTCTCAAACGGTCGACCAAATGCTGGCTGGGCTGGGGCAAGTAGCACTGAAACAGGAGGATAATAAGACTGGGACACAATGACTGGAAATTGTATATTCATCTCTTACTTCACGGAAGGGTTGTCTACAAAAATGCACAAATGCACACAATGATTTACTGAAAATTTCAGCTGATTTCATGGTACTTATTGACCTTTCTGAAGCAGCTTTTCCAATGATATATGGTACAATTACACTTCGAAATGGTGCAAAGCGGTGCATGCTAAGAAGCATTTTCAAATGCTTAATGTACAGTTTTCTCTATTTTAGCGAGCGTACTTTAAATATTTACCGAGCATTTTAAGATTTTTAACGTATTTTGATCAATCATTTAACGAGCAACCCAATCCATTTAAAGGAGATTTTTTTACTTATTGAGGAACATCGTCATTGTTTAATGATTCATTTACCTTTTTACCCGACAATTTCAATGTCTAAAATTGCAATTCCGTATATAGAGCTTCTACTTAGTAACCTCTGTCCATTGCATTTAATACGAAGTCCACAAATTCCAAAAGGTTTGTGGTGGTTGAACGGCCTTTAAAAAAGCCGTGTTGTGCACTAGTTATTCTTTGTTTTATTTGGCAAAAAACGTTTTTATTTATAATTGATTCGAAGAGTTTTTGAATGCACGAAATGATAGCAATCCCACGATAATTTCAAATATCGGATTTTTTACCAGATTTATGTATGGGTCCAAATCTCGTAGGCCATTCCAAATATCATGAACCTAAATGTTACACTGAAAATAAAATTTCGTTTATACAACGAAATCGCTCGTTTGTTCTACGAATTTATTCGTTGTTTTCTGCAACGAAATGGATTTGTACATTGTATGAAGCTAGTTTCGTTAGAACTGCCACACTCGCTATCGCTACACCCAACCAGCGGTCCACAAGTGTTGGTTGTGGAAACCGAAAAATGTGGAGTGTGTTAGTGAGGATGGGTAAAAATAACTTCATCATTGGAAGGAATAAATGACAAAAAAATAAAATTAGGCTTCAGACCGGACACGACTCATGAACCTTGCGATCGTAAGATCTGTGCTATATCCATTACTCTATCTGTGCTATAAGAAGAGGTAAAACTAAAGGCAAATAAGAAGCGCTCATGGAGCGGTACTTCGATTTCTCTTGCTTTTTCTGTTGCTTGCATGTATTTTTTTCTCTAACATAAAACCACCGCGATGATTTATTGTGGTAGCTTGCATGTATTGGTCAAACCGACAATATTTCTAAAAAATAAAATATCCCATCTCATACACACAATCAGCACTTTAGGCGACAATAAGCGCAGTTGTTGGTTTGATTGTACGAAGATGTATTTGTATATTATACGAATAAGGCGTAATATTGACATTGCGCCAGATGACAGGAAAAACGAATGTTTCGTACCATTTATGAAAGATGTGTTGTGTGTACGATATTCATTTTACGAAACGGTTTTCAGAGAACTAACGAAAATACATTTTCAGTGTATTAACGCCAACAGTAGTTGAAAAGTCAGGAAAATAAGAAAAATATTCATAATCATGATCATTATCTGAAAATTTCGTGTATGTTTCTTGAAAAAAAGTGGCGAAAAGATTACATATATCATTCGAATTATTACCTTCCTTTTCATCCAATGTCATCTTTGATTTGAATTAGCATTTTTGTAGTAGAACACATTTTCATACTCACAGTCGTTGGGGTGTTGACTATCATGAACAAATATGGAATACTCGATTGCTGTGAGAAATGCTTCATTCTTCCATAAAGGAGAAATATATTCACTAACACAAAAATCTTCATGTATATTCGTTAACAAGAAATCTAGGAAACAATTCTGTTGGTTTCTTACATGGTATATTTGGTTTGGTTTAATTTGGTTTAATATTTGATATGCTGAGCTATCAAGTTGTAAGGTCCCACTTACCCACCCCGATATAATCCAAACTAAAATATTTATTTATTTATCAATGCAACAGCCCAGGAGAAAATATTGGCAACCACTTTTGAGCTCAAGTTCTTCGACCAAATAGAAAAAAAATAACTAATCTAATTAACTTTAGTAAGCTAATTTGTGAAATCCAGCAGCTTTCCGACACCATTCATATTCCAACATACTTTCGATATTAAATTCCACCCTTTCATCTTTTCATTACAGGACTGATGGTATCAACGACGCCAGCAACATTGAACATCAGCACCACAGCCAGTGGTACCAGCAGCAGTTCCATCGCTTCATTCAGCACAAACCCTTTTTATACCGAAAGACCCACCACCGGCACCAGTACAATTTCCACCGAAGGTGTCCACTCCCAGCAGCAGGACCAAGCTCCAAGGTTCGAGGCGCTAGTCCAACCGGCACCAGCGTCACTGCGGGGCCACGATGATGGCACCGTGCCAGATTCGTCCGATACCACTGTTACGGATCCTTTGCTGCTGCTGGGAGGATTCCGGTTTCCCGAGCAACTGCTCCCCGAACCGCTGGTTAGCAGTGACAGTGGCAAGGCAGGTGTTAATCCTATCAGTAAAGGTGAAAATGTACTGTTACGAACTAGCCCACTGGTGGCCGACGTCGTCAGTCCACGGGAAATATCCCATGTGTCCCTCATGGGATCAAAATCCAATCTAGTTAATTTAGGTGTAAGCAGCAGCAGTGGTAGCAGTAGTAAGATTAAAAGTGCTAATTTAAGTGTAGGTGATAAGGTCAGCGTCGAAAAGTCCCCCACTGGCCGGGCAAATAGTGTGAGAAGTAGCGGCGGCAGTGGAAAGGCTGTCCCCAAGGGCACCTCATTGGAAACGGAGTCCCCGGCAAATCGGGTCGAAGGTGAATTCCGCGAAGTCGATGGCAACTTTAGTAAGATGTTCTTCGAAACGGACAACCTTACGACGATATCGTCCCAGGTGGGATCCATTGCCGTGCTGCCGTGCGTGGTGCGGAACATCGGCAAAGGGGTGGTAAGTAGAATGTTTAAGTACAACTGTTTGTGTGGGAATTAACGGTTTCCTTCCCAGAAGGTCTTTTATTACTTTGAGATACAAAAATGTGTTTTTTTTAAGTGCCAGAACGATAGATTTTCTATATAGTCGAATACTAAGGAATCCATCAAAAGTTTTCTTTTAAAATCAAAAGTATTTTAATCGTTTCCAATAGCTAATCAGATGAATTCTCAAGAATATATATATGGACGTGAATAATGAGCACACGGAGAAGCTTGACCTTTGCCTAACGTCTAAATTTGCATAGATTTCAAAATTAAATGAGCTCTTAAAACATAATTTCTCATAACATTTTCTCACTCAAATGATGTAATTTTCAACCAATGCGGGTATACCGATGGTTCCTGATGCAAAATTTAAAATTTTCGCTCCACAATACTTAAACGATTCCAAATCGGATCCTGACTAACCTCTCAAAATTTGAACCCATTTGGTGAGAAACTGAGATGGCACAAATCATTTGAAGTTTTACTATGGGACTACTAAGGGATTACTATGGTAAAACCAAGATTTTTGTTCATGTCAATCTAATAATTCACCATATCAGTCTGCTTCAAAAGCTTTCAACTGTACTTGTAGGAAATTTTCCCAGCTACAACTTTGCTCAAGACCACTTTTTGATTAAATGCAAGGATCGCAAGTTATCAATGGTTCAATACACTGATGATCATGCTCAATCAACTGCTCAGCAGGCAACATTGGTGTTTCTGGGGCGTTGAATAGGACACAACAATCATGGCTACTATGTCACACTGCGAAATACAGTGTTGCCTACAGAGCAGCTGCTTGATCATGTCATAAGTTTACCAATCTCTTAAATAATTAATAACTTTTTCCTATCTCGATTTACATAGAAACGATCTTGAGCAAAGTTGTAACTAAGAAAATTTTCAATAAGAATGGCTATCGAACTGTTTCGTAGCTCAATATGGAAAAAGACTAGAAGGCAATGAACAAAAGTTGAGATTTCCCATAGTAATTTCCATGTAAACTTCAAATGGCTTGTGCGAAGTCTGTTTCTAACCAAATGAGTTGTAACTTTGGGAGGCTAATCAGGACTAGACCTGTGCGCCGATCAAAAAAATATCGGCGGCGGCGTGATATGTTGTTTTCTGCCGGCGGCGGCGGCGTGGTGGCGTCACGCCGTTTGCTTTCGGCGGCGGCGGCGTGGCGGCGTTAGATAACAAATAAGTTAGATTTTTGATTTTAATGATAATAGGAACCACCCTAGAATTCATTGTCATAAAAACGAGGGCATAACTATAAGAAGCAACTTTGTACAAGAAACTTTTAGTCTAAAGTTTCAATTTCAGGCTCAAAACATATCATTCCACCTAAATCTGCATTCTGGACCACTGTGCATTGGCCATCTAGGAAATGAAATTATAACTTGTCGTGTGACACATCCAACTGCCTGATTTTACAATTATCGGTTGGTAATGGCCCTATTGACGGTCACAATAACCCTCTTTGGGAATGTATAAGTACCATCCGTCATGTGACATAACATCATGGTTCTTCAAAACTCGGCGAGTAATGGCAAGAGCAGTTTTACGTCAAATGACGAATCGGAAAAATGAGACCATCTCCGATTTGTATAAAACTTTGCACAGTTGTGTATTAGAGGCAATAATTCACATTGTCACTTAAAAACTACAATTTTGGATGTTGTTTTTTTTTTTTTTAAAGTGTCTTTGTAATTTTTCAATAAATTATAGCACCGCAACGTCACTTCTGATCTGATTCTCCAGACGTTATTTTAATCAGAAGTAACGTTTTAGTACTTCAATTGATTGAAAAATGTCAAAGTCGCCATTTTGAGAACATTTACAATATCCAAAATGGCCGAATGTTTGCACAAATGTGAATGATTGCCCATAACACATAATTATGCGAAGTTTCATGCAAATCAGAAAAGGTCGAGTCTTAAATTGTTATTTCTGTATCCTATTTGGCCTGAAACTGGTCTTTTTTTTAGATGCCAGGGTTACATTGGCCATCACAGACATATAGTTATAACAGTCGCGTTGTGAGTGGGTTATAAAAATATTTATTTCACAATTTGTTACATCAAATCACTAAAGTTAAATCAAAACTGAACTAAAGGGTGATACGGTCAAAATTTGGTCAATATCAACTTGACGTATTTCTTTCAATTTTGCATTTAAAAAAACCTGAACACCCCTCATTTTGAAGGTGTGTGTGTGTAGAATGTTGCTCCTATTTTGATTTTGGAATTCACTCTTCAGTTGTCAAAATGCCGTCCAAGCAAGAAGAGCAGCGTATCAAAATTTTGCTCGCGCATCGTGAAAATCCGAGCTACTCGCACGCAAAGTTGGCAAAATCGCTAAAAGTTGCCAAATCAACCGTTACAAATGTAATTAAAGTGTTTGGGGAACGTTTGTCGACAGCCAGGAAGTCTGGATCGGGGGGAAATCGAAAACCGGAAGCCGCTGAGACGACAAAGAGAGTTGCCGGTAGTTTCAAGCGAAACCCTAACCTCTCTCTCCGAGATGCCGCAAATAAGCTGGGTGTATCGTCTACAACCGTGCATCGAGCCAAAAAACGAGCCGGACTATCGACTTACAAGAAGGTAGTGACTCCAAATCGCGATGATAAACAAAATACGACGGCCAAAGCGCGATCCCGGAGGCTGTACACGACGATGCTGACGAAGTTTGACTGCGTGGTAATGGACGACGAAACCTACGTCAAAGCCGACTACAAGCAGCTTCCGGGACAGGAGTTTTATACGGCAAAAGGAAGGGGAAAGGTAGCAGATGTTTTCAAGCACATGAAACTGTCAAAGTTCGCAAAGAAATATCTGGTTTGGCAAGCCATCTGTACCTGTGGCTTGAAAAGCAGCATTTTCATAGCTTCCGGGACTGTCAACCAAGAAATTTACGTGAAAGAGTGTTGGAATAAACGTCTGCTGCCTTTCCTGAAGAAACACGGTTGTTCCGTACTGTTTTGGCCGGATTTGGCATCTTGCCATTACGGTAAAAAGGCCATGGAGTGGTACGCCGCCAACAACGTGCAGGTGGTTTCCAAGGACAAGAACCCTCCCAACACGCCAGAGCTCCGCCCAATTGAGAAATACTGGGCTATTGTCAAGCGGAACCTAAAGAAGACCAAAAAACTGCTAAGCGCGAGCAGCAGTTCAAGGCAAACTGGCTTTCTGCGGCGAAGAAGGTGGGCAAGGTGGCTGTACAAAATCTGATGGCAGGGGTCAAGCGTAAGGCCCGGCAATTCGGATTTGGAAAAGCGGAAGCCTAACTGAATATTTTTCCTGAATTTTATACTAATTGAACTTGAAAAAGAAATTTAATTTGATTTTTTAAATAAACGATTTCACCGATTTACACGCGTTTTCCCTTGACCAAATTTTGACCGTATCACCCTTTATTCACTTAGAATTCTAACTAACAACTGCGTCTAGTCAACCGGAGATTAGCGAGATTCCTTGAGGGGAACAACCTACTAGACCACCGATAGTACATGAGGCACTCCGTAAGGACCAGCACGTCGAGGTGGCCTCCCTGGATCTGGCCAAAGCTTACAACAGAGCCTGGACACACCAAGTACTACAGCAGCTAGCCAGATGGGGCCTCGGAGGAAATATCCTCTACTTTTTAAAGAATTTCCTGCAGGACAGAACCTTCCAGGTGACCGTCGGGAACCACCGCTCCAGCACCAGACGGGAAGAGACCGGGGTTCCCCAGGGTTCCGTAATTGCAGTGACCATCTTCCTGGTGGCAATGAACGGAATCTTTATGGGGCTCCCCAAGGAGATTTACATTCTCGTCTATGCGGACGACATTTTGCTACTGATCATAGGGAAGACCCTGAAGGCCATGAGGATAAAGCTCCAAGCTGCGGTCTCCGCTGTTGGCCGATGGGTCGCTAGGACCGACTTTGAGATATCTGCTGAAAAGAGCTCAATCTCCAACGTCTGCCACCTTGGCCACCGACCACTTCCAACACCAATCAAAATTAACAGCCACACTATCCCTAGAAAGAAGACCATATCCTCGGGGTCACGATTGACCGGAACTTTCGGTTCGGCACCCACCTTAATGATGTCAAGACTAATTGTCAAACACGATTGAACATCCTCCGCTCCCTCTCCATGCAGCATAAAACGAGCAACAGGGCCATCAATACCGCCAGAGCCGACTGACCTACGGAATTGAGCTCCTCTGTGCGTCCAGCGATTCGGTCGTCACCCGACTAGCACCGATATATAACCAGGCAACACGAATTGCGGCTGGACTTCTGCCCTCAACACCAGCCGATACCGCCTGTATTGAAATCGGAGTGCTCCTTTTCCGATATTACACTGCGGAAACAATCTGTACCAGAGCCGTGGGCCTCGACGAAAAATTAAGCGGAGACGGAGAATTCTATCTCCTCACAGAAGGGAAATGAATCCTCCAGGAAATCGCTCACCAGGAGCTCCCCCGGTAGCTCAGCTCCACTGGAACGGAGCCAGAGAGTGGGATTCTTCCCCCATCCGAGTAGACAAATCCATGGTCAAGCAGTTCCGAGCAGGAGACAACTCTACGGCAATGAGATCCTGCCTCACCGAATTATTACAAACACGGTACCACAACTATGAACTCCGTTTCACCGACGGCTCCAAGGCAGGAGGCAGGGTCGGCTTTGGAGTAACTGATGGACAGACCTCACACTTCTGGAGACTCCCCGATCAATGCTCGGTCTTCTCGGCCGAGACTGCAGCCCTCCATTACGCAGCTTCCCTACCATCCTCCTCTCCGCTATGTGTACTAACCGACTCTGCTAGTGCCCTCGCGGCACTGGAATCCGCCACCGCCCGCCACCCCTGGATTCAGGCCATACAAAACCACAGCCCCTCTGGCACCACTTTCATGTGGATACCGGGACACTGCGGAATTGCCGGAAACACAGAGGCAGACCACCTCGCTGCCATTGGACGAAATGGCCGAGTCGTCAACACTTCGGTCCCCAGACAGGACTTGAAAAGTTGGATCAAGTCAACCCTCAGGACGGCATGGGACCGCGAATGGTTCGCCAGGAGAGACCTCTTCATCCGGAAGACCAAAGGGGTAACCCTTCCCTGGACGGATGTCCCAAGGTTTAACGACCAGAGATTCCTTTCCTGGTTAAGAACCGGCCACACCCGCATCACCCACAACATGGGGAGCAGCAGTGGCAGAAACTTCCACCAAAGATGCAACACCTGCAGAACAATAATGACGGTCGAGCACATTCTAATAAACTGCCCTTGTTTCCACGGACCACGAGAACTTTACGGGATCCCGGGCAGCATCCGAGACGCCCTTCAGAACGACCCGGTAGCAGAGGCTCAACTGATATGTTTCGCGAAGGAGGCTGGAATCTACAAGAGGGTTTAACCGATATATATTATGACAGTAGGCCCGGCATTCCCTGCCGGTAGCGGGTGCCAGGTCTCTCCTGGCAGCTACTACCGGTGGGGCTCTGCTGGGGTTCTAAAAAAAAACAGAAAACACAAAAGATGACAGCAACATTGGACAGTAAGGCAAAATAAGTTCCCCTCTGGAACCACAACCACCATTCAACTCCGCAAAATAAAAACTCTGTACCTTCTCTCCCTTTGGGATACCCCCTTCTGGGGTGTCCGGAGACGAACCAGCCCAGGGCTGAAAGTCTCCTTAATAAAGATATATAAAAAAAAACTAACAACTGACTGCATTCTTTCCTACTGGTCATACTTCCCAAGGAACAATTTTAGTTTTAATGAAGTTTTATAGCAGTTGATTTAACCAAATTATAAAACATTTACTGACAACCACATTGCTTTAACAACCTCCTGAGAACCTCTATAGAGCCATGTCATGGCCAATTGGCCCAGTTATATTGCAATCATTAAAACTTGATATGCGAACTACCTTAGGAGAATAGGTTTTATGTCAGTTTTATCACACTCTACACGTGGTTGTTAAAAATGAAAACATAAAACCTCGTCCAGGTCAGAAAGTTTTAACAACCTTCTAATGACTACCATAAAACTATATTACAACCGCATAAATCGCTACTGAAGAAGTTGATAAAACATGATACGCAAAACATGTTGACAACCTTGAAGGTTTTAAGTTGGGATTTTTGGATGATAGTTAATATTGAGAAATATTTAATTGTGGTTTTATTCTTTCAATATTTGATGTGAAATCATGATCCTTGTCAGTTGGTAATAATAGCTGATATTATTGTATATTAAAAATAAGACGACTTTATTACAATTTTAAACCAATCTGTATATGCTTCACAGCATGCCGTGCAATATTTATGGTGATAATTATACAAAATAGGAGCATAAATTTAGTGCGCCATACGAATACTAAAATATAGGGATAATTTTAATTTGTCTGCATTATCACCATGCATTAAAGAGTCATTAAAATATTATCTGTGTGACATACTGTGTGAAATTTGTTCATACGGCGACATTTTTTTCGTTATAACTTGCTACTCCTTAAAAATACCTTAATAAAACATATTCTCTTAGATTGGAATTCTGTAGGATAACATAAACCTAATGGTTGTATCTTAGCATTTCGTAGTCCAAATTGAGAGCGTTAAGTTATATTTAGGCTCTATAACTAGCTTGCTGGTTTAATTCGGTACAGCGGATCAAAACAAAACATAAACCATGGCAGCCTGTCAAAAAGTCAACATTCCAAGCGATCCTCCTATTTTGTCTTGTAATCAAGATGTAAAAAATGCTTAATGGGTCCAATAAAAGCTTTTTCAATACAAGGTTTAAAACCGTGGCCATCTCCAACCGGATTTAGTGAAACTGTCTGCGTTGTTCGTGGATCTTTCGGAAGTGTATCGGAAAGCCTCTTGTTCAATATTTTTAAGAGCTCCTTCACCGCACTGTGCCTTATGTTATATGAGGGAGCCCATAACTCTAGATCATCCAGGAGTTTCATATTGGCGATCGTCTCATCTGCATCGTGTTCAAAAGCACTGAAGGAGTTTTCATTTCATGTATCTGAATAGATTGTTTTTTTTTTATATTGGTACCAATTTTCGGAGTATTTTTTGTTATTGTTGTAGTATATTTCTTATCTGTGCATCTTAGGCCTCTGATAAAGATGATAGTTGTAATGAGGCTTAAATGAAGGTCTAATACTGCTTCAAGTTTAATCTTGGTCATAAAAAGTATGCCATAAAACATAATTGTATGTTTTGTTATGGTTTTATTCTGCAGTTATAAGTAGTGATACAGAACCACCTTACAGCTACCGTTAAAACTATGAAGTCTGAGTTTTAATTTAGTAATCATAAAACAGTTTTATAGACGACTTGACGGCCTGATTTTATGACAACCACACAAAACCGTAATACAACCACAGGCTGCAAGGGATGCTATGATAAAACAATGATAAAATAAGAATAAATCTTCCAAACATTTAGATTGTTACTTGGGTTATGCCCTAAAGGGTGTCCACGATGAAATTGCCACACACAAAATTGATTCGCAAAATTCGAGTTTTCATCCGATTGCCATCAAATTTTCAGGGATTGAGAAATAACTATTAAACTTCATTTTACCATTTTACTCGTATTTTATTTACAGTCCATACGCAAATGCCCGCACCTTGGCCTTAACCCCGGCCATAAGATTCTGCACAACCTGTGAATCAACCGTTATTTGCATGTAAACCCATACTTTCTTCAGTTCCTCGACTGTCTTCACTACCTTAGGTCGTTTAAGAAGGTGCTGCTTCATAAAATCGCCCAGTACTTCTCGATGGGGCGGAGCTCCGGAGTGTTGGGAGGGTTGAACATTTTCGGCACGAAATTGACCTTATTGTCCGCATACCACTTCAGCATGTCCTTGGAGTAGTGGCATGAAGCCAAATCCGGCCAGAAGATTTTTGGGACGTTGTGGGCCTTCAGGAGAGGAAGCAGCCGCTTCTGGAGGCACTCTTTTATGTACACCTGTCCGTTCATCGTGTCCTGGGTCACGAAAGGTGCACTCCGCTTCCCGGACGTGCAGATGGCTTGCCAAACCAGGAATTTCTTCGCAAATTTGGACATCTTCTGAGTGCGGACATGCTCCGGAACGCTGAACTTATCCTTGGCCGTGAAAAACAGGTTGCCGGGGATCTGTTTGAAGTCGGCCTTAACATATGTTTCGTCGTCAATGATGCAGCATTCAACTTTCGTCAGCATGTTGAGGTACAACTTCCTGGCACGGGTTTTGGCGGACTTGTTCTGCTTCTCGTCGCGATTAGGGGCCTTTTGTACCTTGAACGTTCGAAGCCCAGCCTTAGTTTTGGCCTTCTGGACAAAACTTCGGCTTAGGTGCAGCTTCTTAGCCACATCCCTAACGGAGGCGTTCGGATTTCGGTTGAAGGCCCCAACTACGCGGTTGTGATTTTTGGTGTTGTACGGAATACTTTTTCCTTCACTTCTGGGCTTCCGATCGGTGGTCAACCGTTCCTCGAACCGCTTAATCACTCGCGACACCGTGGAATTCGCGATTCCCAACGTTTTAGCGATGGAACGATGCGAGAGATCCTTGTTCTCGTGATGAATGCGCAAGATTTTTATCACGCACGAGCTGTTCTTTCGACTCCATTTCCGCGAGTTTTGATCACAGGACTTTAAAACTTGCAGGATGTAAATAATGCACTTTGAACTAAATCCACCCAAATTTTCATTAAATTCTACCCAACGGTTAAAAAGTTAGAGCAATTTCATAGTGTGGCAATTTCATCGTGGACGCCCTTTACTTATGCTGATCATGCATTAATTTCTGCTGACGTCCTGTTTCTCGATGAACCTTGCTCGATGCTGTTGCTATCCGATTGTCGCGTGGTGTTTGTCTGTCGCCACGCGGCATGTTAAATTGATGATTCCGTGGTTTCACATGAAAGGGTGTTCCATGATTATATACCGGTGCCGCCGGGAAATTGCCAATTCTCGACAAGAACCAAAACCCGTCGTAAAACATATACAATTTCATGGTTTTCTAAACTCGGAGGGGTAATGCCTTGATTGAGAAGCCACGGTCACATTTAACCATCCTAAAAATTTTCTGGTGTCCCCGGGGAACTGACCAATTCTCAAAAAAAAAAAAAAAATAAAACTCGTCGTGCTACCCGTCAAAGTTCATGATTCCGATGCCCCCGGGAAGGGATCATTTTTCGACAATATTTAAAACGTCGTGCAAAATATTAGAGGGACCGCGGGCACATTGACCATCCTATAAATGTTCCGATACCTTCGAGGAAGTGGCCCATTTTCAAAAAGAATTAAAACTCGCGTACGACACGTCAAACACGGTTTTTTTCAAAACACGACCGGTAATGGCCTTATTGCACGCAGGCAAAAGAACGTAAGAATTCCATAAGAAACACTTATGAAATTAAGCCATAAGAAATGAGTGTGAATTTCATTGATTAGCCTTATGAAAAATAATGTTGACAAAAAATAATAAATCGGAGCAGACTGGAACCGGAAAATAGACGTTGAGGTTAGGGGGCCCGTGTGTTGACCACTCGTCTTTCAACGCTTGGGAAAATGAAATGGTTAAAGGCATATAATAGCTACCTCATGTTAGCCGAAAATCATTCATAAGTCATGCTTATGAAATTCATATATGTTGTTCATAAGTTGAGCCATATGAAATTCTTAGGTCTATTTGCCTCAGTGTGAGAGTCCACGGTATTCCGAGTTTTGAAAAACCATGAAGTTTGATATGCCGCCCCGCAGGTTTTGGTTCTTGTCGAGAATTGTCCACGGCGCCGGTGGTTAAGTGGTTAGCGTGATTACCTCTCACCCCAGCAGGCCTGGGTTAAATCCCAGTCGGCGCCGCCGGAATGTTCTCAGGCATAACATCTCTGATCACGTCTTCCTTCGGAACGGAAGTAAAGCCGTTGGTTGGATCGATAGGTAGGGTCCAGGTATGGGAGCTGCCTCCCTGACGTCGGTAGTATTGGTCCTCAGTAATTTACAGCAATTTACCATCTTATGCAGACCGATGCATGCTATTGAACCAGGACACATGGGAACACAGAAGAAAAATGCAACAAACCTTATTTGTAGCGAAACTTTTAAATGGCGATGTGGACTGCCCTGAACAGCTTTCACAATTAAACTTCCGTGTCCCTCAAAGGATGTTAAGGCAATCATTCTTACTACAACCAAGATTCCATCGGACTGCATATGGATACCATAAGCCAATGTCTGCGATGATTCGGGCATTCTCCGCTGTGGAAGAAGCATTTGAATTCGGAGAAACATCGAACCAATATCGAACCCGATTGAGAAGGCAACTTTTACCAGAACAATCAGCATATCGGGTGGTTATTCTTGTGAAAATGCGTTGAATTTGGTATCAGCAAAGTGGAAAGACAACTTGAAGCGTAGAGAAACGACTCCCTAGTAGCACACTTGTCACTTAACAGTTGTGGTTACTTGTATGCACCTTATTTAAGTCACAATCAAGTTGCAGCAACCTATTTTGATGGATGTGTGTTGCTGTTTTTTTTTATCTGAAACGCGCTTTTGAAACAATTTCTATGCCTTTACTGTTAAGTACAATCAAGCGCTTTGGAATTACGAGTACTGCATGTAAATGTTTTGAAAGCTATTTGTCTGACAGAACTCAATGGACTGTTTTTAATGATTCTGTTTCCAGTCCCGTGGGGAATAACCTTGAAGTGCTCCAGGGAAGTGTATTAGGGCTCCTGTTATGTATTATGTATATTAATTACTTGCGACGTGTTTTACGATTTTGCGACATTAATCTTTTTGCAGATGATACTGTGTTATTCATTGCAGCTAAGGATTTAGAAGCTGCCGTCTCACACTCTAAGTAGATGGTTGAAATATAAGCAGTTGAAATTGAATACAAGTAAAACTAAATTTATGGTAATTTCGCGGAATCGAGTAAATGAGAACGTCTCTGTTGTAATTGATGATGAGACTATTGATCACGTTAGGAAGATTTAATATCTTGGCGTGATTATTGATGACAAACTTAAGTTCAACTCTCCCATTGAGAATGTCATCAAGAAAATTGCCAAGAAGTATGAAATTCTATGTCGACTGAAAAACGATTTTACTATTGCTATTAAAATACAGCTATACAAATCAATCATCTCTCCTCATCTAGACTTTTGCCCATACATTGTATTTCTCTCCAATGCCACACAAATATCGAGATTACAGCGCTTGCAGAATGAAATAATGCGATGTAATAGATTCACTTCCTCAACTTTGATGCTAGACGCCTTACAATGGTTGTCGGTGAAGCAAAGAATTGTATATTTGACTATGGTGTTCATTTTTAAAGTAGTTAACGGTTTGCTGCCTTGATATTTGTGTGATCGAATTGAAAGAGGAAGTTATTATCATAGATATAATACTGGAAACCGTGGATGAAATAAGAACACCACATTTATTGACTTGTGCTTCACAGAATTCATTATATTTTAAAGGAATAAATGTTTTCAATTCGATGCCTAGACACATTAAACGTGCAACAACATTCGCATAATTTAAGAGACCTTGCATTTCACACGTTTAAAATGTATTTTGGACGGTTATCCAGTGATTTTTTTTATGAATTGACAAATTATGTATCTTGACGAAGTTAACTCTAACGGATTATTTTGTATCGATAGCTGTTATAACGGCTTTTTAATAATTACTGTAGCACTGCAAAAACTATTTTGTTCGCCACGATGGTGATGATGGATTTTTGATATTTGATTTAATAGTAGTAGTAGTAAAAAAGAATAATAGTCTACAAAGGTTTGAGCCTTGCGCGCGTATTACGGATATAGAGGACTGAATTTAACATTTGATAAAAAAATATGCAATTTTGAAGCTTATTTGGAAGATACTTTGAGTTAGTAGTAAGTTTTCTGGCAAATGTTGGGGGTACAAGTTCTGATTATGAAATGATTTATCTTAATTATTAGTTAAAATATTTTGAAAATTCTTCGGAATGTATTAGTACAATGCCGCCACTACATTGGAGCTGTCCTAGTGTTCGGCTCATAAAGCGACAAAAAGTTAAATTCATAATCGCTCCAGTGACGGACATTATAGACACACCCCCTCCTCTTAAATGATAATTGTTGAAGAGCTGAAACGTGAGTGCAAACTGCATTGATAAAACGGTAAAATGCAATCAGCGCAGGACGAATGCTAAGTATTCATCATTCAAAGAAAGCCTACCAGACAGCGTAAAGTATGTCGTGCAAGGAAATTGCTCCATTTGTGCACTTCAGTGCCATCCTCAACATTTTATGACGAAGCAAATTACCATAAACCAGACAACACGTGCCATCTTCCTACCACTTTGAATGCCATTGAACCGGGTCCGTTTTGTTACCACAGGCTGGCAGGCAGGCAGGAAAGAGAAAATGTTTTAATGTCTCTCCATTTTCTTTCCGTACAGGTATCGTGGATCCAACGGAAGGACTACCACTTGATGACGATCGGCGTGACAACGTACAGCAGTGACGAACGCTTCAACATCATCCGCTCCGAGGATTCCGAGGTAATTACCAACTTGTGCTCGAGGATGTCTGACACTTGCAGAAGTGCGCACTTACATTTCGTGAGCTACTTACGGAGAGGGTGTCGGGTGTGTGCATTCAGTTACAACTGTGATGGCATTCCAACGATTGCTTCAAATTTCTTTCTTTCAGTTGGTGCCACTCGAAAACTGTTTAATCTTGACCTTCCTTCGGTTATAACCCTTGCTATTCTGCGAAGTTTTCCTCAAGTATGTGCTAGTATCAAATTTTCATCGCTTCACAGCGTTCAGTGTCGTAAGAACGC
Organism: Ochlerotatus camptorhynchus; assembly: GCF_037179485.1. Lineage (NCBI taxonomy): Eukaryota > Metazoa > Arthropoda > Insecta > Diptera > Culicidae > Ochlerotatus > Ochlerotatus camptorhynchus. The sequence continues at coordinate 536,695 of NW_027040879.1, forward strand.
GTGTGAGCGGTGGGGGGTACATCATGTTAGAAAAACATTACCCCGCACAAGAAACGATCCATTTACTATGTGCGAAGGAACAAAAATAGATAGATGAGACAAGTTCAAAACACCTTACCATCGTCGTCGCCGCTGGGGAATGTTGTGTGCTTGGTGGAAGAAGAAAGGGTGAGTGGAATCAACACATGCTTTCTCTCAAACAGTAGAGGAACTCCTTGCTACTTCACTCCTCTCGTCCTTACATATCCAAGCTGGCAGTCGATGACGTTTATCGGGACGGATTAAGATAATAACACGCCAAACTCACGACGTGGAAAAGCTCGGTGTTAATGCCCCTTCTTACCGTTGTTGTGGTGCTGGCAGTGAATCGGAAGACTGTGTGTAAGAGGGATATTTCAGTGGAACTGGAAGTTGAAATGCGATAATCCGTGTTGCTGAAGCGGGGAAACAAAAACATTTACCCTCGGTTGAGAGCTAGCTTTAGGTGGAGGGGGAGGGGATTATCGTTTGCGTGTGCAAGGTTTTCTGGCTGGAATGATTTAATGGGATATATTTTCATGATTTTGGTATGTACACGAGGACATCATTATTTTTTATTATTATATTACTGTCCAATTTCTTCTAACCACTTGCATGCAAGTTGCAGCACTGATTTCAATAAAAGTGCGGCTCTACGTATAGAGGGCGGACGCTGACGATTTAGATGTTCATATCTTTGGAGAAACGGTGTAAAACGCACCTCAACTCAACTCAAGTATCCTGTACACCTTCAATGGTACATACATACATTTATTTGTACAAAATCACATTTAAGATAAGCAGTGTTCGGAAAATCATTCTCAAATCTCATTCAACGAGCGTCCCTGCGAGAATAAACTTGCGGGCGAATGCGGCAAACAAAATTCGCGCTTGAGATTCTCATGCATATTCACGCACTCATACTCACAACACTGAAAAATCATTCCAGCTTTAAACTCATGAAACCCATCCAAACGTCAATTGATATCATGCCTATGCATGTGGTGTTAGTTTTCCAACCCCTGATGCGCAAACAATAGGAATAACAATGAATAACGTCAAAATATAAAGCAATGAATTTTTGAACCTGAAAACTCATCGGTGATTTTTGCGACGTTGAACTTTGCGAGGCAAAACTCATGGGCGCATAAACTCATGCATGAGATTTGAGTTTTTGAGTTTTTCCGAACACTGAAGATAAGACATAATCAAAAATAGTACACCACAATACTCGGTTTGCGGCTGCCGCTCTCCATCCTCGGTCATGCCCAATGCTCGCTAGATCACGCTCTACCTGGTGCTCTCTGCGCTCCACGCCTTCTTGTGCCAACCGGATCAGTAGCGAACACCAACTTTGCAGGGTTGTTGTCCGGCATTCTTGCAACATGCCCTGCCCACCGCATCCTTCCGGCTTTGGCCACCTTCTGGATGCTGGGTTCGCCGTAGAGTGCAGCGAGCTCGTGGTTCATTCTTCGCTGCCACTCACCGTTCTCCTGCACACCGCCGAAGATCGTCCTTAGCACATGTCGCTCGAAAACTCCGAGTGCTTACAGGTCCTCCTCGAGCATTGCGTATCTGAAAGTAAACCATTCGACTCGACCCATTTGTCTAGACGAAAAATAATCATTTTCTCCAACAATTTCCGTACACAGGACAGCATCGCGATGGGACGGTACGGATTATAATCCGACGCGGGTTTACCAGGTTTTCGAATGGCGATAACTCTTACTTGCCTCCAGTCATCCGGAACATTTGATTGAATAAGTTCAACAAGCGTCTCTTCGTGACGTCTGGGAGATTTTTAAGCAAGTTGAACTTGATTCTATCCATTCCTGGAGCTGAATTGTTACATGAAAGGAGAGCAAGTGAGAATTCCACCATCGAAAACGGGGGGATCTTGAATTACTTTCCACGAGCAATCCAACGATAGTGAACTCGAACAAAGTGAGAGGTCTAATCTGCTTATTTTTGCGGGAGGTTTGGCTACTCGTGTTGTTTCCCCGGTGTTCAGAATTGTCATTTTGAAGAAGTCGCACATGTCGTATATCAAGGTTGAGCGGTTGTCGTCGTACAGTTCTCCCCAGCCTGTACCGTGAGAGTTAAAATCTCCCAAGATCAACCGTGGCTCCGGCATAGCCGTGCAGATATCCGAGAAACTTTGACGAGAAATCACAGTTCTTGGTGGAAGATATACTGAGGCAATACTGAGGCATTTACCTCGAATGTTAACCTGACATGCAACAACTTCAATGCCTGTCACCGAAGGCAGATCGATTCTGTAGAAGGAATGGAGCTTGTTGATCCCCAGAAGCACCCCTCCATACGAATCTGCGTGGTCAAGGCGAATAATGTTGAAATCGTGGAAAGCAAGATCGTTGTCTGAAGAGAGCCATGTTTCACAAAGGGCAAATGCATCAGAAAGTAAGTTGTTAACTAAAAATTTAAATGTGTCAAGTTTTGGCATAAGACTTCTACAGTTCGCTTTTGCTCAGAAAAACTTTTCGGGAAGGATCAAGCTTTTTCTGAGGATTTAATAGAACCGAAGCTTGGGATGACTAGCGGTAGATTTCATTCAACATTACGCCCCAACATCAAGCATTTTCAAGAGTTATTAAACTACTCGCGACAAAACTCTTGCTTATGACACTCCTCTGACCGCATGATAACGTGCATGGTAGGTAATGGAATCGGTACTAGACTGACTGATGAGGAGAATTACCTCTGACAGCCTCCTGGGTTCAGTGTTCATGGACAAGAGCACAAGGTGTTACATCTCAAGAAAAGTTCATACGGTCTCAAGCAGGCTGCGAGGTCTTGGAACCAGAAACTGCACCCGGAGCTACTATGACTAGGCTTCAAGTGGTGTGATTCCGATCCATGTCAGTGTTTTGCAAGAAAGAAGATAGCCTGTGGAGCTTCATTTTGGTATACGACGACCTCATCATCGCCAGTAGGGACGAGCATATCATTGAGGGGATGACCGAAGAACTACAGAAAATCTTCAACATGTCTTCGATTGGCGTTGACGGCGAGTCTGTATCTCTTTACTCCTACGTAAAATCCCGTACACATACGTCAGACTGTGTGTGAAACATGGTGGCCTTTGTGATATCTCTTCACTCCAGCGAAAATTTCCATAAGATTCTGTTAATTTTTGTTAGAAAAAGACAATTTTTCAACAATGCCATCAACGGCAATGGGTGATATACACTGGTATCACTGGAATCGTGCTTCAACGTGACAACAAAGGTGATTTCTTCTTGAACCAGAAATGGAACATTGATGAAATCGTTAAATCAAACGGGTTGGAGGATGCCAAGATGAAGAAAATCCCTTTGAACCAGGGATACTTCAAGGAAGAAGATGGGAAGCTGCTTCCGGACAACAATAGCTACCAGAAGCTAGTTGGTCTAAGAGATGAACTAGCCTACGGCTAAAAAAATCTCTATAATAAATTTTAAAAAAGCTAGTTGGTCAGTTGCTATTTGTGTCGGTCATTACAAGGCCGGACATATCGGCAACGGTTTTCATCGTCAGTAGGAAAACGAGCTGCCCTACACAAACCGACTGGAACGTGCTCAAGCGGGTAGCTAAATGGACCACTGGTTACGAGTAAGCTGCAACAATGAATAGAAAGACCGGATCAGTTTCTCGGACGCGGATGGGGCCGAACGCAGAGAAGAGCTAAACTCCAACACCGAATTAAATTCAATGGTGGTACCATCAGCTGGGCGTGCAGGAAATAATCATGTGTCATTATCCACCACAGAGACAGAATGCTTGGCGCTCTCCGAATCCACACAGGAGATATTGTGACTCAAGCGTTTGTTACGTGATCTCGGCGAAGAACAGCAGAATCCCGTTATCTACGAAGACAACCAGAGTGCACTAAAAATGCTGGAAAATTCAGCGACAGACAAATAATAAAGGTGAGATCCAGTTCGTCTATTGCCCAACAGTCATTAGTGTTGATCTGCTGACTAAATCAATGGGAGGGATCCGGATGGCCAAGCTTCCGGTGATGAGCGGATTGGAAGTATAGTATTGAGGAGTTTTCAAGGATCATAGCAACAACGTGGACCTCAACCAGATCGAAGCAATGTATACGTTTTCTTTGTAACTTTCAAACTTCATTCTCAAATAAATCGTTCACTACTAAAGCCGTGTTTCCTTCATGTTCCCTAAATTTCCATCAATGATAACACTAATAACTCTACGAGAAAAAGGAGGACACTTGCACGTCTTGTATTTTGTTTTGTGTATCGATTCGACGGGGTGACAAGAAAATGACATTTCTAGATAGAGCTGGAATTAGGGCGTAACAGTAAACAACGACTTCTATCGATGATTTCTAGGAATTCAAGGCACGCCCACGCAGAGCAACATAACCATCGGATACGGAAAGTCTTTCCCTATCCGATGAGGATGTCGGTAGGCGTGGGCGAGTCTAGAATTTCTAGAAATCATCAAGAGAAGTCATTGTTTACAAAAGCTGTTAGGCCCTAATTCCAGCTCTATCCAGATTTGACGCCGAAAAATACCAACCTGCTCTATCATGGCCTGGTTGCCAGCCGCTGCTTTTCAGATTTTTATCCAGTACGGAACATGATATGAGCTATATCAAGCACTGTTCGTTATATGGGTTGAAAGGTCGTTTATATGGGATATCAAGTAATATAGAACGTGATATAGCTGCTATATCATGAATCGCTCTATATAATGTGATATAGAGCGAAATGAGAACAGGGTATTAAAAATTCTTAAAAATAGAAAAAAAATAGTAAAATGTATTGTAATGTGATCAAATTTGTTCGGGAAAAATTGATTTTTGAATGGCAAGGATCCCTAACAACCCCTCTCATCTTTTGCGAAGGTCCAATTTACAATAGGTTCGATTGTCATAAACAATTTTATTTTTATTAATTATGTTAGATTGATGCAATAGCTTCTATAGGTCTTATCTGGTGCATTTTTATTCGAGTGTGATATTGCATACCAGTCACAGATTCTAAAAGATCCTTACCTCCTTGAAATACGCTGTATTTAAGCTCTTCACTCTTGCCTATTATTGCCCAGCCACTGTTTTCCTCTAGCTTAATCACAACTTCTCTGTTTGTTTTCAATTTTTCCCGTTCATAAGCTGAACTTTTGCAAAACAAGCAATGTTCTCAATATTTCCCGGTATAGCAACCACAATTCGTCTCTCGGGAGCCACCCCCTGTGCCCCGTTGCTTCTTATCAAAATAGAATATTAAATTCCATCCCACTGGCACTGTGAGCCTCTCTCCGGTCCTAGTCCAGCATGATTTGGTTGCGTATTTTTCTCCCCAACAAACAACATCAGCAGCAGCAATCGACACGACTCAATACTCTCCCACCCAGCCAAAGTAAACTCCGGATCGTGCCATTGCTGGCATACTAGGTATGTTTCGATGTTGTTTTTTTTTTTCCTCTCTGAAACATGTGGTCGTCGTCGGCGGCGCGTTTGCATAACCTATAACCCGGGCATTTGGCTTTTCAACGAATGAGATCAGGAAACTAACGAGCTTGGTGTCGAAAAGTTGTTTTCCTGCGTTTCACTTCTACCGGTTCGGTGTCGTCGAATATTTGTGAGCAAAAAAGAAAATACTTATTCGAATGAATGAAACATGAGCGACACTATAGCGTACAAAACCGTAAAAACATGCTCGCAAAAATTAAACTGGGGTTTTGGCTGACGCCCGCCCTCCAACACCCACTACCGCACCACGTCCAAAGCTGGGGCCAAAAAAGTGAAATTGTTAAGAGTGTTGGCTGCTCTGGTTGACGGTTGTGGAAATTGGATACTCGGGAGGGAGGGGGAGAGAGCCGCCACTGTGTGTTTGCTGTGGCAGTATCACTCTATATGCTGTGTGCATCAGAGCCAGGATCATAAACAGAACAATTTATGAGATTTGCTAGGATGAAAGTTTCATCAGATTTCATGCTTGCTCTGGTGCTAAACGGTTTTAGCTTTTAGTTTGCAGAGGGTTTCCAGATAAACTAAAGGTTAGGATTGCGATCGGAAGTTATCGTCGCTGAGGGACGGTGGGGATGATTTTTGAACGAGAAACTTTTTAAGCTACGGTTTGGATGAGTGTTTGCTTTTTGTTGGCCGGGCCGATCGTGTCGTGATAGAGTTAAACCGTGGGGACAATGTCATGTTTGCAATTTGAAAACTTTATGCGTTAACTCAAGCTGGTGTCAATGCTGCATTATGGCACTAAATTACACTGTAAAATTGAGTAACTCATCAAACTGTGATCTTGTTCCACAGAGGGATGTAGGCTATATATACAGAGCGAAACTAGGATGAAAGAGGAGCGCCTGTTTTTGAGACAAATGAAATGTGAAAGACAGAGCACTCTCAGTAATGTTGGCTAGCGCTTCGTTCTTTTTTTTCGGAGGTAGACCCCACTGGTAAATAGCTAATATCATGTTCGTTTTCGAACCAAGATCGAATACTCGCCTTATTTTACATTGCATAATTTACGTACCTTGGGATACACGTTTATTCGTCATGAGGCGGGTAAGACAGTAGGTTTGCCTCTGCTGTTATCAACATAGCCAGACCTATCGATAAATCGGTACGACTGACGAACTGTTGGCCTATATCAAATCATCTAAAAACATGAAAGCCCCAGGTTTCGACAACATCCTGAATCTGGAACTCAAACACTTGAGTACCAGAATCTACAACCATCTGACACTGATTTTTAATCAGTGCCTCAGACTTGGCTACTTCCCCTCGTGTTGGAAGTCAGCTAAAGTCATACCCATCCGGAAACCTGGAAAGGATCCGTCCTCTCCTTCAAGTTATTGACCAATCAGCCTTCTCTCAGGGTTATCAAAACTGTTCGAAAGAGCAGTCTACCGGCTCCTAACATCTGCCGAACAAAACAACATCTTACTCGAGGAACAGTTTGGTTTTCGGAAAGGTCGTTCGACCGTCCACCAGCTGACTCGAGTGACAAACATTCTGAGGCGGAACAAGTCTGTTTCGAAAACATCTGCCATGGCGTTGTTGGACGTTGAAAAAGCGTTCGACAATGTCTGGGATGATGGCCTGGTGTTTAAATTGCAGCAGAACGGTCTTCCAATCTTCCTAGTGAAGATAATAAACAACTATCTATCAGACAGGTCGTTCCGAGTCTCCATGAATGGAATCACATCGGATGCTTTCAACATCGGTGCCGGGGTTCCGCAAGGAAGCATCCTTGGCCCCATCCTATTCAACCTGTTCACCTCCGATATGCCGGCTCTCCCTGATGGTGGATCGTTGTCTCTGTTCGCAGGTGACACATCCATCGTCTACAAGGGTAGGGTCCGTATCAATGAGGCAAAGACCCAGGTCATTATCTTTCCACACTCTAAATCTCCCAGGCTTGTTCCGTCAGAGAACAACAAGATCTGCCTGAACAGCACAGTGGTGGAATGGTCCAAAGATGTCGTGTACCTCGGGCTAACACTAGACAGCAAGCTGATTTTCAGGAAGCACGTTGACAAAACGAAAAGCAAGTGCAACATCTTGATAAGATCGTTGTATCCACTTATCAACAGGAAGTCAACCCTGTCCCTGAAAAATAAGCTAACTGTCTACAAACAAATCATCCTTCCTGTAATCGAGTACGGTATGCCAATCTGGGAGAGTTGCGCAAAATGCCATCACCTCAAACTCCAAGGGATCCAGAAAAAGATCCTTAGGATGGTCCTAAACAGTCCCCCGCGGACTAGAAATTCTGAGATCCACTTCCTGGCTGGAATTCAAACATTAGAAGAACAGAGAGTATTCATCCTGGAAAGGTTCAGAGGCACCTGTCTGAGATCAAATCATCAGATCATACGTGATCTAGCATGTTAGGTTAAGTTATACTCGTAGTTAGGTAGGTTATCACTTTTTTCAATTCAAATAAAACACATCCCCAAAGGGGTATTCTGTAAACAAGTGAAAAACGCAAATATTAAATTAGAATATCAAATTAAACAAAGATGAAGAGCCAGGTAGGCTAATCAATTAAAATGATAAATCAATGTACTACCATAATCAACAGAAATAAACATAATTTTACTACTAAAAAAAATCGATAAATCGGTGTTTCTACCGATTTTTGAGCTCCATACCGATAAATAAAAGAGGGCAGAAACATTTGAATTGCCAAGACTGAACACTGAACTTTACAGATTACACATTACTATTCGGAACATTTTTTTCGAAAAACGATTGAAGTGTATCCTCAGTTAAATTGCATCACTTAGAGGTACTCGCCAAAAATAAGTCGCTCAACCGATTGTCATGAAATTATCAGAGAATGTAATATCAATCTTTTTTGACGTAGGACCACGTCGGTGATTTCTATATGGGAGTAAACTTTTTGAAAACCAAAAATGGAAAATGAAACAAAATTGTGAAAGATTTTGAACGTTAATAACTCAGCCGCCCCTGGTCTAATTTCAATCATTTTATCACAAATAGATCAGCAATATTTCTACGCATCGATAGCAATGCTTCTTACAACAAGAAACTATTGAAAAAGTGGTAAATTAACTAATAAATCGACCAATTACGTACATGCTTATGCTGCTTTCCCAACACAGTCATCAGAGAATCATTCCTAGACGAAACATGTCGATATAGCATTATGACGAGGCTAGGTAGCTCAGTGGTTACCGTTTTTGCTAACTGAGCAGTAGGTCGGGGATCAATCCCAGGCCCGTCCCCAACCTTGCAATTTTGCACTTTGCCTTGTCCTATCCCCACTAGATTTAAATAAAATCAAATTCTGCTTTAACCGATCGCATCACTTACCACATGAATCCTGATCTAAAAATAACCGACCTCACTAACACGACTATCCTTCTTGAGACAGCCGTGGAGATGTTAAGGAATTCTCGGTCTCTAGTAACAACCGCAGTGTGCAAGTTGATTAGTTCTGATCATTCACGGAGGACGCAACTAAGAAGATCAGATAACGTTAACTCGACGGCAAACATTCATTGATAACATTGTTGTTGTGGATGACAGAAGAGAATAGCAGAAATAGTGCGAAATAGGTAAGTGAAGCCATGGTTATCACAAAAGAGGAAATCGATTGAGTACACTGAAACCTCCGTTTACGAAGTCTTTTTTTACGCAGTATTCAATTTACGTCCCTCTTTTTACGAAGTAAATCCCAAATAACGAGGTTTTTTTTACGAAGTAAATCCCAAATAACGAGTTTTCTTTTTACGAAGTGAATTCCAAATAACGAGTTTTTTTTTGTGATTTTAGGAAACTGGGATATACTGTGAAATACCCCACAATATGGGTATTGTTAGAATCGGAGTGACGCATAGGGACTGGAAATCGATGTCTGTCACCATTCTGAAATCCAAGATGGCAACTTCCGGTTACAGAAAAACTTGGAAATTCTGCAAAATACCCCCACAATATGGGTATTTTTGGAATCAGGGTGATGTGCAGGAACCAGTAATCGATATCTGACGCTATTTTGAAATCCAAGATGGTGGCTTCCGGTTACATAAAAACTTTAAAATACTGTCATATACCCCACAATATGGGTATTTTTGGAATCAAGGTGACGTGTAGGGACCGGAAATCAATATCTGATGCCATTTTGAAACCCAATATGGTGGCTTCCGGTAGCATAATAATTTGGAAATTCTGCCAAATACCCCACAATATGGGTATTTTTGGAATCGGAGTGACGTGTAGGGACCGGATTTTGATGTCTGACGCCATTTAAAATCCAAGATGGCGACCTACGGTTACATAATAACTTGGAAATTCTGTCAAATTCCCCACAATATGGGTATTTTTGAAATCGGATTGACGTTTAGGGATCGGAAATCAATGTCCAACGCCATTTTGAGATCCAAGATACTCCGATACCAAAAATACCCATATTTTGGGGTATTTGGCACAATTTCCAAGTTTTTATGTAACCGGAAGCCGCCATATTGGATTTCAAAATGGCGTCAGACATAAATTTCCGGTTCTAACACGTCACTCCGATTCCAAAAATACCCATATTGTTGGGTATTTGGCAGAATGTCCAAGTTTTTCTGTAACCCGAAGCCGCCATATTGGATTTCAAAATGGCGTCACACATTGATTTCCGGTTCCTACACGTCACTCCGATTTTAAAAATACCCATATTGTGGGGTATTTGACAATATTTTCAAAAACCTCTTTTTACGAAGTAAATCCCAAATAACGAGTTTTCTTTTTACGAAGTAAACCCCAAATAACGAGTTTTCTTTTTACGCACTAATTAGATTTACGAACCCCCGTTTTGGTTCGTAAATGGAGGTTTCAGTGTATTGGCTCTCATCCTTCTGCTTCTAAGCCCCTTACAGTCGTCGTCACAGCAATGAAAACTAGCATCGCACCGCTTTTGGTTATAGGGCACTTGCTGGTTGCAATTTTAAGATCAGGATTCATTGTGATGCGATCAGTGAGAGCAGCAAAAATTTCCTTCCCAACTCTCTTGTGGAATCTTTTAATAGCACTGAAAAGGGCCAGTTTGGTTAGATTTCGACGGAGAAATTAAGAGCGTTCACCACAAATACGACGAGCCAGCTGAATGTCCTTTGGCATAATTGGGACACGCTTGACGGGGATGGCGCACAGGTTGGTATCTTCGAACAGACCGACCATATGGCCTTGCTGGATTCCTGCAACGGCTGAGCACATTCTCAGTTTTTTGATACGTTAGCATCATTACGTTGAGGCATATTACTTTTTTTTTTGCTGTGTACTCACACTGACTAAACTAGAGTTGGTGTATAAAGAGCATAATGAGTCACGCCAAGAGAAAAATAGTTGAACTCGCATCACGGTTTTCGAAAGATTCCCTTCCTTTTCACTTGGAAACAGAGAACTTCCAGCACCGACAAACCGACATGCCACTGGAGCATTTTGTTTGTCCACAATTCGATTTGTCAAATGAGCGATTGGATCTGTCAAATGGGTAATCAGATCTGTCAAATGAGGTGAGACGCAAACCAAGTCAATATCGATTTTACATGTGTTCGTGTCCTTGTTTATGATATGTCGCGATTGGATGAGTAGATGGCGGTAGTGTTTACTTACTTACTTAAGTGTCCTGAGCGCCATCCCTGGCGCAAAGGGCCAACGTGAAAGATCTCCATCCTGGGCGATTGTTTGCTTTCGCCTTGACCTGGGCCCAGGTCAAATTCCGGTCGACTTGCTTAATCTCCTTGTTTAGGCTTCGCCGCCATGAGCCCCTGGGTCTGCCTCTGCTGCGATGTCCGGCTGGATTCCAATCCAGCGCTTGTTTGCAGATTTCATTTCCGCTCTTCCGTAGAGTGTGGCCAACCCACCTCCACTTACGTTCCCGAATTTCTGTCGATATCGGCTTCTGGTGACACCGTCGATGGAGCTCGGCATTCGAAATCCAGTTGTGAGGCCACCAAGCACGAATTATATACCGCAGGCATCGGTTGATGAACACCTGCAGCTTCTGTGTGATCTCCGCTGATACGCACCATGTTTCGCTAGCGTACAGCAGTACAGATTTCACGTTAGAGTTGAAAATTCGGATCTTCGTGCGGAGACTAATCTGATTTGACTTCCAGATGTTTCGTAAACTCGCAAAAGCAGCCCTTGCCTTCTTGATCCGTGCACCTATGTCACTCTTGGTTCCGCCGTCCGACGCTATCTGGCTGCCAAGATATTGGAAACTTTCAACCTTCTCCACTTCCTGACCAGCTACCGTAAAATTGGATGGATTTCCCGTGTTGATATCCAACGATTTAGTCTTGCTGACGTTGATGTTGAGACCTGCCGCTGAGGAGCGTTCGGCGAGATCGTCGAGCTTACTCTGCATGTCAGAACGCCGTTGTGATACTAAAGCAACGTCATCCGCCAAATCTAGGTCGTTTAGATGCTCCATTGTAATAGGCTGCCAGAGCAACCCACGGTTCGGCACACGGTCGATCGCACCAACCATTATCTCGTCGATTACGATGAGGAACAGTAGCGGTGATAGAATACATCCTTGCCTCACTCCAGCGACTACCCGAATAGGGTCAGATAGGGCTCCGTTGTGCAGCACCCTGCACGTGAAAGCCTCATACTGAGCTTCGATGAGGTTGACGATTTTATCCGGAACTCCCTTGCGCCTTAGGGCGCCCCACAGGTTTTCGTGGTTGAGTCGGTCGAAAGCTTTTTCGTAGTCAATGAAAACCAAGTAAAGGGACTCTTGGAATTCGTTGACCTGCTCCAAGATTATGCGGAGCGAGACAATATGGTCCACACAGGATCTTCCAGCACGGAATCCCGCCTGCTGCCGTCGGAGAGTCGCGTCGATCTTCTCCTGTATCCGGTTGAGGATAACTTTGCATAGAACTTTGAGAACACAACACAGTAACATAATGCCACGCCAGTTATCGCATACAGTTGGGTCCCCCTTCTTTGGGACCTTCACTAAGACGCCCTGCATCCAGTCAGCCGGAAAAGTCGCGGTGTCCCAGATATTGCAGAATAGTTGATGCAACATTTGTGCAGATAGCATGGGGTCAGCTTTGAGCATCTCTGCTGATATGCGATCGACCCCGGGAGCTTTGTTGGATTTCATGGTTCGGATAGCAGCTTCGATCTCCGGTAGGGATGGCGCCTCAGAATTGACGCGAGTGATGCGTCGCACTCTTGGCGGTTCATGCCGAGATGTTGATGGCTGGTTGACCGACGAAACTTGTAGAAGCTGTTCGAAGTGTTCAAACCAGCGTTTCAGCTGATCAGTGGGGTCGGTGAGCAACTGACCAGTCGCGTCCTTCACTGGCATCCTAGGATTCATCCTTGCTCCACTCAGGCGTCGTGAGATATCGTAGAGGAGACGGATATCGCCTGTTGCTGCGGCTTTCTCACCTTCATCGGCTAGGGAGTCCACCCACGCTCGCTTATCCCGCCTACACGAGCGCTTCACTTCCTTCTCGAGAGCCGAATACAGTTGGCGGGCCTGGTTCTTCGCTCCTCTGGTTCTCGCCCGCTCTATCGCGGCTTTTGCATTTCTCCGCTCCTCTATCTTCCTCCAGGTGTCATCCGTGATCCACTCCTTTCTCTGAGCGCGCAGCTCGCCCAGGTTGTTTTCACTCGTTTCAGTAAAGGCATCCTTGATCGCCGTCCATTGCTCTTCTACGCTGCCACCATCAGGAATATCCGCAGCTCTGGTCTCCAGTTCCTCGTTGAATGACCTTTTTACTGCTGGATCTTCCAATCGGCGTGTGTTGAATCGCCGTCCGAGCCGCTCCTCCCGCCGCTGGACCCGCGCGATACGAAGGCGGATATCTCCAACGAGGAGATGGTGGTCAGACGCGATGTCGGCACTGCGTTTGTTCCGAACGTCAAGAAGGCTCCTTCTCCATTTTCGGCTGATGCAGATGTGGTCGATTTGATTTTCGGTATGTCCATCACGGGAAACCCACGTGACTTTGTGCACTGGTCGATGGGGGAAGAGCGAACCCCCGATCACCATGTCGTTATTGCCACAAAACTCTGCCAACAGCTCACCGTTTTCGCTCATTTCGCCAAGACCATGGCGCCCCATGACACGCTCATAATCCGTGTTGTCGGAGCCGATCTTCGCATTGAAGTCGCCGATGTAGATCTTGATGTCACCTCTCGGAATTTTATCCACGACTGCATTCAGTTGACTGTAAAAGTTCTCTTTGTCCTGTAACTCGGCAGCATCGGTTGGCGCATAACATTGGATTATGGTTAGGTTACGAACCCGCGTTCTGAATCTGGCAACGATTATCCTCTCATTGATAGGTTCCCACTTGATGAGCGCCGCATTTGCTTGGGCGCTAAGCAGGAAACCAACTCCACGGTGGCGGGGAGCGTTTTCACCTCGAATACCAGAATAGAGTAGTACCTGTCCCGACGGCAGCTTGTGTTCTCCAAAGTTTGGCCAACGGACTTCGCTTAGTCCCAGGATTTCGAGCTTCATGCGTCGAGCCTCGCTGGCGAGTTGTGCCAGCTTCCCCTGTTGGGCTAGCGTTAGTACATTCCATGTTCCAATTCTTGTCCGTTGTTTTGCGCTAAAAGTCGTTGCCGTAATATCAGTCCGTGATCTTTCTCTATTGGTTTCTGTAACAGTTGTAAAGTTTCGGGGACAGTAGGTAGTTAGCCTAAGGTCTCCTATCCGCCGTGATGGGGCTGCCATCTTGGGTATAGCTTTCGGGGATAAGCATTTCTTGTTTCAGCCGCTGGATGCCAGGCAGACGCTGTTTGAGCCGCACCTCCATGGTGGACAGACGCTCAGTTATTGTGTAGATGGGGCTGCCATCTTAGATTTAGCTGACACAATACAGCATTTCTTATTCAGCCGCTGGATGCCAGTCAGGCGCTGTTTGAGCCGCACCTCCATGGTGAACAGACGCTCAGGCCGTGTAGGCCGAACCCGCTAGGGGCCCCCTTCCCTGTCAGCATATGACCAAAGCTCCCACCGGGGTTGGTTACCCGATCTTCGCTAAGGTTGCTCATATCCCAGGAGACACCACGAGGAGGTAGGGATAGGAGTTACTGGGTAAGAGGCTAATGGACCACTAATGGGGTCTATTTTATCCTTCAAGTACTCGCGGTACTGGTGGTACGCATTACCCAGTCGTTTGCCCCGCTGGCCAATGGCCAGCGGTGATGAAAAGAATATGATACTTTTACATCATCCCGCGGTAGTGTTTAACATATTTTAAATATGGCGTCTTGGGCAAGATTTTAAAAGTTGCTTCTATGAGCTGTCACGTCGGTTTGTCGGTGCCTCTACGTCAACTTCAAATGACTTCCGGCCAGAAAAAATAGCGGCTGTAGTAAATCATTATATCAGTGATTTTGTCCTTAACAAAACATAGTAGAAATTCGCATTACTGATCATTACCAAACGTATCCCATGACAATTTAATGCTCAAAAGCTTTCGTGGACCTTTCAAAGCATCGTAATGTTTGTTTACTTAGCACGATAGGTAGCCGGTTTGACAGTTCAATAGGTAGACTTGGCTTCACTCTTGGCGTGACTAATTATACACTGACTCTAGATTGGACTATCCAATGTGTGAGGTTGAAGGACTGATGGCTCGGTTCGAAAGTCCAAAATTGCGCATGATTTATTTTCATCCTTCCCCCGCTTACAAAGGTTTTATGTTTCGGAAAGCCTTCTTAAGACGGCCTACCGATAACTACCGATAACATTTTTGAGAACTACCGATATTGAGAAAAATAATCTGGCAACCCTGCTTGTACCACTCCAGAACTTGACAAGAGGCTAAATCCGGCCAAAACATTGTGAAACGTTGTGTGATTTGATAAACGGAAGCAGTCGTTTATTCAGGCACTCATTCATGTAGACCATTTACGGTTGTAGTTGTGACGAAAGGCTTGTTCCGTTTCCTGCACGAACAAATCGCCCGCCAAATCATGAATTTCTTGGGGAGCTTCGACACTTGCTGTTTCCTGAGAGACTCTGAAACACCGAACTTGTCTTTCGCAGTTACAAGTCGGTTTCCCGGAATTTGTTTGAAGTCCGCTTTTACGTTCATCGTCCATGATACAGCAGTGTGGTTTTGTCAACATTTATGTGTACAGCTTACGTGCCCACGTTCTAGCTGTCCTATTCTGTTGTTCATTGCGGTTTGGTGCTTTCTGACCCTAATAAAAAATAACCATAAACGAACGATTACCCAAATCATTGAACTATTCCATAAATGGTTTGGATTATACCCAGAACACGTCGTTAAGCAAATTAACCATACAATTTTTATTAGAGGAACCTTGAATAAACATAGTCCTGCTCGTTTCTTGGCTTTCTGCAAAAATTTTTTGTCAGTTGCAGTTTTTTCGCGACATCCCGAACGAAATAGTTGGGTTTGCGTTTGAAGGCAATCACTTGCTTGCGATCATGAACGCAGTACGGAACACCAGCTCTAGAGGACTTCATTTATAAAGTGAAAGCCCTAGCTAGCATGAACGGAATTCCCAGGGATTGTTTAATCAGCCACATTCACCTGCATTCAGATCGTTTTCGAAGTTATCAAGTATTGGGTTTTTGATCCTATGCTACTAGACTACCATGCGTCGTGACCATGTTACAGTCGCTATAAATTAATTGACTAGTCGCATAGGAGTATTGAGCGTAAACATATAACTTGATAGCTTCAAAAAAATTATCTCAACAACGAAAAAAAAAACACATTTTGATCTTTTCAATTGGCCCAGTGTATCAAAAGATATAAATTTTTGAAAAAGTCATTTTTGAAAAAATAAAAGTTTTGGACCTCCTTAAGATGGAAATGGTCACCCTTAGACGAATAAAAAAAAGTGTCTAATATTTTGTGATAAGGAACAAAACTACCAATTTTTAAGAAACATATTCTTTATTTGTTCCAAATTCAAAATAAATTACATTCTATTTTAACCTAGGTGCTCCAGTTACTACAGTAACTTACCAGCCTTAATTGTTATGATATATAGCTAAGTGTTTTTACATTGTTCCTGTCTTGGAAATTCAGTGTTTTAAACAGGTTTTTTAAACCTGCATGTCAGTATAACAATTGATATCTTAAAACTAAAAACTAAAATTAAATCTTTTCTAAGTATAAAGGGAATTGATCGTTGCAATTGAGGATTGCAACGATTTTTGCCTGAAATTATTAATTGTTTTTATGGACATTTGTTCTAAAGTCTCAACATACGAAATTCTATGTACTTCGGTAGTACTGTACCAGCGTTTTTGAAGCGTTTTTTCCTGGTAGTGCAACAACAAGACCATATAGGCACAGCATAAAGCATGGCCAGTCTAAAAACTTGTTTAAATATTAGAAGTTTATTCGTCATTGAATGCCCTCAATGTGATCTTTAAAAGTTTATTTTTGGTCAAGTATTAATCCAAGATATTTCACTTGGTTTGACTGGTAAATTGTTACTCCGTTCATAGTGACTAAATGACTATTACTTGGTTTCAAAAACGAAGCTCTAGGCTTATGTGGAAATATTATAAGTTGAGTTTTGGAAGCGTTGGGAGAAATTTTCCATTTTTGTAAATAAGAAGAGAAAATATCTAAACTTTTCTGCAGTCTGCTGCAAATAACACGAAGACTTCTTCCTTTAGCGGAAATGCCTGTGTCATCAGCGAACAAAGATATGTGGCAACCCTGAGGCAAATCAGGGAGGTCCGAAGTAAAAATGTTATACAATATAGGCCCAAGAATGCTACCCTGAGGAACTCCTGCTCAAACGGGTAGTCGATTAGATTTGCAATTTTGATAATTTACCTGCAAAGTTCTGTCAGTTAAATAATTTTGAACTAATTTCATAATATAATGTGGAAAATTAAAATTTTTCAATTTAGCAATCAATCCTTCATGCCAAACACTGTCGAATGCTTTTTCTATGTCTAGAAGAGCAACTCCAGTTGAGTGGCCTTCAAATTTGTTTGAACGAATTAAGAGTTACCATTATAAGTTGATGAGTAGTTGAATGCCCATGGCGAAATCCAAACTGTTCATCTGCAAAAATTGAGTTCGTATTGAGTAGAAGCATCATTCTATTGAAAATTATTTTTTCAAAAAGTTTACTTCTTGAAGAAAGCAAACTTTTTGGACGGTAGCTAGAAGCTTCAGCTGGATTTTTATCCGGCTTCAAAATTGGAACAACTTTTGCATTTTTCCATTTATCAGGAAAGTATGCCAAATGGAAACATCTGTTAAATAATTTTACCAGGAAAGACAAGGTACTCTCTGGAAGTTTTTTGATGAGGATATAGAAAATTCCATCATCACCTGGATATTTCATATTTTGAAACTTTTTAGTTAAAGACCTTACTTCGTCCAAATCAGTCCCCCAGGAATCATCAAAAATATTTTCCCGAGAGAAAATATTCAGAAAATCCCGAGCAACCTGATTCTCAATAGGACTAGTAAGACCCAAACTGAAATTATGGGAACTCTCGAATTGCTTAGCAAGTTTCTGAGCTTTTTTCAAATTTGTGATCAAATTTTTACCACCTTCTTTAAGCGCTGGAATTGACTTTTGAGGTTTTTTCAAATTTTTTGTGAGTTTCCAAAAGGGTTTGGAACTCGGGTCTAATTTAGAAACATTATTTTCAAAAGTTTTGTTCCTCAGGGCAGAGAATCGCTCTTTAATTTGTTTTTGCAAATCCCGCCAGATAACTTTCATGGCAAATTGAGTGTTCGTTGATATTGTCTCCTACGGACATTTTTAAGACATATCAAGAGCTGAAGATCGTCGTCTATTATAATTGAATCGAATTTAACCTCGCATTTTGGTACTAAGGCAGCTCTTGCTTCAACTATAGAAGTAGTTAGAGATTCAAGGGCACAATTAATTTCATCTTTGGTTTGCTAAGGAATGTTTGGATCGAAGTTATATTCCATAAATGTTCGATATTGCTGCTCTATGGTAATTGAAAGTAGAGCTGTTGGGATTACAAATTATTTCTTGGGATATTTCAAAAGTTACTGGAAGGTGATCAGAACCGAAGTCAGCATGGGTAACCAATTGGCTACAAAGTTGTCATGAATCAGTTAAGACCAAATCAATAGTGGAGGGATTTCTTGCAGAAGAAAAGCATGTTGGGCTTTTTAGATATTGAATAGTGTAATAACCTGCAGAACAATCATCAAACAGAATATTACCATTGGAATTGCTTTGAGCATTATTCCATGAGCGGTGTTTTGCATTAAAATCACCAATAATGAAGAATTTAGACCTACGACGGGTAAGTTTCTGGAGGTCACCCTTGAGAAAATTCTTTTGCTGGCGTACGCATTGGAATGGCAAATAGGCAGCTATAAACGTAAGTTGTCCAAATTTTGTTTCAACAGAAATTCCCAAAGTTTCAAAAACTTTGGTTTCAAATGAAGAAAGAATTTTAGTTTCATTCGTCTATGAATAATGATGGCAACGCCACCGCAGGGTCCATCAAGACGATCATTTCTATAAATCAAATAACTTGCGTCCTTCTTAACCTTATGGTCAGGTTTAAGGAACGTTTCAGTTTTAACGGCAATATGCACGTTATGAACTCTCAAAAAATTAAATAGCTCGTCTTCATTATCTTTAAGAGATCGAGCATTCCAATTTTAAATATTTAATGTTTTAAAATCCATTACTGAATTTTAAAGTCATGACAATATTATTTGCAAATTTTACTCCAGTTTGAATAGCATCAAACATGGAGTTAGATTTCAGCATATCAATTAATGATTTCTGTAAAAATTACATTTTAGGGGCAGCAATGCTTCCTAAGTCAAAATTGTCGAAATTTCCGTTAGAATTAGGTTGGTTAATATTTTGATTTCTACCCGCTGCAATAGCAGCATAGGTAGCTCCATTAACTCGCTGAACATTGTTAGCAGCGAGGGGAGTAGGTACAGATGAAAAATTTGAAGCAGGGGTGATATTTGTACATACGGGTAAGAAAGTAGAATTTGTTCCTCGCTGACCGTTGTTAACATCAGAGGAATTTGTACCTGGTCGGAAACGTGGAGCGTTTCCCACCTGTCGCTTAGAACGAGATTGCAGGATCGCTTTGCGAGTCTTATATTCCCAAAAGTTGGATTTGTGGTTTTCACCACAATTTGAAAATTTGAATTTCTTAGGTTCTTCCTTCACAGGACAGTCATCCTTTGCGTGAGAGGAATCACCACAATTCATGCATTTAGCTGGCATGCAGCAAATTTTTTGTTCCGTGACCCCATCTCTGGCACTTACGGCACTGAGTGAGGTTTTGGAAATTTGCTCCAGTCTTCCTGAAGTGTTCCTACTTCACTCGGACATGGAGCATAAGGCTAGCTTTTTCCAAGGCCTTAAGGTTGTTTAGTTTACTAGACTTGAAGTGAACTAAATAAAAATCATTAGAAATCCCGTTGCGCGAATCGCCAGGCCGGGATTTCATTTTCATTTTGATTACTTGGAGTGGCACAACTCCAAGTAATTTTGCCAGTTCATCTTTGATCTGATCCAGGCATTCACCACTGGGCAGTCCTTTCATGACAACCTTGAACGCACGTTCTGTTTTGGTGTCGTAAGTAAAACAAATTGTGCTGCTTCTCAGTAAGATACTTGAGAAGACATTTAAATCCGTCCAAGGTTTCAGCCAATACACGGCATTCACCCCGACGTCCAATTTGTAGTGAAAACTTAACTTTCACGAAGTTCAAAAGATCCATGCGAAGAGCATGGAAATCGGAAGTGGTTATCACAATAGGGGGAATCTTTTCCTTCTTGGCATTAAGCCGGGAAAGTTTACTAGAATTTTTCCAGGATGATGGATCATTCTCATCATCCGTGAGCAAATCAAATTGATTACTCAAATTAATTTTATCAGAAGGGGGATCAAGAGTTTGCCCCTTTCTTTTGCGTTTAAGCGCCATGGCGGCAGTAAATTTTTATCCAAATCGACTTCCAAGCAGATTACTATAAGAATCTGAAGGATCGAAGAGGAATTTTCCAAATCGGTATCCAAGAAGGATTACCTCGGGTAGGGTCCAAACAAGGATCGAAGAGGAATAAGAGTTGAACAAGGTAGAACATTTTTACAGGTTAGCACTAAAAAGTGCAGTATAAATTTGTTGTAGCTTTAGGTAGTAGTAACACTTCCTTTTTTTTACGAAACTTTGTTTGAGCTATTATATCGTTATGCTATGGAATGACTGAATTATAGATCACATTTATGAAGTATTTTACCCAAGTAACACAAATTCATAGAATTATGTTGAGTAAACTTCGATAAAACCAAAATCTGTCATACAGAGGTTTATCATGTGTGTTGCTTGCGTATCAAGATATGAATAAACAATAGTTAATAACATTTATGACTGCATTACAGAGCATTTCTATGGAGGGATTCACACAGCAAAAAAAATGTAATATCGATCAACGTAATTCAAGCTGATGTATGAAATAATGTTGGAATAGCAAAA
Organism: Ochlerotatus camptorhynchus; assembly: GCF_037179485.1. Lineage (NCBI taxonomy): Eukaryota > Metazoa > Arthropoda > Insecta > Diptera > Culicidae > Ochlerotatus > Ochlerotatus camptorhynchus. Next base: position 557,689 of record NW_027040879.1, read on the forward strand.
AGCAGATACAATATTACATCAATGGATGTAATTTTGTTCGCAAAATCGATGTACATCGTACAATGTGATATTACACAACTGATGGATTGACCTGGTTGCAGCAGTTTCGATGTAATATTCAACAACTTTTTTTGCTGTGTAGAGGTGCTCCAAATTTATTTTTAAAACAAGACAGTTTTCGCTAGACTATAAAAGGTTTTTAAAACTGCAAAAAGCTGAATTACATTACTGACGGCAAATATCACCGCCAACAATGCCACCGGGTACCGCGTTGAGGTAAGAATCGGAGTTCAGGTGCACAGAGGTCGCAAATCGACTGATCAGCTGACAGAGCTCGACAACTTTTGATAAGCGTTCTTATACACCTGCTTTGCCCGGCGAGCAGAGAGACAAAAATGTAGTACATTTTTCTGTATATTTGTATGCTTGTGTTAACTTGTCAGTTCCAAGTAATGAACACAGTCATGATTTTTCCTAGATTTGTTTTTCGTCGATCTTGTTTTCCGTACTGAGTACCAATGCTACCAACGCCAGCTCCCACACCTGGACCCTACCTACTGACCCATCAAATCATGGTCCGGGGTTCAACGCCTTTACTACCCGAAGGAAGGCGTGATCAGAGATTTTATGCTTCAGAAAAACCCGACGGCTCCGACTGGGATTGCACCCAGGCTCAGGCTTCAGGCCACAGTCATCTTAAACCACCCTTCCTCAGTCGTTTTTTTTATGCCTCAGCTATACTGTTGAATCAACTAAATTAAAAAAAACTTTACATCACAAACAACTTTTAATAAAACATGAATTTTATTCCAGCTTTTCATATCCGCCATTACGGAATATTTTTAAGCGCACCATCTGATATGTGGGGCGTACCACTAGGGGTTTGTGTACCCTAGGTGGAGAACCACTGAAGTAGTTCAACTGAAGCAAATATTGTTATAAAAGACACGCTACTCGGAACATATCGTCCACTTTAATCATAGCAACAACCACTGTGTCATAAACGAAAACAAAAACTTGTCTGCTTTCCACTGCGAAAAAAAAGAAAAGAAAATCAAACATGTCCCAGTCCCATGTGTGTGACTTCATCTAAAACAGATACGAAACATAGCTTTGCAAGGGTGAGAGGTGGAGGGTGGGCTAAACTATAAAATAAACTTCGTTGCTGCCGTCGGTACATGCTAAAGTGTGGTTCAGTTAGAATCCAAAAATAAGAAATCAGCTCTAGCTTGGGAATGGTTAGACGCTATTTATCCTTATCCAGTTTCTGACTAGGGACAAACTCCATCATGTGATAGCTCAAATCACTTGAGAATACATCTTTCACATTATATGAGCACTTCTGTCGGAGTTTCTATGAGTAAGATGGGTCAGACCTCTCCATAGGTTGATCAATCCAGGTTTTTAATAAGGTGTTGAAGCTGGTTCATTGTACGTTCGTAGTAAAAAAAAATGTCCTAAAAATAACTCGGACGGGTTTCTGATAGAAAAGCTTTCTTCTTTCTTTAATATTCCTACCGCGGCCGGTTCGTTGCATTATTTGGTCATCTCTGCAGCATCCCGAGCCACCTTTCCAGTCTTCTTCAACTTACGTTTGCAAATGGGCCAATATTTCTCGCTTGGACGGATTTGAAGGCAATTGGGACGGTAATTGTCCTTTCCGATGAAATCCACATCACGATACTCCTGACGTACCTCCCGACTGAAGTAACAGCGTGCCAAATCTGACCAACACTTCACATGTCCGTTGTGTGCCTTAATTATCTTCGAGTACATCGAGTTGCTTGCAAAGAAAACCTGGGGTTTTCGACCGCAGCTGCAAATGATGAGTTTCCGTGCAAATAAAATGAACTTAAACTTGCCGGGGACATCGTTGGAGGACACCGCCCAAGCAACATTGCGAGCTTTATCGAGGTTTCGTAGCATTCTACAAATATAAATCATGTTATACAGAGCTCTCATAAAACCAAAAGTATTACTAGGGAGCACACGGTAGATTTAAAACAGCTGTCAAAACATTCCAGAACCGACCGGGTGCTACTGTAAATATAACTTTACTAGCCGATTCTAACTGGACCACACTTTATAGAAAATGGTGGTGGTTTGCTCTGCTTTCGGATAGATAGTGAAATCAAAATGTATTCCACAGTTTGTTACGTGTGTGGAAGCAACGACGCCGAAACGATGTGAACGACATGAAAATTTTCAAATACTGCAATGTAACATTGTTATTTTTTTGTAATCACCTTAGAACCTGTCAGCTTTTTTTCTCATGGTCTTAAAACCACTGAATAAAAACAAAATCAATTTCTTTTTCGGCTATTTGAAAAGTACAGTAATAACTGAATATCTTAAAACCTGCACCAGCAAGGTACATACAAGGTTTTGCACTAGAAATAAACCGTTCTAGCCCACTGCGCCTCAGGGGGGGGGGGGGGGGTTGTTGTTGTTCTGTCTTCTCCTCTATTTCAGGATTGCTTGTTTTTTAGACGACATCCAATTAGAGTTGCGGTAGGGCAGTGGGTGGAAATTTCATTGCTCACCCATATGGCGAATAGGAAGGGGTAAGACCAGAAAGTTTGTTTATTGCCGAATCAGTCCACTGTGTGTAGCAGGCAAGCAAGCAAGCAACAGAGAGAAGGTCACATAACCGCCAAGATAACCACAACGATGCTGCTGTTGTCGCAGTAAAGCATGGGAGGCGAAGGACGATTTTCGGCTCGTACAATCTCCGATAAATGCACAAAAGCTAGCGCGAGCAAACATTCTAATGAGATACTGCAAAGTTGCCGACAAAATTTATGTTGTGGTGTCGTCATCAACCAGAGGGTAAAGTTTTACCGCACAGACAAAGCAACAGAAGTTAGTGCCTACCGAACAGTGTAGTAGGGTTTGTTGCTTTACTCTATACGAACAGAAAAAAAAGCTTGCTCATGGGACAAGTTTCTTCGGTGTGGCATCGTTTGCGGTATCATTGAGAGTGTTTTAGCGAAATTGGTAGACATTTTCGGGAAAATGAATTGCGGTTTTGATTCTGGCATCATTCGTAGACAATCAGGAGATTTCCGTTGAGAGATTGTTAGTTAAGTGTAGATTTGGTAACATGAGTTACAAGTAGGATGTACAATCACTCAACTGTTTTCTTGCACCATCAGTGGTTTCCTGTCGCTCATCGCAAGTCAGTCCTATTTGAGATTTTGTCGAAACTGAGTTTTCTCAATAGAAGTGGTAGCTTATTGCCCACAGTTTCATAATACTGGATAAACTCAACAACTCTGTTCTGGAAAAGTTTGGAAAAAACAGCCAAACGGAATGCATAAGCTAGCGTAAAACGTGTTTTTCTCGACTTGCTGATTTGTGCTATTGGACAGACTTGCCATGAGCGGCAGTACATATAGTCAACGTGCATGTTTGAACGAGGATCAGCACAAATTTGCATCAACTTATTTTATTTATTTCTTGATGCTCATTTGCTCTTCAAAAATATGTTGTTCCGGGTTTGTTTTCATTGCTTTATCATAACATCAAATTAAATACTTGTTTTGTTATCAACAGGAACAATTGATATCAAATTGAGTTTCAGTTTGCTCTCACTGTTCAGAAATAGTTTTCAATATGATGTCACAGCAGTGGCGTCCCGTAAACTCATTTTTTACCTGTGCACCAACTTTCAAAACCAGATTTAATGTCATAAAGGGTGATACGGTCAAAATTTGGTCAATATCAACTTGACGTATTTCTTTCAATTTTGCATTTAAAAAACCTGAACACCCCTCATTTTGAAGGTGTGTGTGTGTAGAATGTTGCTCCTATTTTGATTTTGGAATTCAGTCTTCAGTTGTCAAAATACCGTCCAAGCAAGAAGAGCAGCGTATCAAAATTTTGCTCGCGCATCGCGAAAATCCGAGCTACTCGCACGCAAAGTTGGCAAAATCGCTAAAAGTTGCCAAATCAACCGTTACAAATGTAATTAAAGTGTTTGGGGAACGTTTGTCGACAGCCAGGAAGTCTGGATCGGGGGGAAATCGAAAACCGGAAGCCGCTGAGACGACAAAGAGAGTTGCCGGTAGTTTCAAGCGAAACCCTAACCTCTCTCTCCGAGATGCCGCAAATAAGCTGGGTGTATCGTCTACAACCGTGCATCGAGCCAAAAAACGAGCCGGACTATCGACTTACAAGAAGGTAGTGACTCCAAATCGCGATGATAAACAAAATACGACGGCCAAAGCGCGATCCCGGAGGCTGTACACGACGATGCTGACGAAGTTTGACTGCGTGGTAATGGACGACGAAACCTACGTCAAAGCCGACTACAAGCAGCTTCCGAGACAGGAGTTTTATACGGCAAAAGGAAGGGGAAAGGTAGCAGATGTTTTCAAGCACATGAAACTGTCAAAGTTCGCAAAGAAATATCTGGTTTGGCAAGCCATCTGTACCTGTGGCTTGAAAAGCAGCATTTTCATAGCTTCCGGGACTGTCAACCAAGAAATTTACGTGAAAGAGTGTTTGAATAAACGTCTGCTGCCTTTCCTGAAGAAACACGGTTGTTCCGTACTGTTTTGGCCAGATTTGGCATCTTGCCATTACGGTAAAAAGGCCATGGAGTGGTACGCCGCCAACAACGTGCAGGTGGTTCCCAAGGACAAGAACCCTCCCAACACGCCAGAGCTCCGCCCAATTGAGAAATACTGGGCTATTGTCAAGCGGAACCTAAAGAAGACCAAAAAAACTGCTAAGGGCGAGCAGCAGTTCAAGGCAAACTGGCTTTCTGCGGCGAAGAAGGTGGACAAGGTGGCTGTACAAAATCTTATGGCAGGGGTCAAGCGTAAGGCCCGGCAATTCGGATTTGGAAAAGCGGAAGCCTAACTGAATATTTTTCCTGAATTTTATACTAATTGAACTTGAAAAAGAAATTTAATTTGATTTTTTAAATAAACGATTTCACCGATTTACACGCGTTTTCCCTTGACCAAATTTTGACCGTATCACCCTTTATTCATACTCGAATCGGTTGAAAAATACACTTAATCTTCTAGTTTCCTCGATATCTATCCATTGCAAGCAATATTTTGATAATTGTTTATGTTTTGAGAGTTGGTGCACAGGTAGATTGAGGTTAAGGAAACGCCACTGTGTCACAGGGAGATTTTTTTGCTCTCAATGTTGATCAATTTTAACCGTTAAAACGACCAAAACGACAGCAACCTGAGTAGTCATTATCAGCGAAATCACATCATCAAATTTAGATTTCAATTTGATCTCAGACTTAACTCGTTTACTTACCTCCAAAAAATAAAAAAAAAAGTTTTCGTAATAGATAAAATACAGCAATCCAATCCAATCCAATCCAAATTTAATTTTAAAAATACACTTGCCTTCGGACACTTCGGTTGCCTTCGAACACTTGTGACCTTGATTCACATGTTCAAATTTGGAATAGCTAGCGTCTCTGATTTACATGTTTGAGGGAAAATTGATCAAAACCGAAAAAATTTCAAGTGGCTACCCAACAAACAATTCAAAGTCACAAATTAGCATACACATTGAATAAATGCTGTATAACAGTGTTCAATGCTGAATAAAACAGAATGTCGAATTATGTACTGAAAAAAGCTCATTGAGATCGAAAGATGCGCCTTTATTCCGCCGTTTGCTCTGATATGATTAATTTCCTTATTAAAAGCTTTATAAACGTTGACTGTCTTCCTTATTCAGAACCAGAAAGTTGATCTAATAACAAACTGAATAAGTGTAATTTGCACATACATTGACGCTTTAATCCGACTGTTTCAATTGATTGAATAAAATGCTTTTTTAAACGTCTTATAAATGTTTTCTAGCTCCATTATTAGATCTCTTTGCATTGTTTTACAATATTGCTGTATAAAGGTGAATACACTCAGCAAAATAGCTCTTATACCACCCAAAAAACAATTCAAAGTCACAAATAAGCAGATAGATTGAATAAATAAAAGTAAAAGTGTTAAATGTCTTCTCAATTCATCGCCAGAAGTTCGATCTAATAACAAACTGAATAAGTGTAATTTGTACTTACATTGACACTTTAATTCGACTGTTTTCAATTGATTTAATAACATGCTTTATTAGACGTCTAATAAATGTTCTCCAGCTCCTTTATTAGATTTCATTGCATTACTTTACAATAGTGCTGAATAAAGGTGAATACAGTCAGCATAATAGCTCTTATACAACTATGCGTCCATGTTGTAATCACATGATTTGTAAATGCTTTATAAACGACGTATTAGATTCATTATTCGACAACACAGATTCAGTCTTACAACAAGGCAAAATCAGTAGAGTAGTGGTTACCGTTTCCGCTTTCCAATTAGAAGGTCGTGAGTTCAACCCCAAGCTCAACCTTTTTTTTTATTTGTGTAGAACATAATTAATTTAAATAGTAATATCGATCACATGACTCACGATAATGAATGCATTGATCTAGTTTAAAATATAACCGAGCATCCTTTCTTTCGACTTGGAGATGTGAAGAGGCAACGTTGCTCTCATTTAAAATAACGACGAATGAATTAATCATTCCCACAGGGCCTTGAAGGAGCTAGAGTTGCGATCGGGAGTGCTGATAGGTATTTACTTTCATGCAAGCTTTTATAGATTATTGAGTTGCCCATTTGATGAATTCTAGGATAGCTCAGATGACAAGGCAAGCGGCTGGTGATCGGAAGGTTTATGGTTCGAATCCCATACAATGGCATGTATAAGTATTTAATAAATTTTCTAATATCTGTGTGGTGCGAGCCCACGTCAGAAATATTAAAATACAATACACTTAAGAAACACACAACACCCTTCCCTGTCCCTGTCCCGTGTCCTCTTATTTTCGGGTTAATTTTCCCACAGTTGAATAATCGTTTAATAAATGTATAATAATGTCTAATTAAACGTTACTTCATATGAGAATCAAGCGTATACAGAGCATCACTGTTTTAAGGAAGCAGTGATGTCTAATAAACACTGAATAATCAAAAATGTTATCGTATAAACTCTGTTACAACTCATATAAGTCGAATAAAAGCTTCTCGACATACCTTATACAACACCAGTAGTTCAATGTTGAGGTTGAATAAATTCTCCAGATTTGTGTGAACAAAGCCTGAACAGAAGTTATTATTAAAAATAGTACAAGTACTATTAAGCATCGGTCGATGAAACAAGGTAGACACTCATCTTATTTCCTTTCAAAGGTAAGGGAGCAGATGTGTGTGCTGGTCGAAAGATCATATATGATTACCTTTGTATGGGTCCCCTCACATTGCTCAATCCCAGGCAATGAGAAGGCGGACTCTCTCGCAAAGGTGGGCGCGCAGGAAGGCGAATTGTATGACAGGCAAATTTCACACGATGAATTTTACCATTTAGTGCGTCAGAGTACCTTTTCGAGTTGGCAAACCGATTGGGACACTGGAAATCTTGGACGGTGGTTACATTCAATTATTCCTAATGTTTCTTCGAGAGCGTGGTTTAAAGGCTTGGGCTTAAGTCGTGACTTCATTCGCGTGATGAGTAGACTTATGTCCAACCACTACTCGCTAGATGCTCATCTCAATAGAATAAACCTCGTGGACAGCAACATCTGTCGGTGTGGAAACGGTTACGATGACATCGAACACGCAGTTTGGCAATGTACGGATAATGACGCCGCCAGAGAGCGACTTTTGAATACCCTCGAGGCCCAAGGAAGACAACCCTATGTTCCTATCAGAGACGTGTTGGCAACCCGTGATCTCTGCTATATGCAGTCCGTTTATGTTTTTCTTCAAATGTCTAGTATAAGAATTTAATTCCTTTTGTCTTTTGTCTCTCTTTATTAGTTTTTGTTTGTCTTGTCCCCCCGTCTCGATGAGTCTCATCGTCGCCCACTGGTCACCCACCATAGCCGGTCGAACTCCGGACGAAGCTAGAACAGCACTACCGTTCATACTGGCGACAACGCTCTGATGAGACAACGAAACCCTACCCCAAGCTCCTCCCCTGATCCTATCCTTCGAAAATGTACCCTTCTAACCTCGAGTAAGCCGCGAGTAATCGGCCCAACTCCTACTAGACATAGAATTAAGTGAATTTTGTTACACACAGTGAACAATGAATTATCGGCTCCGTAAAGCTAACGCGATTGAGCCTCCCAAATAAACGAACTAGATAAAAAAAAAAGTACTATTAAGCAATGCAGTTGAATGAAATGGCCAAGAAGTCGTTTCTTCAATAGACGATTGTTTGTTGGGTAAAGTCACGAACTGGAAAAAAAAATTGAAATGGCTGCGCCCCTGATAAACATGATCACGGAAGAATAAAAAAAAAATTAAAATGGCTAGCGCCTGTGGCAGCGAAAAATTTAAAAAATAAAATTGTGTTTATTCCGCTTCTCGCGTGACGCGTACCGAGTCGAGTCGTTTATGTCACCCAATTCCCGTACTCGAATAGAGTGACAATTGTCGATACGAATGAACTCCGATGCGGTGTATTCCCATAGTCGATGTATATCGACAAAACTCGGATCGGAATAACGTTTTCATGCGAGTGTTGTCGATACGTAAGAAAGCAATCGAGAACGTTTGAAAAGCGTGAAAATGGAAGTGAAACGGTAAATATTTTGGTAATAAAATTATATTATTGTAGAGTGAGTGCGACGAACCAAACAGGGCTATTCTGCGCGGCGTGTGAGGTGAAGTGACAGTGAAGTGATGGTGAAGTGACAATTGTCACCTCGGGTGAGGTGACTCTCCATTTGATTTGCACGGAGAGTCACCTCACCCGAGGTGACAATTGTCACTTCACAAGTGAGAGCGTGTCACCTCACCTTACACGCCGCGCAGAATAGGCCTGAAAAGCAGTTTGCTTTCCTGGTTGATCGGATGGAAGCACATCCGTCGGTTGCCAGTGGGTTAAATCATGTATCTCGGCAACAGCTAAACCGAATTTTACGCAACAACAACCAAATAAAAGGTCTTGGGTTCTAATACACGAATCTTACACGCAGAGAAATGATTTTTAAATTCAAATGGATATATTTTTGACTCAGGGCTAGAGCTTCCATCCCGGGATGTCCCGGGATGAAAATCCCTTGATCGTGGCATTTTCCGGGATTACCGAATCCCGGGAAATAAATTTATAAATCCCGGGATTGCGTTAATCCCGGGAAATTTTTTTATCACTCTTTTACCCCATAAAATCTATCTTGGAATATCTGTAGCAGAATCCAGAACTTTCACATCTTATGAAATATATCTCTTCCCTTCGTTTGTCATTCATTCTGATTTATCGAAAGTATGGCACACAGACATCACTTTTTGTATATGATCGTTGTACAAGAAGCACTCGTGAAAAATACGATCTAGCAGTGAAGCATACCGTGAACATTTTTATTAAATTTTATAATCGCGTATATAGATGGTACATAGACGAAAATTAGGTTGAGCGTTGTGCGATGTCCATCATTCATAGTTGATCGAAAAACCATTGAAATGCATTGTTAAGATGGTTGGAAGTACGTAGTACTAGTCTCAACTGATGAAAAAACTCAGTATTTGCAGATTTTAGAGTCCTTCCTCCGATTAGTGTGCTGAATCTTGTAAAATGCTTACTCCTTCTGGAGGAACTTCTATAGGTCACCGTTTTCTATCCTGGCTACCATAGCTCTCTATCGCTATCATTTGTTACGCACAAAGGTATGCATTACCTTCACCCATAAGTATGTCATCTATGTAATCCTAAAGCACGGCAAAATAGTTTTTACAAAAACATTCATTAGAGAAATCATCCACCATACTCTTCATGATCTATACGCACTATTGTGAAATTTGGCATCATGTCACATTAGGGCACTTCGTAGATGCCAAGAGACATTCATTTGATTTCAGAGAACTTCATAGAAGTTCGTGGAACTTCAGGGACCATCATAGATCTTCAGGATACTTAGTAGAATGTTTAACAACTTCGTGGACGATGATTACGGAACATCGCATGAATTATTTGAAAGTTCTGCAAGCTAGGCAGAAATTAAGTTCTACCTATCAAAAAATTGAAAGATGTAAGCTATGAAAAAATCTTTGAAATACTGGGAACTTCGAAGAAGTTGACGGAATATCCCAGGAATTCGACGAATATTCTACATATGCAGAGAATTTGATATAGGCTTTGAGATCATGAAACTGAGTTTAAGTTCAAGAAACTTCTTGAAAGTACAGGAATCTTCGTAAAACTGATATTTACCGATTTGCGATGATATCTCTCGATATTATTCAAGACTTTTCAACTTAATAAAGTTATGTTCTGAAGATCTGCAACTGTTCAAAAATTCAAACGACAATTTTTAGACATCCTTCCAAGATGGAAGTTTGATTAGAGAGTATTTAAAGGATATGCAGTTGGTCCGAGATTTAAAGACCTCTGGATTTTTTTCAAGACTTCAGGTTGATCAATTATTATTCTTAAGATATTCAACTGTTCATAAAATTCAAATAACGTTTCTAGATAGTCTCTCAAGATTGCTGGTTGGTCAGATATTAGTGAATTCAGGTTGATCAGGAAATCTGAAGATCTTAAACTAGTCAAACATGCAATTGGCTCTCTCAAGATAGCAGATCGGTTAGAAAGATCCCCAGCTGATCGAAGATCACAATAAATTCCTCTGGATATTTTTCAAGGTTGTTAAATTAAAAATGGCTAGTGCTCCTAATAAACATGTTCAGGATGATAAAGAATTGATAAAAATCTTGAAATTTGAAATGATGTGCGCCCTTGATAAGCATGTTCTGGATAAAATTTAAAAAAATACATTTGAAATGGCTTGCGCTTCTGGTTAACATGTTCAGGGCAAGATTGATCTAAATCGTTAAATTTGAAATGGGTAGCGCCCCTGATATAGACGTTCAGGGGCGCAGTAAATAAATGCTTAATTTGAAATCGCTAACGCCCCTGGTAGACAAGTTCAGGGAATAATTGAAAAAATATGTTAAATTTTAAATTGATTGAGCCCTAATAAATATGGTCAAGGGAAAATTTAAAAAAAAAATGGTAAATTCAAAATGGTAAACATGATCAGGGAAAAATTGGAGGAACAAAAATTGAAATGACTTGTTCCCCTGCTACACAAGTTCACGGAAAAATTTAAATAAAATTTTAAATGGCTAAGGCACATGTTAACATGGCCAGGGAAAAATTGATCAAATTCATTAAAATTTAAGTGACTAGCGCACCTGGTAGACAAGTTCAGATTAAAATTGCATTCAGGGAAAAACCAAAACCCATACGTTAAATTTCAAATGGCTAGCGCCCCTGGTAAAATTTTTCAGGTTTTTTTCCTAATAGTTTATTTGTTAGGCTCTAATGTCCAAAAGGACTCCACGGAGCCTAGAACTATTATATAATTTAATAATATATTAAAGTATTACAGTCTGGAACGCGAAAAAATTGGTCAACTTCAAATTGGTGTATTTCTGTTAAAATGCATAAAAAACCTGAAATGCTGCATTTGGAAGTTGAGTGTATATACAACGGTTGCTATGATGAGTTTTCACCGTTTGCTCTCCAGTTTTCAAAATGACGTCCAGGCAAGAGGAGCAGCGTGTCAAAATTTTACTCGCGCAGCAAGAGAATCCGACTTTCTCTCACGCCAAGTTGGCAAAATTGTTGGATGTGGCCAGATCGACCGTGACAAATGTCTTAAAAGTGTTCGGGGAACGTCTGTCGACCGCCAGGAAGCCTGGAAGCGGTGGCAATCCGACGAAGAAGCGGGCCAAGAAACGAGCCGGGTTGTCGACGTTTAAGAAGGTGAAGGTGGCGAACCGAGATTACAAACAAAACACGTCGGCAAAGCAGCGGTCCCGAAAGCTGTATACGAATCTGCTCACAAAGTTCGAATGCAACGGCGCTGGTGGTGTAGTGGTAAGCGTGATTGAACCCAGCAGGCCTGGGTTCAATCCCAGTCGGCGCCACCGGGATGTTCTAAGGCATAACATCTCTGATCACGCCTTCCTTCGGATGGGAAGTAAAACCGTTGGTCCCCGGTTCATGAGTTGATGGGTCGATAGGTAGGGTCCAGGTGTGGGAGCTGCCTTCCTGGCACGTCGGTAGCATTGGTGCTCAGCACGGAAAACAAGATCGACGGAAAAAAACAAACCAAAGGAAAAAAAAAAAAAGTTCGACTGTGTGGTCATGGACGACGAAACTTATGTGAAGGCGGATTTCAAGCAGCTTCCGGGACAGGAGTTCTATACAGGCATGGAAAATCATTTACATTCATTTCATGCATTCATTTGCCTCTAACTTTTCTCATCAACAGCATTCCACAAAATGATGTAAAGAGCTTTTGTAGGTTTTGTTATTAACTACAACTTTTGCCCATAACTCAAATCTGTATCTCTTATGCATCACGAACTAGAGTGGGCAGAACTTGTCACTGTTTTTCAGTGAATGTAAGATACATTCACTGCAAAACAGTAGTGGCTTCTGTTCGCTCTGGTTCGTCATGCAGAAGAGATACGGATTTGAGTATTTACCAAAAGTTGTAGCTAATAACAAAACCTACAAAAACTCTATACATCATTTTGTGGAATTCTGTTGATGAAAAAAGTAAGGCACAAATGAATGTAAATGAATGCACGAAATGAATGCAAATGATTTTTCTATGCCTGGTTCTATACCGCATCAGGAAAAGGGAAGGTGGCTGAAATTTTCAAAACCATCCACCTATCGAAGTTTCCGAAAAAAATTCTCGTCTGGCAGGCCATATGCACGTGTGGTCTAAAAAGCGGCATTTTCATTACTACGGGAACCATCAATAAAGAAATCTACGTCCAGGAGTGCCTGGAAAAGTGGCTGCTACCATTCCTAATAGACCTGTGCTGTTCTGGCCGGACTTGGCGAGCTTCCACTTTGGGAAAAAGGCAATCGAGTGGTACGATGCTAACAATGTGGTTGCGGTACCCAAAGACCACAACCCTCCCAACAGCCCAGAACTCCGCCCTATCGAACGGTATTGGGCCTTGGTCAAACGGAATCTAAAAAAAAAAATTATAAATCCATGAAAAACGCGTAACTAAACTGGCGTTCGGCGGCAAATAAGGTCGATGAGACCACTGTGCAAAATTTAATGGAAGGGGTTAAGCGGAAGGCACGGCAGTTCGGATTTGGCAAACCAAAAGAATAAGCGAACATTTTTTTCCTTTAAATCTATGAATTGAACTACCAAAAGAAAAATAAGAAGATTTTTGCGATATGAATTTTGACTGAAAGAAACGATTTTTTTGTCGACCATTTTTTGCGCGTTCCAGTCTTTATATGCAATTCCAAGCTTTTTAGCTACCCATCGGTGGGACGCCTCTGGATTTTGATTGTAAGTGCACAAAACATTTTCACGGACAATTTCTTGTTTCGATGACATGACTGGACCTACTGTATGAATAACTATGAAACTAGACAGATGTAAACAATACACTTTGAATAAGATGAAGTCACATTTTCAGGTTTTTTACTTATACGATTCAAAAGTTACAGAAGATTTTCGGTGTGCCATTTTTTATCGAATACACCCTTTAGTCTATTGATTTGTAATGATCGTGATTGTCTATTTCATTGCAGGAATGGCCCCTCCAGATCAAATACGTACAACTAAGGGATGCCGGTCTGTACGAGTGCCAGGTGTCGACGCATCCTCCAACGTCAATATTTGTCCAGCTAGATGTTGTCGGTGAGTTAAAACCAATCGATTGAAAATTGCTAATCAACCCAACTGTTTCCTTATTAACTGAAATTGACTCCTACGATATCGTCCAACAGAGGCCAAGGCAGAGATTTTCGGCCCATCGGATAAGTATCTCAAGCCGGGATCGACGCTGCGGCTCACCTGCAGGGTGGTCCAAAGCAACGAGCAACCGCTGTACATTTTCTGGTACCACAACAATCGTATGATCAACTACGATGTCCATCTGGGCGTGAATGTGTCCACCGAATCCGGTAAGTTTGCCAAAGTCTGCTCACAAAGAAGATCCACTGGATTTATGTGCATCGGAATTTGTTTCTTTGGCCGTTGTAGATAATCGCTTCTCGGAACTGGTGATTACGCACTCCAATACGATCAACTCTGGAAACTACTCATGCGTGTCGAACAATGCAGTGGCAGCATCAACTTATGTGCACATTTTGAACGGTAAGATAGCCATGTTTGATTGGAATTTTAGGTTGCAATCACGGGATCGGCATCCCCATCAAGCTCCTGGCAAATTGATTAATCTGAACTGAACAATCAATGCACAGTGGGCCAGGAATTAAATCTTGCAGGAGAAACATATTAACACTCTGGGATTGCATCCCATTACTAGGCGGGGTGATTTTTTTGTTTTATTCAATATAGGGCTCTTTTAGCTCAATACACTTATTCCAGCAATTTTCCTACTTCATGATCCCGTCCGAAAAGTAATTTTCCGGAAGGTCTGCAAAATACTTCTCCGCAGCGTCGATGATTTCCTCATGTGAACTGATTTTTTTTAATTGAGCCATCTTTTGAGGTTTGGGAAGAGATAATAGTCAGAGGGCGAATAGGATGCGGAAGCAATTTGAGCCGTAAGTCATTGATTTTAGCCGTGGTTTCGATGCTCTTGTGCACCGGCGCATTGTCTTGCAAAAACCGAGGCTGTTTTGCAGCGATTTCGATCACTCCAATACTCCAATACTCACTGTTGATGGTTCGAGTTAGAGCACTTGTACCGGCCTCAGTGCATTGCTGGGCACTCATTCTGTTCTCTAGGGTTTAATAGTGGATCCAGATTTCATCAACAGTTACCACTCGACGCCAAAAGTCCGCCCGATTCCGCATCATCAAGTCCAAACACTCTTTCGAATTGCTCTCGCGTTCGTGTTTTTGGTCAGGAGTGAGCTCACTGCGCGGCACCCAGCGGCAGGATAACTTTTGACGTAGGACTACGTCTTTGATTTCTATATGTGGGTACACTTTGTGAAAACCGCAAATGGAACATGTAACAAATTAAGAAAGATTTTGAACGTTAATAACTCAGCTGCTCCTGCTCCAATTTCAATAATGTTATCACCAATCGATCAGAAATATGGCTACGCATCGATAACAATGCTTCCGAATGTCGATTTTTAACAAAAAACTATTGAAAAACTGGTAAATGTCCAGCATTGTCCAAAAGCATCGAATTAACTAACAAATCTACCAATTACCTACATGCATATGCTGCTTCCCCAGCACAGTCGTCAGAGATTAGTAAGTAGACGATACAAGTCGAAATGGCATTCGCCTCTGATCCTCGGGCACGTGCGAATAGGGAGGATGGAATTGCGTAATATTTGCACACTCATCGCTATATTCAGAACCAAACGCAAATTCTTCGAGATAACTAGGGAGTTTTCCACAGGAAACCATGAGACAAATTTACTCATCGCTGAGTTCCTGCACTTTTGGCGATAATGAGTGAACTAAACTCAAATTTGGGTCGTTCTCATTCGCCGTGTACACAAAAGGAAAAGAGCCAGTGTCGCTACTTGATAGCAAACTACTCATAATGGGAGGAGTCTTTGTAGCTTTTATACCACTTGGTTGCACATCATTCTGCTTTAACCTGAAAAGATATAAAAGAGCGCTGCTGTATGGCATTAGCTCATTTTCGCTTCGGACGGCGTGGTGAACAGTAATAGCAGCAGTAGAAAGGTGGTGGCTTGTCCACTCCTTCACACCTAACAAGCAACAATTGACTGGTCGTGGCAAAGGAGGAAAAGGTCTGGTAGAGGCGGCGCCAAGCGTCATCGCAAAGTTCTTCGAGATAACCGCCATCGGTCGTCTGGCTCGCCGTGGTGGTGTCAAACGTATCTCCGGTCTGATCTACGAGGTGTGCTGAAGGTGTTCCTGGATAATGAGGTCCGTGATGCTGTCACCTACACTAAACACGCCAAGCGTAAATGGCCATGGATGTCCTCTTCAATCAAACGGCCCTTTTCAAGGCCATCAAGCTTACATCAGTAAAGAGTTGGAATAGAATTTATCTGTACTTGTTTGTCCATATTCAGAACCACTGGCCCTCAAGGACCACACAAAAAGCTCTCCAGAGTTGTAATCTTGTAACCAAACTTGGAAGCAGGGGTGCAAGTGATTTTGATTGATTCTCTTAATCAACTTTCTCTTTGAAAAAAATACTACAAATTTGGTACGCCTACAATTCAAAAACGGAAAGAGTTGAGATAATAGATAATTGATCAATTAAAAGAACTAAATGCTCTTCACATTTATTCCGTCCATTAGCGGTCCTACGTCAAGCTTCCGTTCGTGCCCTTAGGCACAGACCCTTCTACTTTTTCATATGTAGAATATCACCCAAAATATGGCATGTGCGCTTAGTACTAATCTTTGTGGTATCTACTAGCTCACGCACCTTCACTTTCCAACACCATTTCATGTTTTTTTTTGACATTGTCCTCTGTGACTGCTAAGAGAAGAGGGGGCGAAAATGAACCACTTTTCTGTCAAACGTGAACCAGCTCCTGATTGGCCGATAGATAGAGATAGAGATAGCAATAAAAGAGCAAGAAGCCAATTGTCACCTCTTCCTCTTGGTGTAACCGCATCGGAGGGCCTGCCGCTGTGGAGCATTAGCCCCATAATAGTTATCCAACTTTTCTATTGTTTCCTTCGCGGTTTTGCCACTCAAAAAATAATGTTTTATGAGAGAACGAAAATCGATTTTATTGGCGTTGACGGCACCGTTGAAAAATTTGCTCTTCCAGCAAATATAGACAGTTTCTAATGGAAATTTTCGGTGGAGTGAAAGGATAGTACATAGTACAGTCTGACGTTTGCTTATAAATTTTATCATAGGAGTAAAGAGCTACAGAGTCGCCGTCAACGCCAATCCGTACTCAACATGATGCCAAACACGTCAACAACAATCAGCTGTCAAAACAAAACTAAAGACAGTATCGCACTGAAATTTGGCATGTCTGCCTAAATCAAGCTGAACATTGCATTAGGTCCTACGTAACATTGATCGATTCTCTTCGTCGCCTTTTTTTTAATCACTTGAGCACATAACTGTTTCTTGTAGTGTTTGTCATTTTAGATGCTGGATAAAAGCTTCTTTCATCGATCTGTGTGCCGAAACTACCTGGGAATATATTTACATGGTCGTGGGAATACAAAGAGAAAGTCGACGAAGATAATCTGTCAATGTTACTGTCAAAACAAATCGCTGTCAAAACATTCCAAATCCGACCCCTAGAGGCGCTACTATAGAATACGTAAAATTTCCGGATACTAAGTGGAACAAATTTTAATAAGCGTTTAAATTTACCATACGTGTTCGTTGAACGTCATGCGACAGTTATGTATGTTTGTATGTGGTAGAGCTGTAATTCTTAATGATGAGTGGGATTAGAACTGAATTTTTATTTTTATAAATTTAATCTACATCAATTCCATCAATTTAAATTCCCACCCCTTTTTGTTTTACGTATCTTTCAAACAGGTGAAAATCCTGCGGCGATGCAGCACGGCGATCACGGCAACGGTGTCCTGGTGGGGACACATCTCCATCTGCTGCTGACGGTTGTAACATATCAGATCATCAACTTGTTATTGTGTGCACATTGAAAAATATAGAAACCCCTTCCGAGCTATCACGTTACGGCGGTGGTGGGAGTGGTGGAGTGTAAACAACAAATTATAAATATTTAACGAAAAGGAGCCATGATGGCTGGAGGCTGCGACAACAACAACAAGCAAGTAGACAAATCTGAAAAACAGAAAAAGGCATTGGGCCTTATTACGGGTGTCACTACACGGTGATAAGGAAGTGATACTCATAATAAGAGCCGTAATTGCTGTACAAATCAAATGGGAATCACTTCACCGTGACGACAAGTGACAAGTTTTCACCGTGAAGTGACATCCGTAATAAGCCGCATTATATAGGCTGTTAACGATGGCCCGATTATGTATTGAGCTGGGATAAAGAGTGAATCCCGTTAGCAGAAATAAACAAATTTACACGTACAATGTTGACCGACGACGGCCAAATTCAATACACAATCCTTTCGCGAAGTGAGCTGTTGGCGGTTGATGGCAAAAGTGGATATACACTGTGGTGAAGCTCGGTCGAGATCAAGGCAGGTTTTCCTTGATGGAACGGTCTTTCTTCAGCTCAAAAGAGAATCTTTCCTATCTGGGTGCACCGTATTTTTACACACAAAACAAAAGGCATGAACATCAAATATTAGTAAGAATTTCTTACATCCCCTGCATTGTTTCTTTCAACGAATTAAATTGCAGTTCTCTTCACAATGAACTGAAGGAAGCGCTACATAAATTACGTAACGCAAGAGTTCCAAATTTTGGACTCCCTCCGCTCCCATATGTCACAATAAGTAACGCTTCTTGGCAAAACGCTATTTCATTCAACCCCCCGTTTTTATGTTTTTATTGGTTATTATTTTACGTCAACGCAAGCTCTATCCCCCTCCATGAATTACGCAATTTGTGCACAAAGCCTAGCGTACAAGCAAGTACTTCCAGAATAAATGCTTTCGAACAAAATCGATAACGTTTTAACTCCGCTTCAAACTACTCAGGTGTCGGTAACCACCTAGCGTATATTTCATTTAAACAAAAACCAAGCAGACCAGGTTTTCTCAGGCATTAAAATGTAATCAGATTGGAGCTGAAAGCTAAGGAATCGTTTGAATACATTCAGCAAAGTGTGTTCTGGTGAGAAAATACAGTAAAATTAACTTTTCATATCAATCAGAAGATGCTCGAATGATGAACCAATCCACTATGGGCAAAAATGGGTCTAAAATTACCCAAAATTCAATATCTCAACAGCACGCTGAATTTCGGCCATCAAAAACAACTTTTCCGAAAGGAAATCGTACGGGAAATCGATTTCAGGTGGTCCCATAGACCGGAGAGCCTTGTAGGTATGTGTTTTTGACCATTTTACCCCATTTTCCCCTACATTTTCGAGGAAATGTTTTTTCACAGCTCTATTTTTCGTAAAACATAAGCACTTTATGCATGGTTTTAGAATACTATGTCTTTAAAGAACAGTTCATGAGATATTAGGGAAATATGGGGTACACTTTATAGGGGAGTAAGGGGTTAAAGTGAAACCATAAAAAATAAATACAATCAATGTTTTTAATACAAAAAAACATTTTATTTTTAATATTATCATATTTTTTTTGAAAAATACTCTTAATTAACTTTCATTTGGTATTTTGAGTTCCGTCATCGGCCAAACAGTTCAAAAGTTATAAATTTTTGAAAAAAATAAAAAAATAAACTTTTTTTCACCGTCCTAATATATAAATAGTCACCCTAATGACAACATAAAAAATAAGGGTCTAATATATTCCGATAAGGAACAAAACTACCAATTTTTACAAAATTCTGAGAACCACTATATCGTTTTTCTGTATATTGACAAAAAAAGTGAAAACTCTTTTAAAACAGATAGCAGTAAATTAAAACTTATTTAACCCCAATTAACCTTAAAATTTCGAAAAAAAAAGTCTTATTATTGCAGGCAACCTTTGGGGTCATTCAAACAATCGCATCGTTCAACATTTTTATGAATTAAAATAAATTTAGCGAGGGTTCACTTTAACCCCTTACTCACCTATAAAGTGTACCCCGTATTCCTCTAATATCTCATGAACTGTTGTTTAAAGACATAGTATTCTAAAACCATGCATAAAGTGAAAAAACATTTCCTCCCAAAAGTAGGGCAAAATGGGGTAAAATGGTCCAAAATACATACCTACAAGGCTCTCCGGTCTTTGGGACCACGTGCAATCGATTCCCCGGACAATTTCCCTTCGGAAAAGTCGTTTTTCATGGCCGGAATTCAGCGTGCTGTTGAGATATTGAATTTTGGGTAATTTTAGACCCATTTTTGCCCATAGTGCAATCTATGAAGCATCTGTCGTATATAGATCCTATCGTGCTCCATCTTTTTGCAGGAAACTAGTCTTCATCAATCGCCTTTAAATCTTTTTCTTCTTCTAAGCATTTTGCGCTCCTAGCGTTTCGCCGACTCTCAACTTAGTGTTCTAGACGAACTTCCTCGGTTATTAATGGGAGAGCTATCTATGCCAACTAACACATGAATTTGTATATTGTGTGGCAAGCACAATCATACTCTATGCCCAGGGAAGCCAATGAAATTCCGAAAGAATTCTTCGATCGGATCGGGAATCGAAACCACCGCCTCCGGCTTGATAATGACGACAAACGATTACATACTCGAGTTTTACCGTGGTTATGTCATTTATGGTCTGCCCTGGTCCCTTCCGAATTGTCTCATTATTTATGAATGGCTCTTATTTCAAACTTCGGAGAAGCGGACGAGTGAAAGAGCACTAGACTTTGATAGTTTCGTCTTTCATGAAACACGTTTCATGACGTTTATGACAGAAGGTGAAAATGTGTATCATAAGCATTCCACACGTGAAAACACTTGAAGGTTACACGTAATATGTTTAATTTAAGAAAAACGGGGCACAACGCATTTTGAACAAATTGAAAGAGTGTTGGTGAAAGGGATTGAAAGCTTTAATGAGGTTTCGTTTAATTAGCAAATCGACGTTAGTTTCATTTAAAGCAGCGATGAGCAAAGCAACGGCGAGAAAATACACAGCAAGCATTTCTTTCTAAGCGTGCTTCTTTTCGATTTTCGTTTCTTACTGATAGGCGTTATCGACATGATTTTATTTTGTGAATTTATTTATTTGTACAGGCTCAATCGAATAAACTTTACAGATCCAAATTATTTTTCGCGTAATACATTATTAATGTCTTAAATCTAAAGATAAAATCTAAAGTTAAGGTTCAATTTACTTTGATGCTTTTTGGAAAATTTCAAAAGCAGTTTTTTTCGTCGCATTAGTTTAGATTGCAAAAAGCTCGCGTCATTTTGTTTAAAATATCAAAAGGAATCGAATAGTGCGAGCTTTTTGCAATCTGAAATAATGCGTCGGAAAAAACTGCTTTTGAAATTTTCCAAAAAGCATCAAAGTATATTGAACCTTAAAGGAATTGAACCGAATACTTACGGTCGTCTCGAGGTTAGTGGCGATTTACAGTTTCATGGAAGGGGAGAGGGAGAAGGAGGTTTGAAAATATGATTGACGATACAATTATTTCATTATTCCTAACACATGAACTTATTCCTATTCAACTTGATATAAGCAGTGTAATTCTACTATTATTACAAAGCAAATATTAAAAATAAAAACCAACACAGACACAAAATACAAACTAGCCGGCGCCGGTGGTGTAGTGGTAAGCGTGACTGCTTTCTAACACCCCAATGGGTCTGGATTCAATCCCAGCCGAGGTCGGTGGGATTTTTCTGAGGCATAAAACTCTCTGGTCACGTCTGCCTTCGGAAGGGAAGAAAAGCCGTTGGTCCCGGCCCATGTGTTTGTGGAATGCGTGCGATATCCTACGCAGGTGTGAAAACGGCCTTCCTGCACATTCGGTTGCTGTCAATTGATGGCAATCGATGGCAATCGATGGCCGTCGGTGATTGGCACTAGATTTCGGAACTGAGACCGACGTTAAATAAAGGAAAAGAAGAAGAAAATACAAACTAAACACGAAGTGATATCAAATGTACAACCTAAGATTCATATTCTTCAAGAAAACATATATGAGTTTCATAAACTCCAGATAGCGTCCAGCCAAAACATCCCCAACTGGAACATTAGGTTATCTACCACGAGCCCGAAGGGAATCATATAGCTCAGATCTGACTCCACGATGCTCAGCACAAGACCAAATGATGTGATCGGCGTCTCGGTAACCTTGTCCACATTCACAGAGATTGCTGTCCCCCAGCCCAACACGCATCAAGTGAGCGTTTAACGAGTAGTGATTGGACATGAGGCGAGACATCACACGAATGATGTCTCGACCCACCTCCAACCCTTTGAACCAAGGAATCTTCGACACCTTAGAGATGATCGTATATAGCCATCATCTCAAACTCCCTTCACTCCATTTATTTTGCCAGCTGGCGACAATAAATGAAGAAAAATTCGTCGTGCGCGATTTGTCGATCGTAAATATCGCCTTCCATAGCGCCCACCTTTGCAAGTGAGTCCACTTTCTCATTGCCCGGAATCGAGCAATGCGATGGAACCCATACAAAGGTGATGACAAAAGATCTTAAATATAAAGCACTTAGAGGCTTCTCAATAAAATACGAGGAATGCTTTACCGACCTCATGGAGCGAATAGCCTCAACAGAACTGAGACTATTAGTAAAAATAAAATAGTGATCAGGGGCAAATGAGGCGATAGTTTCTAGCGTATAATGTATTGCTGCCAGTTCAGCAACATTTACGGAACAAGGAGCATGAAGCATTCGAGAGGCGCTATGAAATTCTTTATAAATACCAAAACCAGCGGACGCCTCTATTAGTGATCCATCTGTGAAGAACGATCTTGCGGAATCAACTTGGCCAAACTTTGCAGCATAAATTGACGGAACAATCATGGAACGATGATGTTCTGGGATTCCATGAATCTCCCGCGTCATAGATAAATCAAAACTAACTGAATTGCCGAAGTCGGAGAAGCATACACGATGGGGATTATGCTGTGAAGGGCTGACATCCTGTATTATGTACACGTAGTACACTGACATAAAACGAGTTTGAGGGTTTAGCTCAAGAAACTTCTCAAAGTTTGCAATCACCAGTGGGTTCATAACTTCACAAGGGGTAAGGACCCAAAGGGACAATTCCGAAAACGGATCAGAGAATGGTAACATGCCCGCCAACACTTCAAGACTCATCGTATGAGTATCCTAACGTATCCTAACGCGATACGAAGGCAGCGATACTGGATCCGTTCCAGTTTGATGATGTGAGTTTTAGCCGCCAACTGGAAGCGAAAACTACCGTACTCTAAAACCGATAAAATCGTTGTCCGGTACAACGTTAGAAGATCATGCGGATGGGCTCCCCACCACGTTCCGGTAATTGTACGGAAAAAAAAAATGATCCATTGTTGGCATTTCCGCTTCAGATACTCAATGTGGGATCTCCAGGTGCATTTGGAATCGAACCAGACCCCAAGATATTTGAACGACATAGAATGAGTGATCGGTTTACTCAAAAGTTGAAGCTTTGGTTGTGCTGGGCTATGTTTCCTAGAAAAAACGACCAACTCAGTTTTCTCCGTGGAGAATTCGATACCTAGCTGAATAGCCCAAGTAGACAAATTGTCTAAGGTACACACTTAAAAAAAATCATGTAAATTTAGGTGCTCTGAGACTGACATATACGAGCGTCATTTTTGACATAAAATTGAGTCGTAATAGACGCAAAACTCAGCTTAATCAAACGTACTTTTTGTCGAGTACCGAACTTTTCAGTCTCGGAGCACTTAATTTTACATGACATGTTTGTTACGTCTCATCCTTTAAGTCAAAGATGGATTCCGTCACGTGTAAAATTAGGTATTTCTAAGTGTGTATCCTGTAAGCGTCCTTGCAGGTCGGCCTCTCTGGGCCTTGTCATAGACACTACTCCGTCATCTGCAAGTTGTCTCAACGTGCAGTTGTTACTAAGACAGTCATCAATTTCTCTGACGCAGAAATTATACAAAAGGGGGCTTAAAAATGAGCCCTGGGGGAGACCCATGTAGCTAAATCGTGAAGCTGTAGGGTTTCCATGAGAAAAGCTCATATGTTTTTCTGACAGCAAATTGTACAAAAAGTCATTAATTAATGGATAAAGGCCACAAGCGTGCAGTTTCTCTGAAAGGGTTGAAGTCCGATACTGAATCAAAAGCCCCATTGATATCCAAGAATACAGAAGCCTTTTGCTCTTTTTTAGCAAAAGCCAACTGAATTTCTGTGGAAAGCAACGCGAGACAGTCGTTCGTTCCCTTGCCCCTACGGAAACCAAACTGAGTATCTGAAAGTAGGTGCACAGCAAAAAAATAATTTTGATATCACATCAAAGTGGATGCACTACAATCATGTCGAAAATTTCATGTAATTTTTATGACCACATAAATAAACAAATGCAGTAAAAGCAGCGTAATGTCAGTTCATGCATTGTATTAATGATAATTTTGTCCTTTTTAGCAAGTAATATTACACCATATTTTCGACATGATTGTAGTGCATCCACTTTGACGTGATATCAAAATTATTTTTTTGCTGTGTGGTTCGTCTCAACCCATTTGTCCAGGCGAAAAAGGATCATTTTCTCCAATAATTTTCAAATGCACGACAACATCGCGATGGGTCGGTACGAGTTGTAATCTGACGCGAGTTTGCCAGGCTTTTTAATGGCTATAACTCTCACCCGTCTCCAATCATCCGGGACAATACTGAGCTCCAGGAACTTACCAAACAAGTTCAACATGCGCCTCTTAGCCCCCGGAGCCGAATTGCCACACGAAAGGAGCGCGATTGAGAGCTCCACCATTGAAAAAGGCTGGCTGATCTCGTCTACCGAATTCGTCGTTTCGCGAGGAATCATCTGTGCCGGCACAGAATCAGGACATACTTTTCGCGCGAACTTGAGAATCCGACGATCTGAGTACTCCTCGCTCTCGTTGTTTCAAAACCGGTTACGTATCCTTCGCACCGCGTTCCAAAGCGTATTTAGCGTTTTTTGGCTTTGATGAGGCTCTTGAGCTTACGTTCAAGAGCCGAGTATGCTTCGAAATGTACGGGTTTCCCACGTTTCCGGAAAAGCTTAAACGCGTCGGACTTTTTACGATAAACCTCAGTGCACTGTGCACTGAGTGGTGGTCCCACCAAGGGGAAGGGGGTTTCCTACGGCAAGACGTTCCTGGAACCGGTCGAGTTTGAGCTTGAAGCGCGCTGTCCAATATCAGATTGGAGAGGAAGTTATATTCCTCCAACGGTGGAAGTCCTTCTACCGACGTTAGGGCTTCATATCATATATCAAAGTAGAACGGTTGTCATCATACAGTTCCCCCCGGCCTGCACCGTGGGAATTAAAATCTCCCATAATCAACCGTGGAGCAGGAAGTACCGAACAGATATCTGAAAGTTGTTTGTGATTAACAACGGCTCTAGGAGGAATATAAACAGAAGCAATACAAAGGCTCTTACCTTTAATAATAGCCTGACATGCGACAACTTCAATACCTGTAAATTGTGGAAGATTCACTCTATAGAAGGAATGGCACTTTTTGATTCCCAAAAGTACCCCTCCTCCACGCGAATCTTCACGATCCAGTCGTATGATATAAAAATGCTTAAAAGGAAGATCTATATCTGAAGAGAGCCAAGTTTCCAAAAGAGCAAATGCATCACAATCATTATTGTGAACTAAAAACTTAAATGAGTCTTATAGCGGAATGAGACTTCGACAATTCCACTGTAGAACAGTGATCAAATCACCGACCTCGCTTGGAAAATCATGCATCGGAAGAAATGATTGCTGCAAGGAGGGGCCACTTCAATGTCAATTGCTTCAAGAGTGTCTTCACAGTAGAAAGCATTGCCAAAACAATGCTTTTCAGAGGATACTTGAAGATACCGTCCACAATGTCATCAAATGAGAACAACCCAGATGAAGAAGGGGCTTCTGTTCTTAAAACTGGGGCATAAGGGGTTTTGGATGTTCCCGAGAGAGGTGGAAAATCCTGGGTATAGTCAGTTTTGCGGAATCCAGGAGGAGTAGAAGTCTCCTTTTTTCCACCACTCCTTGATTTGGGCAAGCTGATTTGGGGTTCTTGATTTGCAACTTCCCGCGAACGGATGCAGAACCTTCCGGAAACCTGAAAGAAGTTCCCTCCTCAACCAAGTCAGAGTCAGTCTCGTCATCTGACAAACGAGAAAAGGGATTTTTGTCGTTGGTCGATGGCGTGGCTGTTTTCAGTATTTCTACAAAAGACTGCCTGTAACGTTCCTTAAATGAGCGTTGTAGTTTCTCCCCGCGTTGTTTGTACACCGGACACGACAAGAGACCATGAGGAGGAGTTCCTTTGCAGTACACGCATTTTGGAGCAGTAGCTGCACAGGCGCCATCCTCATGCTTCTCCCCGAATTCAGAACAGCGTGCCTTGCTGCCACAGTGGGAAGCCATATGCCCCAACTGCTTACAATATTGGCAGTTCATGACCCGGGGAACGAACAAGCGCACAAGTAGTCGAAGTTTTCCCAGCTCGATGTAGTGAGGAAGGGCTGAACCAGAAAAGGTCACACTGAACGAGTCTGTGAGGGTAAAACTCTTCTTACCCTCGCTGACAGATACTGAGCCCAGTTTTTGGACATCCAGTATCTTCACCGGGGGAAGTAAAGGGTTCTTGAAACGGCCAACTCGAGCGTAAAGAGCTGAGAGATAGCAATCTCATTAGCTTGCTTCAGGTTAGAGACGGACACACGAAGTTTATTGTGTCTAACTTTCGTGATTTCGGTAACGGCCCAGAATCGCTTCGTCAAATCATTTGAGATTTGAACAACGTTCAAAGGTTTGTTTTTGGGTTGAAAGTAGACAACCCATGGACCAGTTGAGTCATTCCGGTAGGGCCACGATCTGGTGCTTTTCATAGCCTGCTGATTGACAGACTCAGACGACGAACCAGGGATGACATCATCAAATTTCTGAGATGATCGGTCATCCATGTCGGCTTCCGACAAAACATCCATTTTGTCGTACTAAATAGTGGGAGCGCAAAACGCTCTACTACAGAGCGTTATGTGTGTAAAGGGCGAACACGAAATTATTGCGACACCGAAAATGTCATGCCAATTTTCTTATAATGTTTAGAATCAAACCAAAATTTTAGGGTAGTTTTATACATATATTTACTTCAAAAATCAAAAGAAAAGTTAATCGATGGAGCCTTGAGTGTAAAATTGAACGCATTTTCGCTTGATGCCCTCCATCAAAGTCTTTACAGTGTCATCCGGTACCAGTTTCTCAGTTTTTTTTTCCATTTTCTTAACATGTCCTTCTCGTCTTTGACTGTCTTCTTGCTCTTCCGAAGTTCCCGCTTCATTATTGCCCAGTACTGCTCCACCGGGTGCAGCTCCAGACAGTTTGGCGGATTCATGTCCTTTGGAACAAAATGGACAGAATTGGCCTCATACCACTCCAGGACACTTTTAGAATAGTGGCATGATGCCAAATCTGGCCAAAATAGCGGAGCTTCGTCGTGCTGCTGCAAGAACGGCAAAAGGCGCTTCTCGAGGCACTCAGATTTGTAGATCTCGCCATTTACTGTGCCCTTTGTCACGAAAGGCAGATGGCCTGCCAAATGAGATATTTGGAGGCGAACTTCGACATTTTCTTCTTCTTAAATTTGTCGTCCACATCGAACTTGCTCTTGCCGGTGAAAAACTCCAACCCCGGAATTTGCTTAAAATCGGCTTTTATATACGTTTCGTCGTCCATCACACAGCAGCCATATTTTGTTAGCATCTTCTCGTAGAGCTTCCGTGCCCGAGTTTTAGCCGTCGATTGTTGCCGCTCATCGCGGTTTGGGAAGTTCTGTACCTTGTATGTATGTAGTCCAGCTCTCTTCTTTGCATTCTGGACGTAGCTCTGCGACATGCCGATCTTTTTAGCCAAATCACGGCTTGAGACGTTGGGATTTGCTTTAATCATCCGCTTCACCTTTCCCTCCGTCTTTTTGTTCTCCGGTCCCGGTTTTCTTCCAGCTCTTTTGCCGTGGTCCAACGTCAACCGCTCCTGGAACCGCTTCAACACTCTGGAGACGGTTGAATGGTGAATGTTCAACATTTTTCCCAACTGCCGGTGCGACAGGTCAGGAAATTCTAGGTGTTTGGAAAGAATATGTTCTCTCAACTCGCTTTGGTTCACCTCCATTTTCGTTGAATCGAAAAACACGACTTCGAGTTTGACAGCATGTACACAATACACATCAATGAGAAAGTGTGCAAAATTTGGTTGATTTTTACCCAATGGTAAAAAAGTTATGCCCTGTTGAATGTGTCGCAATAATTTCGTGTTCGCCCTTTAAGCGTTTATACAGATGGCTGGGAAGCGACGCGCAGCATGGGTGGTCTTCGTAGTGGTATGCTTGGATGACGCTCGGCACTCAGCTGTACACACGATGATGGATGAACGATATAGAGACGGGTGCTCACATTCGATGGATTATTCTTATCTTGCGAAAGCTCTCAATTAACAATTGTGGAAGTGCACCTAGTACACTAAGTTGAAAGCACGCAATACGCTAATATGCGATAAGCAATAAGCTTGAAATGCGAAGAAGAAGAAAATATAATAGAATTCTGAGAATAGTTCGAAGAGAATCCTAGGAGAACTCTGAAAAGAATTCCAAGCAAATCAAATTTTCTCGTACTAATACTCGACTGGACACTGAAGAAGTTTGGAGACGAAATATGCGTATTTCTGATCACGCCTTCCTTCGGATGGGAAGTAAAGCCATTGGTCCCCGGTTCATGAGTTGATGGGTCGATAGGTAGGGTCCAGGTGTGGGAGCTGCCTTCCTGGCACGTCGGTAGCATTGGTGCTCAGGACGGAAAACAAGATCGACGGAAAAAACAAACCAAAGGAAATATGCGTATCTGTCAAGGATGAGCAAATAAGGTAGTGGAGTTAAATGAAAATTACTAAATTACTCTCTCTCTCTCTCTCCCTCTCTCTTTATACTCGTTTGCGAAAATATCGAGAAAATATTGAAATTTGCTCGTATGCGTCGTCATGAACCGTTGCACAAAAAAACAATTCCGTACTGGTTTGGGGTTAGGGCGTAACTGTTTTTGTAAACAACGATTTCAATCATCGATTTTTCGCGAATAAAATCTCAATCTCGCAAACTCAATGATTTCTCTAGCAATTGGTATAGTTTGTTTGCGAAACAGAGTTTTTATTTGCGAGGAATGTGGGTAAAGCCATTGTTTACAAAAGCAGTTACGCCCATATCTGTTATCACTCCGGAGTTATAACATTGAAAACTTAAACAGGGAATGAAAGACATTGACATTGTGCGTCTGCTGAAAATGAGATTTCATGTGGTTTGCATCCATGGTGTACTTTTTATCGATTCACCAAATGACTTCAAATTTTCAAGGATGATGGTTTCGAGAGTACCAAATATATTTGGTACTCTCGAAACCATCATCCTTGAAAATTTCAATATATGTAAAATGTAAATATGTGTGTGCCATAAGCTGAAAGCTCAATCGCCTGCCAAAATTGATGAAATCCTCAGTATCTCGTAGGGGTGGTTTTTAATTGTTGTTGCAAAATCCGAAACACACCGCAATTTAAGCGAACCATGAACCGCCTTAACATTGATTTCCATTCAGCTCACTTCACATTGGACTAGCAGAATCAGAGATTCCATGTAAATATAGCTATGTAGGAAATGTAGAGTAATTTAGCACTCGAAAAGTGGAATGTGAAGCAGAACTAGTGAAACAAAAATCACATAAAACTGTAACAGCTAAAAGCCTACAAGCTACCAAATCATTAGCTGTAATCCACGATCCGCACAACGAACTGTGCAAGTAGTTAAACAAATTGTAATTTCCATCATTCAAACGAATGAATACTACCGTTTTTTCTGCAATTGTTGACTCAAATAGATGGACGCTGTACAAACATAAAAAAAAAACTTCACTTTCCACTTCGAAAGAGTTATCAGACTCGATGCTATATACACATAGTGACTATACGGAACTTGAACTATCCTTTAATGGAACCCGTTTTTGTATCATTTCCATCAAGGTATTTTTAATGCATACTTTCCTTCTCCACTTTGAAGAGAAACGAAAAAGAGGAAACCAAATAAAAAACCATTTCCCATGATTGCAATTAAATGAGGCCTGGGGGTAAAACCTCAGCATTGCATAGTCCAAGCACAGAAGTGGGAAATTACTGCGTCATGCATAGCGAAAAAGAAAAAAAAAATAAAAATCAGTAGAAGTGCATATGAACTAAATGTGAGTGATTAAAAAACAACGGAGCAGTGACAGCAACCGAAAAAAAAACTTGCGATTTCCAGCCCCCAGTAACAGAAACAAAATGATAAATAAATAGGATATTGAAAATGTCTACGTAAATGTAAAATTGTAAATACCAGTGTCAGTGGAAAAACAAAACAACTCCTATCAAATATGTCACTTCCTGTGCGGATGTTCCCCCTTTTGTCCCCCATTGCAAATTGACAGAAACGAAATTCAATATATTAAAAGTCACAGTTCACAGACAAACAGACACACAGACACACACACATACACCCAAACCACACACAATCTCACATACAACACCAGGACACCCACTCACTGAATGAAGCCTATATTGGTTCCAGATGAGGACGATGATGATGACGATAAAATAGATGTAATTTATAGGATCAGGAACGATTCGCAGTAATGGCAAAAAATCACACACACGAACACATTCGAGAATGGAACAAACAAGCAAACATCGGTTTAATAAAAAATATATTTGGATTATAAAAAAAAATTCATTTATGCATGTGTTTTCTTTCCGCTCATTGATGACCACCGATATTGGAATCCGAAATCATGGTATATGTACATCAGAGACCAGTGTTGGAGCTGGTAAAGTGGTTATGAATTTGATTACTTGCAGTTTTTTTTTTCTTCAAATGATGACCACGATAAATATAAAAAATAATTCTACACAAGACACGAAAGCGCTTCACACTGGGACAGAATGGTACTGTTGGATTTTCCTCTTATGGATCTCCTGAGAGAAACGTCAAAAGCTAGGTTAGATTTCCATAACTTAAAGGTGTAACAAATACATTTTAAAACGCTCTAAAACGAATACATTTAAAAAAAACCTAACTTACAATTTGGTTTCCTTAGGAGCAATATAAACACCGACAAACCGACATAAATGACTATAGCAAAAACAATAAAATTTCTGACCAAAGCACACTACTGACATCTGGCTCCGTGATCGCGGGAAATATTTAGCTAATCCACGAACCCGCATGCAAAAGTTATGAATTGGTTCGTGTCTGATCTATTATGGACAAATTATTTTTATCTAGATAAAAAAATCCTATGGTTTTGACAGTTCGGATCACAGCACATTTAAATCGGCCGTTGATGATTTTCGGGCATAAGTCAGAAGTAAGTGTCATGTCGGTTTGTCGGTGATATAAATCCATCAAATGTATGAACAACAGTACATAAACTCTAGCGTTCAGGATCATGAGGGCCTAACTGTAATGATCGATTCTCTTCATCGCTTTTCTCATTTGTTAATAACTCGGTAGGTTTAGCACCGACAAACCGACATGACACTTAATTCTGACTTATGCCCGAAAATCGTAAATGGCCTATTTAAATGTCCAGTGGTCCGAACTGTCAAAACCATAGGATTTTTTGATCTAGATAAAAATAATTTGTCCAGACACGAACCAATTCAACATTTTTACATGCGGGTTCATGGCTTAACTAAATATTTCCCAAGAACACGGAGCCAGATGTCAGTGCACAGTGGTTCCTGGCTGATCTCAAAAATTCAAGTTGATATTTTTTATTTCAATATTTTTGTTATAATTTTTACATGTTTAGAGTATCTTAAATTAAATGATTTGTGCAGTTCTGTTGATTACATTTTTTTACGGTATTTATAGTGTAGCGATATCACAAATTTTTGAAAAAAATCGTAATGTTTCTAGTTACTGTTTTGCTCAAATATAGCAGAAATGTGTTTATCAACTTGGTTGCTTCAGAAGAAATGTTTATCGGCTTATTTCACGTCATATTAGTGATAAAAAGAGTGTCTAGTGACAGTTTCTAATAAAAAAAAATAGCAAAAATATGCTTTTTTCACATTTAGACTAAGCAAAAAATATGACGGACACATCCGCCCACTATCATTTAGTAACCAAAAGATAGCTAGAAAAATTAGCTTTCAGATAGGCTCTAATGTTTTTTGCGATTTTTTGCGAAAGATGTTGAAATTAGGAATAACAAGTAAAGTGTTCGTTGGAAAATATCTGTTTCTAAGTTATATAATCTGCGGTGTATACTGTAGCAAGCTTCACAATGCCTTTTTCAAAGCACACCAACACGCACCATATATCTATCTCTTATGGTTCATGAGTTATGATTTTTTTAAACAAGCATGTTAGGGTAGCCCCTAGACCATCGGCATTCTTTAAATATCTTTTTATACGTTTATTTATCATGATTTTTTTTTAACTCTTTTATTTGAAAAGTTATGACTAGGTTTGTTGAAAAATGACCAATTCCACACCAAATTTGATTATCTTCTATCTGGATGATACTTGGCACATATTTTCAGTATGATAGACCAAGTATTTTCCGCAGGAGAGGAGACCCTTTTGACTCAAGGGTAATTTTTGAAAAGGGCCTATGTGTTTTTGCACACATACTTTTAAAAAAATGTAGTTCGAAAACAGTTGGTTGTAGAAAACAATTTACTAATAAGGAGTCGTAGGAAACTAATAAGGCTTTATAAAAAAAAATATACACGGAATTTTTTTTTCGTTTTTTTACAAAAAAAAATTAAAAATAAACCTTAAAATTCAAATAACAAAAAAAAACGTATGTATGATTTTTTTTTATATTTTTTTAATAAAAACTTGAATAGAAAGCAGAAGTTTTGAAAACAACTCCAGGATGGACAAACTTTTAATAAAAAAGTTTTTCTAAGAGCAACTTTTAAGGCATTTTTGAAACTTTCATTATTTACGGCAAAATGTTCAGTTTGATGTCAGTATATGAATAAAAAAAATCATTTCAAACGATAGTGCTCATATCGATAAACTTCCTAAATGTAACCGTTGTCCAGATATTTCAAATTTACTTTCATCATAATCAATTTTTTGTAGTAAATATGCCCTTTTCGTAAGTTATACGTGATTGTCCATCAAATATAATAAGTTTTGCAAGATATGCATGTACTTACCTTCAACTTATCCTTGCACCAATAGACTATTGGAAAATTGGTTTTTAAACTTATAAGATAAATAAGATAAATGAATGAAATACCCATGCGTTTTTATTTGCATCTTACATTTATTACTTTCGATCGTCTTTAATAATAATAATTTGTACATAAACCTTTTCGTTGGATATATTTTTATTTGATGAACTTTTGATTGGCATGAATGGTGCGATCTTCGTCATTCGAAAATAGTTTCGCTGATATTTTATATTCGGAAATCGGAACAATACAGTGCTATTTTCTTGTACCTGGGATCGTTTTGGCCTTTTCAAAAATGCTTTTCCATTCTGCAGCCCCCTGTTCGTATTCCTTTTGTAACACAAAACAAAATGACATTTTTGTTAAATAATCAAGACTCTTCTCACAGACAAACAGACGTAACTCTTCATTGTGTTTCTTCGTTCACGCATTTAACGGTTGATTTAAATATTATCAGTTCCGCGAACTACTCGCCGCAGCGCTGGCATCGGATCACTTTGACGTTTCTATACATTCTATAGAACTTTTATGCAATATTGTTTGCGAGTTAGCGAGCAAGCTTGTTTTCCGCGATAAGCCAGAGAGATGTCGTTACTGAGGTCCTATGTTTTGAGATACTATGATTTCAAGAAAAACGTTTTCAAAGAGTTACGTCTGTTTGTCTGTGCTCTTCTGGTTAGCCCATGCATATAACTCTACTGCACTTGTGATTGGATGTTCGTGTTCTACAGCCACACTTGCGTTCCTTGCCATTCGTTTTAATGTGCCACCAATCGCGTCACATGGTCCCTTGCCATGCGAAGTTGCAAAAAAGTACCATTCCACATCAATATTGTACTTCGTTTTAAATTTACAAAGACTTGCAAAATTTTTGCAATTTTTATATTGGGATGCAGCTCCATCAGACATAAACATCGCTCGTCCATTACCGTTTGCGTTGACCAAGATTTCGGTAAAAGCGTCAGAATCCTTATTTGATCGTCTCTCGATGAACCTGGATCAGCAATTCTCTCCTTCAGTTGTCCGATCATCTCATTGTGTTCCGCAGCTTTCAATTTTAGTTGCTCCAGGTCATCTTCTTCCGCTTGAAAACCGAAGATGCGTTTCTTAATGCCATTGGTAATGTCCATGTACTTTCTCCGGGGATAGTTAACATTCTGGAATTTTTTTGACGATATTGGCGATACGTTGATACCAGCTATGCCCTTGTTGAATAGCTCAATATTATGATGCTGTTGTTATTGACGTAGTTGATGGTATTTCTTCGAGGCCATGTCGAGATGTAGATGGCTGCGGATCCGCGATGTCCATGACTGACGGTTGCACTTCTAGTTCCAGATTTTCAGCACATGGTTCGATTCTATTTAAATTCAAGCGACACGTATCACAGATTGATAGAGATGTATCCAAATTAAATTTCCACTCTATGAACTTATGTTTTTCAATCAAATTTCGGATAATTTACGAAGCTTTGACGTTTATTTGGAAACGGCTTGCAACACTCGACCTTCTTGAATTCCATATTCAAATTATACTTGTTCACTCAAAAAGATTTTTTTTAGTGATGTCTGTTTTCAAAAGGATGGTCATGCTTATATACAAACGTAGGTACCATTTGGATATTCAGGTATAAATATTGTTTTGGTATTGAAGCTACTCTAACAGAGAAGCTCTTTTTTTCATGAAAAATACCATGGAAAACATTATAATGTACCTAAAATAATAAGATGGATAGGTACATCAATACTAACAACTTAAATAGGATGAAACTACGCTTGATAATGAAAATAAGTGCAACTTAACTTGTGTTGGTTTCTATATTTAAAATAATAGTGTTTTCATTTCCACTGTAAATTCTAAACGGGTTGTCTGATCGTTCAACCGTCGAAAGACAAATTGAAGGTAAAGTAAATATATGTGTATCTTGCTAAACTTATCAATGCTGATGGAGAATCACGTATAACTTACGAAAAGGGCATATTTACTACAAAAAATTGATTATGATGAAAGTAAATTTGAAATATCTGGAAAACGGTTACATTTAGGAAGTTTATCGATATGAGCACTATCGTTTGAAATGATTTTTTTTTATTCATATACTGACATCAAACTGAACATTTTGCCGTAAATAATGAAAGTTTCAAAAATGCCTTAAAAGTTGCTCTTAGAAAAACTTTTTTATTAAAAGTTTGTCCATCCTAGAGTTGTATTCAAAACTTCTGCTTTCTATTCAAGTTTTTATTTAAAATATATAAAAAAATCAAAAATACGTTTTTTTTTTGTTATTTGAAATTTGAGGTTTAATTTTATTTTTTTTTGTAAAAAAACGAAAAAAAAATTCCGTGTATTTTTTTTTTTATAAAGCCTTATTAGTTTCCTACAACTCCTTATTAAAAAATTGTTTTCTACAACCAACTGTTTTCGAACTACATTTTTTTAAGTATGTGTGCAAAAACACATAGGCCCTTTTCTAAAATTACCCTTGAGTCAAAAGAGTCTCCTCTCCTGCGGAAAATACTTGGTCTATCATACTGAAAATATGGGCAAAGTATCATCCAAATCGAAGATGGTCGAGCACGATTTCAGGTTTTTTCAGCTCATTCTGGATGGAATCCCTCAAATATTACTTTTTTAATTAAATTAAATGCTTGAAACAGAAAAAAGTTCTTGCAGTTTTTTTTACCACAAATAAAGAAAAACCGATGTTTTCAATGAAGTTAAATGTTTGAAAATCGGTTTGCTCAATTTTGAGATATTGACAATTGAAAAGAGATTTTTTTCGAAGAAAATACCCTTTTACTTTCTAATCAAAAAAGATAGTAACCTAGTTGCTTGAGCAAAAATATGCGTCATCAAAAGTTCTAAATGTAATCAGAACAATGTTTTTACGAGACATTAACGCATGAAAAGATATTCAAAGAAAACCAATTTTAGTGGCCACCCTAACCCGCTTGATAAAAAATAATCATAGCTCATGAACCATAAGAGATAAAAACGTTGTGTCTTCTACAAAGTTACTTTGAATTGAATGTTCTACAACTGTTTTGAACACTGCTTTGGTCTATCTCAAATAATAAACAATTTGTATTTTTAATTCACCAATTTTATGGACCACCCTAATTTTACGAACACAAAAAGATTGAACAAAAAATATGAAGCAACTTTTCGTAAGAAACCATATAGGGGAATTTACGTATTCTCGTCAATCTAAGCAGCGGCCGCACTTCTATTAGCATTTTCACAGCGTCACGCACATATATGACGTGTCTGTTTGTTTCAATTCATCTGCTGCTTGCTTCTCTATCCATTCCAATCGACAGAATTCTTCAAAACTGTTTGAAAGCGTTTTTACAACGCTCTAAACTTCTCAGGTGAGTGTGACTATTGTCGGCAGCCTCTTTTTCTTCGGCAACCTTCCCATTAGAACTGCGTGTTAACCAGCTGTTC
Organism: Ochlerotatus camptorhynchus; assembly: GCF_037179485.1. NCBI lineage: Eukaryota > Metazoa > Arthropoda > Insecta > Diptera > Culicidae > Ochlerotatus > Ochlerotatus camptorhynchus. The sequence continues at coordinate 594,109 of NW_027040879.1, forward strand.
TATTATCGGCAACTCGAAATCAGCCCCATTTTGTATTACGTATGCTTCATTTGAAGAAAAATCTGGCATAACAGGATTGCTCGGTCCTACAAATATAATCAGATTGAAGCTGAAAGACTAAAGAATCATTTGGATACATTCAGGGAAGTGTGTTGATGGTAAAACATAGTGAAATTAACGTTTAAATTTTGATTGCCGAAAACAGTCAATGGGTGCCGAAGCCGACATTTACCCTACCTACCTTTTTTTCCTTTGATTTGTTTTCCGTCGATCTTGTTTTCCGTGCTGAGCTCCAATGCTACCGACGCCAGGAAGGCAGCTCCCACACCTGGACCCTACATATCGACCCATCAACTCATGAACCGGGGACCAACGGCTTTACTTCCCTTCCGAAGGAAGGCGTGATCAGAGATGTTATGCCTCAGAACATTCCGGTGGCGCCGACTGGGATTGAACCCAGGCCTGCTGGGGTGAGAGGTAATCACGCTTACCACTACACCACCGGCGCCGCTAAAACCATATACCTAAATCTGACGGTTTGGGCGCAAACATTTTTGTCTTCCTAAATATGGCTTTGGGACCTTTCTGCATTGGTTTTGGTAAGTAATTTTATTTTTTTTCTACATGGTCATTAGACTGATGCAAAATTTGACTTTTTCGCTCCACAGTGCTTAAATGGTTTCAAATCGGGTCCTGATTAGCCTCCCAAAGTTACAACTCATTTGGTTTGAAACAGACTTCGCACAAGCCGTTTGAAGTTTACATGTAAATTACTATGGGAAATCTCAACTTTTTGTTCATTGCCTTCTAGTCTTTTTCCATATTGAGCTGCGAAACAGTTTGATAGCCATTCTTATAGAAAATTTTCTCAGTTAATACTTTGCTGAAAATTGTTTCAACGTAAAACGAGACAGGAAAAAGTTATTAATTATTTAAGAGATTGGTAAACTTATGACATGATCAAGCAGCTGCTCTGTAGACAACACTGTATTTTGCAGTGTGACATAGTAGCCATGATTTTTGTGTCCTATTCAACGCCCCAGAAACACCAATGTTGCCTGCTAATCAGTTGATTGGGCATGATCATAAGACATCAGCGCATTGAACCATTGATAACTTTCGATCCTTGCATTTAATAAAAAAGTGGTCTTGAGCAAAGTTGTAGCTGGGAAAATTTCCTACAAGTACAGTTGGAAGTTTTTGAAGCAAACCGATATGGTGAATTATTAGATAGACATGATCAAAAATCTTGGTTTTACCATAGTAATTCCCATACAAACTTCAAATGGTTTGTGCCATCTCAGTTTCTCACCAAATGGGTTCAAATTTTGAGAGGTTAGTCAGGATCTGATTTGGAATCGTTTAAGTATTGTGGAGCGAAAATTTCAAATTTTGCATCATTCTAATGGTCATACATGTCGGTTTTTCGGTGGGTTTAGCATATTTTATTTGACGTTGCTTTTGCTAGCTAATACGTCCTTTTAATACACTGTACTGGAAAAATTTCGCAAAATTGGTTCACTTAACTGTAGTAGTTAATGCGAAGAGAAAATCAATGAAGAGAATCGATCATTGCAGTTAGGCCCTTATGAATTCGATACGATGTACGCGGAGACTTGAAGTATGCCTCTAGACTTGGAGACATATGTACATCAAGTCTCCGCGTACATCGTAAGGGTTAGGCAAAAGATGTGCGTCTAACTTTAAAAACTGTCGCATTAATGGCCCTTCGCTCATTTTCAACTTCTATTCAATTTTCATACTGCCGTACTCTAACGGAACTATCCACCTACTCTCTTCTAAAGATCATTCTCTAGCTAATAAATTATCACACTAAAGCTTCATGTTAGCATTTCCAACCAACTCTGAAAATCGCTAACTTCGCGTATGAAGTAACATAAAAACACTTTGAATGTAACTAATTTGTGTTTGAAAGATTAATTGAAAATCAGCATGCACTACACTGAAAAAAAGTTTTCACATAGTTTCTATTAGGAACGCACATAATATTATTCCAATAACAAAATTGATGATTGTTATGGAGATCAAAGAGTGCTGCGCTTGTTAATGGAAGCGAATAAATTTCTTCTGTCAAATTTTTGTATATTGCGTTGTTCCGGTTTTTTTTTATTTATTTTTATTTTTAACAGTAAAGTGATATGGTGACGAACGGATACATTAATTTCCTGAATCGAGTTCCACAGTATGCGGATTGTGTCGGACGGCCAAGAAGTGTTTAATGACTACATTCGAGACATTCAGTGCAAGCTCTACCACAAACCGGATTACCCCGTGAAGCGAACCGAAGTCTACAATTGCGACTTTTCCTCTAACACATCAGGTTAGCTTGTTGGGTTCACTTGGCCAGATTTGGTGAGTTCGTACAATTTTGTCCTTTGTAACACTTTCACACTTAATTTTCAAGTATTAATACTAAAGGGTGATACGGTCAAAATTTGGTCAAGGGAAAACGCGTGTAAATCGGTGAAATCGTTTATTTAAAAAATCAAATTAAATTTCTTTTTCAAGTTCAATTAGTATAAAATTCAGGAAAAATATTCAGTTAGGCTTCTGCTTTTCCAAATCCGAATTGCCGGGCCTTACGCTTGACCCCTGCCATCAGATTTTGTACAGCCACCTTGTCCACCTTCTTAGCCGCAGAAAGCCAGTTTGCCTTGAACTGCTGCTCGCCCTTAGCAGTTTTTTTGGTCTTCTTTAGGTTCCGCTTGACAATAGCCCAGTATTTCTCAATTGGGCGGAGCTCTGGCATGTTGGGAGGGTTCTTGTCCTTGGGAACCACCTGCACGTTGTTGGCGGCGTACCACTCCATGGCCTTTTTACCGTAATGGCAAGATGCCAAATCCGGCCAAAACAGTACGGAACAACCGTGTTTCTTCAGGAAAAGCAGCAGACGTTTATTCAAACACTCTTTCACGTAAATTTCTTGGTTGACAGTCCCGGAAGCTATGAAAATGCTGCTTTTCAAGCCACAGGTACAGATGGCTTGCCAAACCAGATATTTCTTTGCGAACTTTGACAGTTTCATGTGCTTGAAAACATCTGCTACCTTTCCCCTTCCTTTTGCCGTATAAAACTCCTGTCCCGGAAGCTGCTTGTAGTCGGCTTTGACGTAGGTTTCGTCGTCCATGACCACGCAGTCAAACTTCGTCAGCATCGTCGTGTACAGCCTCCGGGATCGCGCTTTGGCCGTCGTATTTTGTTTATCATCGCGATTTGGAGTCACTACCTTCTTGTAAGTCGATAGTCCGGCTCGTTTTTTGGCTCGATGCACGGTTGTAGACGATACACCCAGCTTATTTGCGGCATCTCAGAGAGAGAGGTTAGGGTTTCGCTTGAAACTACCAGCAACTCTCTTTGTCGTCTCAGCGGCTTCCGGTTTTCGTTTTCCCCCCGATCCAGACTTCCTGGCTGTCGACAAACGTTCCCCAAACACTTTAATTACATTTGTAACGGTTGATTTGGCAACTTTTAGCGATGTTGCAAACTTTGCGTGCGAGTAGCTCGGATTTTCGCGATGCGCGAGCAAAATTTTGATACGCTGCTCTTCTTGCTTGGACGGCATTTTGACAACTGAAGAGTGAATTCCAAAATCAAAATAGGAACAACATTCTACACACACACACCTTCAAAATGAGGGGTGTTCAGGTTTTTTAAATGCAAAATTGAAAGAAATACGTCAAGTTGATATTGACCAAATTTTGACCGTATAACCCTTTAGTACTACCCAAGCAGCACACGTCCATCAAAATAGGTTGCTGTATCTTGATTATGACTAAAATAAGTTACATACAACTAACCGAAACTGTTTAGTGACAAGTGTGTTGCTAGGGTAGTGATACTACAAACATTTCCAACTCATTAAATACACATCAATCAAGAAATTCAGCTTTATTGAAAGTTCCAGTACATTATTAATGATTCCCACATTGAAATGTTTTGGAGCGGGGCTTATCATATACGAAAATAGCTTCGGAATGCTTGCGTTCTAGAAATGGGATTTTGGAGTTGCGATAGAGCTGTCACCTTCTAACTCCCGGATTTAAGCTTCTTGCAATTATTTATATAAAAGATGGTTGCCGGATTCTATCAATAATGCCACTGATAGTGGTTTCCATTCACATGGGATTACATGAAGGTTTTGTCAAATTCACATGGATATTTTCCACTGGTTATATGATTTATTTTATGAGTGTAGAATAGTGGTGAACAGACGGCAACGTTGACTGTTCAATTAATTTTGATAGAATCACTAATATTATATAATAGAAATTTGCAGGGTGGCCACCTTTGCGGGATACAGCCGGAAATTTGATTACAATCTCAAACTATCTTTGTAGATATTTAGACCAAATTCGGCTTTACTATATCATCTTCATCATCATCAACAGTGCTTTCCCAATTTTGTCAGCTTTTTTTCCCGATTTTGTCAGCTTTTATACATGAATTCTCAACTTTTCGCTCGACCGTTAAACCTGCCAATGGAGGACTATTCGATACTATCATACAACGTCTACCAGACAGACCAAATAAGTTTATGTTCATATCCGGCCGGCGGACCGTCTGTAGAATTTCATATTATGGACTTATCATCAGATGAAAGTCAAATCATCCGCTCGAACTAGTTTATAAATTTAAGTTTAATTACAAAAAAGAAGATAGACCTAGCATAACGTGGAAGGATACACTGAAGCAAGATTTTGTAAGGCATGAGGGGATGGATGAAAAGACTGGAAGTTACTAGCGAAGGATAGGGAAAAATTGGAGAGGAAATTTATAAGGAAGTGATGGTGAAATTTCGGATGGGGAAAGTGATTATGTGTGAACACAACAAACACTGCTTAATAGTTAAAAATATTATACAGAAGGTTTGAAGAAAATAACAGGAGAAATGAAGAAAATAAAAGTGCACCAGAAATAAGGATATGAAAACAGGTTAGGGAAAAAATAAAAAAGAGGATGGAAACGGGTAGAGATAGAAACATAAAAAAAAAATCAAGTTGTCATCATCAAAAGGTAAGTTCGTTGGAACCGGTAAATTCATTGAAATAATTCGTTTTTGAGTTCATTTAATAATATATAAGTAACCCTTTTTATCAACTCCTCCTTGATAATCTTTTCTAATGAAAAACACATTACAGGTATAGCTCGATATAACGTGACTGTCACTTTTGACTTCCATCGTCGATATCTCACAAATAACAATTCAGTCATATAAATTAACATGATCAATGTTAATTTATTACTTTGTTAAATCATTAAATCAGATTGTTAGCTAGAAATCAGCGATGGAAGTCAAAAGTGACAGTTACTTTATATCGAGGTATTCCTGTACATGAGAAAACAAGACATTAAAGCACCCTAACAGAACAATTTAAATTTGTCTTATCAATGAAAGAGAGTTAAAATAATAAGAATTGTTTAATCTTTTAACACTCCGAACACGATGCTTTCGGGTAAATGTGTAACGGCAAATTGGCAATGTTTGAAAAATCATTGCTCAGCAGTTTATCAATAGATTTTAAATCTATTGATACCGAATAAATCTTTAAAGTATGTAGTTTCGAAAGGCGCCAATAGATTTGAATATCATCAATAATTAGCTACATTAAACATTGCAAGTTTGCCGTTACACGTTTTACCAGAGGCATCGTGTTCGGAGTGTTAAATTTATAGAACCTCTTAACGGAATCCCTTTATGAAGAGATTTGAGTGTGTTGATTTTTTCCTTTAAATTCCGTTATAATTGCTTATCTTTTGACAGATATGCGTATTTCTTTTACTACACGCAAACCAAAAATCTATTACAATAAATGTTAGTTCCGTTTCCTATCATCCTCTGTTCATGAACATCGCAACGAATGTTAGGAATTG